>NC_141251.1:22152477-22234977 GCF_054856555.1 Leptonotus elevatus
CTCAAGAGACCGAAGGAGAGACTGAGGGAAGGAAGGAAGGACAGACGAAGCCGAGTGAGATCCACAGACACCAGCCTCCACCGATTCAATGACCTGAGGAGGAAGCAGATTGTGTCTGAGTTTCGGTAGATGCTGGTGTGGTGGATCTGGCATGCATGAAAATCTCCACCAAAGAGGGGAGCCGTCGACCCCTACCAGGACAGAGCAAGCGCAACACCTCAGGGCCCCCCAGGCCGCGGCAGCGCCAAAGGACGACCCCCGGGCCCCGCCAGGGCCACCGGCCGGAGAGCAAACCCAGGAGCAGGAGCGCCCCCCACCCCAACATGGCCCGCGCCCCCGACCCAACGCAGCAGGACGGGGCACTGCAGGCCTGCCAGGCACCCCACCGGCCCCCAACCCCCGCACCCCCCCCACCCCCCATCCACCCCAACCCAGCCCCAGCCGCCCCCAAGTCCCCAATCCCCCAGATACCCCCTCAAAATATGAATTTTAGGTCCTCTATTTCTAAAAAGCTAGCTTTTGCTTCTGTTTAAGTGAATAACACCTTTTCACTGTTACATGTCGTATTATTGTACGTTTTGTTGCTTTCATTGAAGACAAAGTAGTCTGAACTTTTAATTAGTATGCAAAAAGCTTCCCTAAGCAGAGACAAAAGCCAAGCAAGAGTGGTAAGGCCGGTTCATTAATAAACATGACTCGTTTTTCTACTTCTCATTTTTGCAATCCCTTGCAAAAATGACTTTCCCTCTTTCGCTTGTTGTAATTATCTTGCATTTGACTATGTTTTTCGTGCGGCTTTTATGAGTGTAATATGATAAATGGCAATGTCACAGGCGGCAGGCCTCCTGGCAATGGACTGATTGCAGATATGGACACAACCAGCAGGTTTAAGTGTAGCAATAAGCATATAGCTAGCGTGCCCCAAATACGATGGGAAAAACACCACATTCTATTTTTTGGTCTGCAATTCCGGGGGACACAAGATGGGGAAATTGACTGTGTCTATCCAGGGGCTAGGATTAACACTATGGAAAAATGCATGTGACTAGCACCAGCCGAGCTCAGTCAGCTATAAAGACACTGATTAGAAAATAAGAGAACACATATCGGGGCGTTATATTGTAAGGACAACATGTTATCTCAGATAAGACGTCTCCGGGAAAACACTGATTCAATGAAGACAATGACGCAGTTAACACGTGTTTGCCATACATAACCCATATATCTAAAGGTAGGAGCGTACTACAATGTCAGTTGGAACAATGACTGTGGCGGAGTGTAGAGACGGTCGTTCAGTAACCGGAAGGTTGACTGTTCGATCCCAGCTCTCTCCAAGTCATGTGTCGTCGTGTCCTTAGGCAAGCCACTTCACACACATTGCCTCCAGTTCGACTCACACTGGTGTCTGAAAGGTGCAAATGTATGTGGTGGTCGGTGGCGCACTGGTAGCCATGCTTCCGTCAGCCTGCCCCAGGGCTGCTGTGGCTACTTAACTCATTTGCTCTAAAAAATTTACAAATATGTTCTATTTTAAATGTTTTAAGTGTCCCAAAGACATATGTATATGTTTTTTATGGTTTTTTTTTAAATACTAGAGCATACAGAAGGCTTTGATGCAGCCTCTCAACTGCAAATAATGGGTAAAGAAATGGTAGTTATTACACAAACGGCAAGCAGGTGTCAGCAGAGTAAAAGAGATCAACCAGTTGAAAAAAAGCTAATTTACTCACATTTCTAAATAGATTTGTGAATAATGATGAAACTTGGCTATATTCTAATGCTAATTGCTGCAAAACGGAAACAGATAGAACTATTTATTCTTTCCTGATGAAAGAAGATAATCTAATCTTACTTTTACAATATTCTGTGGGCCTTGCAAAATCAGTCAAAATCCAGTAAAACAGCCGATTGAAGAGGATTGCTTCAGTGAAAATGGCTGAGTTAAGTATCTTACAGCTACCACAGTGTGAATGTGTCTAGTGAATAAATAATGTATCCATTGTAAAGCATCTTTGAGTGTCCAGAAAAGCGCTATATATTAATCTAAAGCATTATTATTATTATTATTACTACGGTAGAAGTGTTACTGCGACGAAACGATTATCACGATGTAATGGAAACTTACCAGAGCTGGCTACATGTGGTTAGGTAATAATGGTGAGGAGGCATAAGGTTTATTATTTTACACTATGCTCCATGTAACTAACGAATATGTAAGAATTCTGAACTAAAACGACAACTCTTGGCATTTCCCAGCATTTGATCCAATTGTCCCGATGGATGATTGTTCAAATTGGCTTAAAAATCACACAATCAGTATCAACCATTCCAAAGGTGTAACTGGTAGCCACATACAAGTTTTGCATTAATATGAAGAGAAAAAAAATAAATAAAAAATAACGACAGCCATTAACGCAACCTTCTTTTTCATGGGGAATTCTCAAAAGTATCAAACTTTGATGCCATGCTCCGCCCATATTAAATGTTATTTAATTTGTGTGGGATACCAGCTTCTGATTAGGGGGGTTCGCTTGGGCAAATACCTTAATAAAAGCTTCAAAGTATGAACCTTAGAATTCACACCAATATGGTTGCTTCAAACCAAAATACAAAAATGTTGACTGTACAACAGACTCTCGGACGCTAAATGTAATAGTGACGATAATCATGTTTTAAATGAGCGTGCTAACTAGTGTGAAACTGTTCATCGGTAAACAGGGAAAACGTGAAATTGTTTAAATGCTTACTGGAGGATGTTAGTTAACTATCACTACGTAGTGATTACGCAGTGTTCTGTTGAATAGATAACAGGTATCAAAACCTTTTCCAAACTGACGGAAAGCCAATCAAGAAGTGATGTAACTCCACCTTGTGGTCAGTATACTGTTGATGGTAGCTTATTTCAACTTGGGAATTGCTTATCTTGTGGAAAAAAAGAAAACAATGCCATTTTATCTGGTGTTTAGGCACGGAATCAACTTGAACAAGAAAACCTCCCGCACAAAGCAAACCAGCCTCCGACTGATGTGATCAAGAAGATAGAAAAAAGCGGAAATAAGGATGAGAAAACCTGGTGGTCGGCGGGAAGCGCTGCTACAAGAAAGGACACACAGGGAGAAAGGAGACTTTTTGTAAATGGCAACAGCGAGAACAATCATGTCTGTTGACTGCTGGGCACCTCCAGGAGAAAGAGGGGTTAAACGCTTGAGTGCGAGACTGAGACATAAGGCTCGTCGGTAGGCTTGGCGTCTGGACGAGGGCCCCTCTCTGCTCTGGAGGTTCTTTCTCTTTTTTTCTTCTTTTTTTAACAGCAGCAGGTTTGTCGCCTTGCTTGCTCTTTTTCTGTGTGAGGAGGGCATGCACCGCTGGCCACGTACAGAGAGCTGGCGTGGGCACACGGCGATACCACACATACACACAATCATCTGGAAAAGGGGGTTGCCAACCTACCAGATAGCCAGCCAGTCTGGCAGCCAGTCATGCAGGTCCAGACATTTGTCATGACAGACTAATTCACGGTCGAGAAGTGCTTTAGGTCTCTATCTTGCCCGGCCACACGCACTAAAACAGCACACACACAACTAGACGCTGACGTTACACACCGTTTACAACAACATAATGATGAGCAAATCATGAGATGCATGGTTCTCTTCAGTCATCGGTTGGTTCATTTTTCACTGCCTCTGAAAGCCAGCATTTTCCTGACTTTTGTCATGTCAAAGTTCTGTATAAATGGCACAGACACGGTACAAATGTGACCCGGTACTTTTCCCACCTTTGAATTATACAAGCTCTGGATGGTCACACATATTGATCAATGAATATTCAATTGAAGGAGGGGGGGGTTTATGAGGTCTTAAAAGGTCGGTTGGAGGAGCATCTGCGTTTGAGCCGGACGTTGAAGGTTAATGAACGTGAGGCCATTTGTGCCCCACTCATACAAGATGTGATGATGTCACTGGAAGACATGCATGCAATCTAAATACTGACAGCACCTTCTGATTTAGACGACAACATCATTTTTATGTTGACTTTAATGACAAATTGGAATGTTAAAATGTTAATTAACTTGGCAGAATATTAGGTTAAGACAACATTTTATAAACGTTTTTCTTGTAACACTGTTCTGCATAAACAAAATGGGGTGGGACAAAGACGAACCAGAAAATTTCATCCTTCTAAGGTGGTATCAGAGATGTAGCGGTGGGACAGTATTTTGTGTGAAAAGGTATTCCACCATTCTGGGACTAGGGTGTAAAGTTAACACCTGACATTAATTTTTCCCCGCCCAATGATCTAATTAGGTGCTGAGTGGGTGATTTTTCATTGGTTTATTGACAAAATTGCTCTTTAAGCATCTTCTTTACATTGGTGAACTTTCGCTTTACAAAGGTAAAAAATGTTGAAAACAATACTTAAATGTTGCGGAGGAGGGGAGGGGTGGCTAAGAGGACTGCACAGAACCTCACTAAAAATCTGCATTAACAATTAATGATGCTACTGATGTTTTCTAGCTGTTAAAGACAGCTGAAGTAATACATTTGCTAAGCACTATATTAGTTATTTGTTTTTATGACGCAATTCCTGTCATGCTCTATATTTAATGTACAAATTCCCTATCATCTAAATGAGGGCATGTGTTGGCTCTTTTGATAGGCACACAGTACAGTGGCTCTTCTTTAATTCTTTATCAAATGCATTGATCGCCGTGGGCTCCGCATTGCGCGCCCATTGATCCGCGCACTCCGTCTGGAGGCGGACGATAAGCTCCCCCTTTCTGTCTCCTCGTCACCCGCTTTTCTTCTCACCCCTTTGGCGAAAATGGAGTCAGGAAATATTTGGACATTTATGAGTTTGTAAATGTTACATCAGTGTTGAAAATGACAACACTGACGGCAAATGAGACAATGAGGCTAATGTTGCTGTTTTTACTGTTTATTTATGACACTGTTCAAAATGTTACTGTTGCACTTCATTTCCTAAAAAGAAGAAGATTGATGGAGCACTTTCTTAAAAAGAACAATTTAAAACTATGTCATTAATGAGCAGTTTCTTGTTTGCATTTTTTTCTCTGGCTGTACTCAAAAATGAACTGTTACATTAAAGGTGTCATGCTATCAAAAAAAAAAAATTCCCACTGCTATATGCATAACATGGGTCAAAATGAATCTGTGTGGTTAGTTGTTTGCATGGAACAGCCTCTGAAAGACAAAGGCCTGCAAAAATGAGTGAATGTGATTTTGGTGTGGTGACGTAGATGTATCCCTGATTATTCAGGTACCTGTAGACAAGCTATACACATTTTTTTTGTTTTATTTCATTGTAGACATTTTTTTGTTTGAGAATATATTGGAGAATGCAATGCTAGCATTTGGCAGATTTTTTCATAAACAGACAACATGTGGAACTATGGTGTTGCGTGTCAGTGCTGTTGGACAGGTAGAACAGGATGCGTACATAAAGACAAATACGTCAGTGACGGACGGGCGAGTAAGATGGGAAGGTTTTGCCCTTTAAACAGATGGGATAATTGCTGTTGAGCAGGGAGGAAATAAACAGACCAGTTGAACTGTGCACCTTGAGCTAACACAAATACAGACCTTTTATTATCATTTATATGACTAGAATTTAATGGAGGTGGATTATAAAAAAAAAAAAATACTACTACTACTACTACTACTAGTCAGTCCACCTTAGAGTGATCACTAGAACTTTTAACTACACGATGTGTAATTGCCTTTATCTTATGGTAGTTACTAAGTAAACTTTAAAAGACAGCATAGTTCATGTCTGTCTGGTAAATATTGGCATTTTGGTATTTGAATTTTTTTTAGTACAAAGATACAGTATGACATACTCATTCTGAATAAAGAAGCATCAGTAAAACTGTTACGTTCAAACATACAGCGGCTGACATTCCAAAACAAAATGTGTGCGCGTACCTGCTGGTGTGTGCCTGTTCTGTTGACCTATGCTCTCCCTCCTGCCATCCTTAATTGTAGCCCACAGTGACTGTTGCTTTCATGTAAGGTCACACAGGTCCACTCCTCTCGCTTTGCATCCCCTGTGCTCGCAAACACTTTCTTTCACTCTACACCTCTGTTTCCTCCCTTTGTCTACACTGCCCTAAAAAAACATTAGAACCTGTGTCTGACAGCTTACTATCTTACTACTGTTATCTGGTTTTCTCTTTAGATACTTATCAATTGTAAAACTAATTTGGGCTTCATACATAGTTGCTCTCCACGACGCGGTTTGAGCCTGACTTCTGTGAAACGTGTACTGCACACATTTACTGTGGTCTTTCCATACTTTGCATTTCACATTAGCAACTAGCATTAGCATCTTGCTAGGTGTTTCATGCTTAGCAACTCCTTATCCACCTTTCATGGTAGCGCTTCTTGTTACAAAGGTTTCTTATTTGCTGCCACGGAGGCGAGGACATTGCGCAGGGCGAGCAGCATTTCCCCCCAAAATTGAGTTGAACTCAAAATTAATTTAGCACTTTTTTTTTACGTTCCACCGTTTGAGAACTCGTTATGCTAATTTTGTCATGTCCAGTTACTTTTTGTCCGTGACATCTTGTCTCGCTTGAGCTTGTCTTGTTCATTAGCAGACGAGAGTACTCATTTCACAGCGGCATAGTCATGTTAATTGTTACTGTGATGATGGCGATGTGTGTACCCGTTCACTGTATGTGTTGAACACACATACGCACGCACGCACACACGCACGCACACACACCCACACCCACACACACACACACACACACACACACACACACACACACACACACACACACACACACACACACACAGCCCCACACACACACACATTCCTCTGTGTTTTCTAGGTAAGAGACTTCCCTGCTCACTGACTCGTTGAGATTCCTATAATTGGGTCCCGTTTGATTTTTGCCGGCGTGAGACCGCCCCCACCTCACCTACACGCCTCCACCCTCGCCGCGGAGGGGACGCCGGGGGTCTCCGTTGCGCTGACCTTGGCGGCTCACCCGCCATCGACTGCACTCTGAACCAGACTCTGCTGCTTTTCTCATCATTCCCTTTGTGACCAAAACAAGAACCTTCCCTCCTCCCTCCCGACATGGCCTTAGCTTTGTCCTCACTGGCTCCCAAGCCCAAGATGGAGGCTGTGTTGTTTGAGTTTAAGTGGCAGTATTTTAAACCTTTCAGGGACCGATTATCTTTATTCTCTGCGAAGAATGACACATTTTACTGCTGTGGAGTTGTGACGTCTTCTGTCTTCATGTATGTCCGTACGTCTGCATTTTGTCGGGGTGTGTGTATACCAGAAGAAGCAGCATAATGTCTATTAAATAGAAGCAAAAAGTTTCACAAAATGTTTTAAAACTTTACTTTCTATTTAATTATGTCAATACTGCACGTTTTTATATTGAGTGGTATTTTTTCTCTCTCAGCCCAATTTAACTTTCTTCACAAAATGTTCTCTGTAGAACATTTGACTTATCCCTAACAGCAGAGCATACGGCAACTGCCTGTAACAAAACACAAAAGAAATGGGAACACTTAGCACCCTCTTTCTTCCCTCATCCCCCCCATCCTTCACCTTCCTCCTTCTCAGTCTCTTCTTTTTGAAGCATCTGCCCCTAATGAAACTAAATAGTTGGCCTGGGAGTTCCTTTGCACCGTGTGTGTTGGAGTGTGCGGGGAGATGTGTCGTGGCTGAATCGGCCGGAGGAGAGATCAAAGGCGAGGGTGTGTGTATGTGCGCGCACGCCCGAGTGCCAGTGTGTGTTAATGAGCAAGAGTAATGCAACCTCGTTGCGTCACAAGAGCTGATCAAGCCGTCAAGAGAAGAAAGCAGGAACGTGCGCGCACACACACACACTCTCGCATGCCTTTTGTTCATGTTTGACACAATCGCTTGCAGAACTTCAAGAGAGAAAACGTCAAATGTTTTATGTTCACCTTTCAGTTCCTCCTCGAATCATGAAGCCAATTTAAAAGACTGCAGACCTTAAAAGGCCTGACACGATCCTAAAAGTTTCCAAAAAACATAACAGATGAACTAAAGTTAGCACTGGAACACACTTTTTTTTATTTTTCAGTTGTTTTTTTTAACATGGTACAAGGATTTTTTATTTTATTTTATTTTAGTGAGGTACAGTGCAACTGCCACACAAGTTTTCCAATGTCGATCGTCTTACCATTATGGCCTAAAATTTTACATCATTAATAACATTTTGAAAATAGGACATCAAGCATGGCGGTTTCAGCATGGGAGACACATGCTCATAATTAAAAATTGCGCCTACATCGGTAAACAATGCAAGACAACACTCCCTCCCCACCCACTTTTCTCCTTAGCCACTTCTCGGGCTGGTTTAATTGAATTAAGTCTTACCTTAGGCATGCTAAACAGCGCGGCAGCTACTTAGAAGGGCGGCAAGGAAGATGGCGAATCGGGCTGATAACACACACGCAGATCCATGTACATACGCACACTCGCACTAATCAAAAGAAGACATCGAGTAATCTAATCTGAATCACTGACAATTATCAGCACGTTGGCGTCGGGGGCCCGTCGCCTTCCTTTGATCAATGCTTTCTATTTTAAAAAAGTGTTAACAATTCAATAGGCATATGAGTGGTGGGGTGGGGGCTGGGGGTACAGAGTGTCCGTCCTTTGAAAGTCAGACGGGCGGTCGGCCATCTCGAAAGACAAGGCGGGACGGCGCCGCACCTTCTTCTTCTTTCTTCTCAAAGATTTGCGGCGAAGGCAGCTTTGAATTAATTAACTTTCCTCCCGCTGCAGACCTTGGAAGGTCATTGGAAAAGGCTGCTTGTTTGTTTCCTCTGGATTACGTGCAAGTATTTGCATGCCTACAGTTGAAGAAATTCAAGGGCACGCATTTCTCTTTACGGATTCGCAGCTGCCGCCTTTCAGATATTTCATTACCAAAGCCAGCGTTTATATGAATGTCATTGCCTTTATTGTTCTGTTTGACCACTTTGCTTTTGCCAGAGGAACTCCCAGAGTTGGAGTGAGAATTTAAACTCACCAATTTCAGGACTTGCCCAGCTAAAACTTTTGAAAGATGCGACTTGACTTAGACTTTAATTAAATGTCTTGCCTGTTCACAAATTTATCATGAGGGGATAAGTTTCGGATCCAACCACAATAAGTGAAAATCTGTGACATAAACTTGACTAGTTTAAACATCTGAACTCATTGAAAAGACACAATTCTTCCGGCTTCTGCGTGTGTGCTCATTGAGTTTAACGTTTCTCCCAGATTTCAATAAATTGCTAAAAAGTGTATCTGCAACTTTGGGTATAGTGGGGATTAGGGGTGGGCGATCTTGCAAAAATAGAATATCCCCAAAAAATGTATGATAAAGTCACAATTTAGATTTTATCATGATTCTTCATTTATAAGAAATACAAATTAAATTACACATGAAATAAGAGACGTATTGAATAAATGCACTTATTTATGAAAATTATCACGTAATAAACACCTTTTTTAAAGAAAAATATTAATTATAAAGCCGCAAAACACCTGAGTTAAACAATAACAAAAGTCACATTTCTGTTTTCAATTAGTCTAATCAAAGTAGTGAATCTCACAATTTGGCTGCTAGTCATGGTTAAAAAAAAAAAGCAGCAGCAGGTAAACAAAGTTGGGGGAAAAACTGACACGTGAGTAAGTAGAAAGCACCTTTTATAAGTAAAGATCAAAATTTTGTAGCAACCATTGTGGGTGGGTGTCGGGTTATGTAGTTTCCCATGGTCTGGACGGGCTTTGTGTGTGCTAAGTTTCGCACGTAAGCGTGTTGTTTTCTTGCATGGTTAGCCTGATCATTTCATAAACGCTACAATATGACTTACGACTGGACCAGAAGTCGCTTGTGTTTGCAAAAAAAACCCTGCACTTTGTTTTATCTTTTTGCGGCACTATTTCTCTGCAATATGCGTACATGCAAGGAATGGCGGTGTTTGGAGTGATTTTGGTGAACGCATCTGTGGCAGTCTGATGTTTTGGCAGCGCATGCATGCACGAGCTGTTGTCGCTGCTATGGGGGTTTTATCTTCACCACTTGGCTCTCATTGTACTGTGTGTGCTCTGCTCTTTCAGGTGGCTCAACAAGTTCGTAGTGTTGCCGTAACTTGTCTTCACGTGCTCCTTGCACACTTTTGCATATGATTTACGCCTGGTCTTTGTCATCTGGCGTGAAGCCAAAACAGTTCCATATTATGGCCAATGAATTTCTCTTCGGAACAAACTCGCTTTCAGCCTCCTCCACATCAAGCATCCCGCTTGTTTTGGGGGAAAACGCGGGGCAGGGGCGAAGTGTGTGCGCGCTACAGTTGACCACTGAGTCGCCGTCATAGGTCTCGCACTCCGGAAACAGTGACAGAAAATGAGCTGCCGGTCAAATTGTGCTCAAATGCTTTGCATCGTGATCAGACGACTCAAGACAGAAATGACAGATCATCAGCCCTGCATATCGTCATACGATTTTATATTGTCATATCGCCCACCACTAGTGGGGATAAAAAAAAAAAGTAACAGTGTATATGAATTTTATTGCTTCAGAAAACAAGCACATAATACGAGCAATCAAACAAAAGATGTTGATGGCTACAACTCATACCCAGTCAGTCAATATGCAGCCAAGTCAGCCAAGTCTACATTCTCATTTGCTGACGCCCACGTCACTCATCAGGCCAGGCCTCACCTTTAAGCATTATTTACTAGAAGTCAAGTACTACAATAGAACGCAAGGATGCCAGCCCCCAGTAGACAACAACAAATACCTGCACCTCATATGCACGTTATTGGGTTACTCGATTATTCGATGGGTTAATTTATAAAATACTGGATTGTAAAAGATAGCTGCAATAATACATTCAAGGATTGTACTATAAAATCGGGATAAGGAGATTGGCAACATGCATCGGTTTGATAAGAGACAACAACTACGACATCTAACTTCATCCATCACTATAAAACCCACAAAAATAGGTAAGCACAGTTTAGCTACCCGACAACTGGTTAAACATCATCTTAGGTTTCATGTCTGTTATGTGTTTAATTGAGAAGACAATATTGTGATGGACAACATAGTGATTGAGTTTTGAAACTTTAAAAAACAATGTGATTGTAAATGATAGTACAGCTAACTAAACTAAACTAGTAGCTGCAGATACTGAAGATTCAGGCTTCTTGCAGGAATCACTTTTTTAGACCTTTTTAGACCATTATGAGAAATGTTTTAGACCAACTTCAAGTCATAACAAGCTGGTGCTTTCTGGCTTTCGCGTGTGACTGGAGGGCCTTCTCACCCTAAGTCTCCGAATTTATATATATTTTTTGAATACTTAAAAAAATATATATTGCAACGAGCCGAGTGCCCATCACCTGTTACCTTTCAACCAGCTGAAAAACTGTACTTTCAGCCAATTCTTGGCTGACTGACATTTACCCATTTACCCATTTTACAGAAACTGCATAAACTCGGTGGAGACGAAAACTTGAAAGGTACGGTACGCGGTAGTGGACACACTGAGCCACCTAATTATAATGCTACATTCACACCAAAAGCAAAGGGAGTGTTTCGCCTCGCTTTACTCACTAGAGTTTCACTGCCTAAGTGTACACGGGCGCTTCATTTGCGCACACCGGAGAGAGTGGCTTTGCTTTGCTTCACTTATCGCAGCCACTTCCCACTATGGCAAAACTCCTCTCAGAAAAAAAAAAGTTCCAACATTGCAATCAAGTGGCCAACATTGTGCTATAATGCTGTAGCTAATGCACGGTTCTACGTTAAGCCTTTTCGGGTGGTAGCCCTGCCAGAACCAGCACTGACCCTGTATATTGCTAGCCTTCGGCTGATACCTCAATCAAAATTTGGTCAACTTAAAAAAAATGCAAAAATCAATACTATTAATCGTCCCCACGTGTGTATTTTTCATTTATTTATTTTACAAATGATTCACCAATCCTGAGTGTTGTAAATTGCTTGCTTTCTTTGATAATGCAATGTCAATGATTGCACAAAATTCCATTTTGAGGATAACGACATCACAGCACATCACCAGAACTCGTCACTTCATCATCGCAAGCACGGTGACGACACCACTTGGCAAAACAAAAAACAAAAAAGATAGCTGTAATAATAAGAGAGGAAAAAAATAAGATGATAAATAATGGAATGATTCCTAATAAGAGATCAAGTAATTCACAATTAGTAAAACATAAATAACTATATATTAAATCGTTGATTTATTTATCAAATTTCTAGGGCCATTTGTATTTTTACCGGTGTCCAGACTACGATACAATAAAATTAATATTAAAAACTAAATACGTAAAATAAAATTAAAGTAAAATATCTAGTGGCCATAAAAGTAACATTCAAAATATGTGGTTGTAAGTTTTTTGTTGTAAGTGCAAATAATTAAATTCAATACAACAGTGTGCCAGAGTAGCTCCCATTTAACCGTTCTCCACACAAACTGTAGTGTGTCCATCTGAACACTTAGTGGCACATTGAGTCACACCCAATTAATGGCGTACTTCATAGACAGCCGAAGAAGAGAGACGCGAAGTGAAGGGATAGCGTCATGTGCTAACCCCAAATCAAAGTGAATAAAGACAAATACAAGACTAATTGCTGAGAATTCTGCACAGATCATCAAACTCTGTGTCCGCTACAGGCACCGACAGCGACCCTCACCCAATTTAAAACTATTTGCGGCGATCGAAGGCTTTTATCTGACATGATCTAAATGCAACAAGCTAGATGCTATGCTAACCGCTACGAATTAACCGCCTTCCCGAGCTACATTGACTACAATACAAACGCACCCCCTCAAATGCAACGCAACAGGCACTTTTTTTTTCTTCTACAGAAAGTTCTCGTAATGGACGGAGCGGATATAAGAATTTAAGTCTTGGGTAAATAAAATTTTAGACCTGGGATGAAAATATGTTTTTGTTTTTTCTGAGAGCGAGCTCAGTATTGTTCATTCGACATGTCATCATCATTGTTCTCTCAGTTTTTTTTTCTCTTTTTCTTGTATGTGCGTGAGTATGTGCATGTGCGGGTGTGTGTGTGTGCGCATATGTGCGTGCCTGTGAGTGTGTGCTCATTAATTCACCTAAAACCTATTAAAATCCAATACCGTTCATCTAAACCGAATACTTCCGAATCCAGCTAGAGTCGTGAGGTTGTCAGGAAACCCGAGGAAAGATTAAAAAAAAAAAAAAAGAAAGAAAGAAAAGTGAAATCTAGCACCGACCAGACATCACTTACTACCCACCGGGTTACTAACCAGAATCTTTCACCAACCCCAGAAACATCTAAATTCCAACAAATTAGGGAGACCTCAAGAGACCAAAGGAAAGACTGAAGGAAAGAAAAGAAGGATAGATGAAGCAGAGTGAGATCCACAAACATCAGCCTCCACCGATTCAACGACCAGAGGAAGAAGCAGATTGTGTTTGAATTTCGGTAGATGCTGGTGTGGTGGATCTGGCATGCATGAAAACCTCCACCAAAGAGGGGAGCCGTCGACCCCGGCCAGGACAGAGCAAGCACAACCAACCCCCCAGGCCGCGGCAGCGCCAAGGCTCAACCCCCGGGCCCCGCAGGGGCCACAGGCCGGAGAGCAAACCCAGGAGCCAGGAGCACCCCCCACCCCAACACGGCTCGCGCCCAAGCCCAACGCAACAGAACGGGGCAGGCCCAACAGGCACCTCACCGGCCCAGAGCCCCCACTACCCCCCACCCGCCACAACCCAGCCCCCGCCGCTCCCAGGCAGAGGGAAATTATATCCCCCCACTCCGATCCACCTGCTTCCCAGACGTGTCGGAAAATATGGGTGTTTTTTTTTAAGGCATTTAAGGCCTAAAATGTAAGTTTCTGAATTCTAGACTTTTTTTAGACCACGCGTGAAGCCTGTTATATGACCTGATTTATGATATGCTTAATCCAGGTAATGTCTCAACGCTCTTGCAATCTAGAGGGGACTTTTCTTGAATTTTTCCATTAGGTAACTTGGGACTTGATTGAAACTTGAAAGTTAAGACTTAGACTTACTTATGACTTGCACATATATGACTTACTCCAAACTCTTTTTACCTCCTGCTAGAGTGCTTTATGCTCAGTGGAGCGTGCTGGCAATATTGCCCTCAAATGTGCTCTACTACACCCCCGACAGGTGTTTGTGCTGTGGGAAAAGTGGACGCACGTTTGGCTGGTGTGTCAAGATGATTCTGCGGGTAAAAGATGACCAAAGAGCAAGAGGACTGTTCAAGGGGGGAGGGCGTTGACATGACAGCTTTTGACACGGTCAAGAGAGTGTGAGCATAAGTTAATAAGGAGGAGGTCTCCCTCTTGGCCCAAGAGGACATTTTTGGACAAGAGGGAGCAGTGGAGAGAGCACTTTACACCTGTGCTACAATACAGTAGACCATTTTTGCAGTCTTACGAGATGAAAGTGAGACACATTTCAGGTCAATTAATTCTGGAAATTCTGGAAAAAAAAGTAGCCTGTGAAACCCTAAATATACACGAAATTGGGTGAACATGTCTGTCATAACAGGATGGATGAAAAAGTCTGATGAACCCGTGGCCAAAATTCAACAGTATGTTTGGTTTGAAGCAGCCATTTTGGTGAAAATTCCAGGGCTTGTATTCAGGAACGCACCCAAATGAACCCTAATCTAACACGTATCGTGGACAATTTTCACTACCATTTGGAATCTTTTCATCTGACATTGCCAAAAATAATACAGTATAGCACATGCACTACAAAAAGGACTGAAATGCAACAAACAAATAAATAAATAAAAATGCAAACTTACGTCGCATACATTGGTGCCTCTACCTGGTGCAACGGTGACACCTGTGTTGGGGACACTCTTGTTGCCGGCCTTCATGGCAGCGTCACGGCGGGCCTGCTCCAGGAGCAGCCGGGCTCGCTCCTTCAGCTCCTCCTGGCGGGATAATGCTTTCTGCACAAAGGAACAAGACACAATGTACCACAAGGTTATATTAAATTACATGATTCATTGCTAACCACTCTACATAGCTTGTAAATAAAAATAATTTACAGCAAAATTCCTTACTATTGCTATCAACAATTTTTGTGTATTTATTTTTGGGACAACTTTGTAATACAGTTTTTTTTCAGTCATTGTTATTCCGTTTTTGTTGGGTTGCAAATTGCTAAAATAACTTCAAGCCAAATGTATTAGTTCATTAATACTAATTGTTTGGCAGATCATCCAGTATAGTGAAGTGCATTAATGAAGACACTTTTGATGTAAATGAGATATGGACATTTGACCATTTAAAAGTAAAAAAGAATAATAATAATTGTTTTTTTTTGTTTGTTTTTAAGACTTAAACTTAAAAAAAAAAAATCCAGACATTGTACAACACTAAAACAAATTTTCAGTTGTGGAATGCAAGTAAATAATTTGTCATCTAATGAATAATGTGTTTTACTATATTGTCAGTTTTTTTTCTGCATGCAAGATGTTTTGAACAACAATAATATTTCAGCAATACAAATATAATTTGGGTTAAATAGTTTTTACATACCATTGTATTTACCCATACTGAAAGAGCTAGTTAACTCATGTGGGGCATTAAAGGATAACTCAACAGGAAGTGAGACTCTTGCACCACCCCTCACTCAAATTTGAAATCGGCGCTCAAAGGGGGTGTTGCCTGGAGGACCGTTGGGTTGCAAATAGAGAGAGGGTTGGGCGTGGTCTGGCTGTGATTGACTGCAGCAACTCACGAAGAAGCCGTTGAAGGAGGCGTGTACGAGAATGAGCCCGTGGGTGGTGAGGGCGACTACGTCATGCGGAACAAGTGATGTAGTATGTATTGTCTCGTGTAATGAGAGGACAAACAGCCAAATTTAGTTTATCCCAGTGTGTTACCTAACCCGAACCCATACACACGTTTTTTGCCCCAAATTTAAGCTTTCAACAAACATGCACTAAAATGTCAAAGTAATAGACCAGGACATGTGGACAGCATTTGTAGACACCAGTTTATAAGCAAAAAAAAAAAGTTGATTTAGTGTTGAGTTATCATTTAACCTTACTGAGTACTTTTTTATGCACTGTAAATAAAGAACATGTGTGACAATGGCATACATCATTGAATCAGTCCATTATTCAAATGACTAATCAATAGCTTGACTGAGCCAACTAGTGATATGTTGCAGCCTGGTTACCTTTTCAACAGGAGGACTTGAAACGGGGGCAGGTGACGGTTCCTGTAAAAGACAAAACACGTGTAAGGCTTTCTGTTTACACTTGGTTCTAGGGCTGGGCGATATGGCCCAAAATTCATATCACCGTATAAACTGCATCCCTGCACGGTAACGGTATATATCATGGTATAGAATTAAGTTTTGGTTGTTGTTCTTTTTAAATAAATTGGTTATTGATTTACATAGTCCTTTATAGAAGCTAAATGGATTAAAAAAAACAATGAAAGAATACATTTACTTTGGATAACAACATTTATTGTGCAAATTTCAAATCAAAATTATGCATATGCAGTATAGCTTGCGGTGTGCAGGCTAGTGCATATGCAGTATAGCTTGCGGTGTGCAGGCTAGCTAGACTTGATAGGGGGCGTGGTGGAGGAACTCGTGTGCATGCCACAAAACAAAAACATTATATTATTAGGGCTGTCGCTATTAAATATTTTGTTATTCAGATTTCCTACTGAAGATTTTAGCGAATAATCGGGGGAATAACCAATCAATAATATATATATATATATATATTGTATTTAAAGAACAATTATAAATACAGAAGACAGAAACCACATTTGCACGTAATAAAATAATAAACACTCGCGACTGTCACCTCTGGTCCAAAGCGTAACTGCAACATCTGTGTCAGACTCATTCATGGTGCGCGTGCAAGTACGGGCACGATCTTAAAGTAACAGCCACAGTTGACAAAGACTTGACTTCAAATGAGGTAAGAAAAACTCTATCCTCCGCTCCCCAAATAAACTGTGGAGTGTGAAGGTCCGCACACTTTTATAAAGGGAAGATTAAAGCTGATAGGTGCAGAGTAAAACAGCCAGGGCTCTTTGTACTTATCTAGGCATTGGTAGAGCATGCATGATGTAGAAAAAGCTTTAATATTACCTCTTTAAGCTGCACAATGCACCTTTAAATTTAAACTCTGCTTTAGCAGCACACGATTTTCCTCTTTTAATATAGCCCCATAGATTTTGGTCTATGCGACGATAAGTGACGTCAGAACCACAGTAGCAAGTTTGGGGAACTTTAGCACTTTTTTTCGACGTCAACGGTTTGTTGTGGGTGCCGACGTTTTTACGTCATCAGCTAGTCGGGACAAAATGCAATGATGTCACCAACATGCGCGACCGCGGTAAGACGGCAGAGTCAAAATCTCTACCTCCTGCAAAATGTATACCTTATATTGAATATACCGTTTATAATCGCCCAGCCCTACTTGGTTCTTTAAAACCAAATCTTTTGCGATCAGTCAGGTTGGTTCATCTGCACAGGGTGTGTATACAGTTTGACCCGCTGCATAGGTGCATCTTCTTAAATTACAGTGATCATTAAAGTGTGGTACGAGAACCAGAAGAATCACTGCCAGAAATGTTTAACAAAAAATAAAATAAACTTATCCAAGCTACTGAAACTGCCATATTTAATTTACTGTATGTACTGTAATTGTAAAGAATTGGCATTGCCAACATGTTTACTGGATAAGTCAAACGGGACCTGGCTGTACCCCACTTGCAAGGAGATTAGCGCAGATATAAAATGGGGGTGTCATAGCTGTCAATGTGTGCTTCACCCCCGCCTGTCTTGTGACCTTTCCACTTGTAAACAGCAAGCATTAATCTGTGAGGGGAGGTGTGGTAAAGTATTTAATGCGTGCACGTGCAAAAGACGAAATGATGTGTGCTCGCAGGAAAAAAAGGGAAAAAAAGCACAGCATCACCACGCCTGACTGGTCACGGCACCGACTGCCATCAAGCCAGGGGATGAGAAATGTAATGAAAAATATGATTACATGTCAAAACAGGGGGGGGTTCTAACAGGCCGGCCCCGTGGCATCTCGGAGGAGACAGGCGATGACGAATATGACGACCAATGCAGAGCGGGACAATTTCGGTACGGGGGTCATCTCGGAGAATGCCGTCGACTAGAAGCTTAGCGAGAGAGAAATTAATGCTCGCACCCTCGCAATGTCTCGTGACAAGACAGGACGACCAAAGTTTCAATCAAGTCGAAAAACAAGGGCGACGGGATAAAAAGACAAATGTGTGAGGAACCTGAAGGCAAGGGTGAAATTCTTACAATTCACCCAAAATAAATACAGTGTTCCCTTGTTTCTTGCGGGTGTTACGTTCCAAAAACTACCCGTAATAATGGAAATCAGCGTTTATTTTATTTTATTTATTTCCGTTAATTATATAATTTTTTCGTTTATTATATATGTTTTTTCGTTTTGGTATGATTTTTAGTTTATTATGAATGCTTTTTCATTCATCATTCTTTTTTTCATTTACAGTCATTTTCTTCCATTAAAAATATTTTTTTAATTACTTATTATACAACACAGTATATATATTTTTTCATTTATTCTAAATGTTTTTTCGTTCATACTATATTTTTTTCATTTATTATATATGTTTTAAGGCTAACACCTCACCACACACTTTATACATGCACTTTTCTTGATATGCGTTAACATTTTCTCACATACTGTATCTCTTATTTAAACACAGTAGGCTTATACACAGTGTTCAAACCTTTGTAGATTTTAAAATATTAATAATATCAATAAAATAGATTTAAACTAATATCCAAAACATTTATTTGAGAAGCAAAAATATAACGGCGATCGAGCCATTTTTTCTGGCCGGTATGTTTTCCTAAAAATAAAAATAGTAATAAAAAAATAAAAAACACACACAACAAAACAGCGGTTAGAAATGACACTCTTAATTTTAATGACGATGATACTCGGATGGGGCTCGGGAGCGCATTGCCGGTCTGGCGGTCTTGGTACGACAAGCTGGTCGGCAGTCGATCCGCAGCGCATACGCAGCCGGTGTAATATGAACAAGCTGGAAATGGAAACAAATCGGCGGAGCGGATCCGCAAAGCACACGCATGCGGTGTAATCTAGGGGTGAGCCATGGGGCGGTGGCGATGACGCACAAGCGTTCCAGGGCATGAAATTGGGAAACTGTCCGGCTTCTATCTCCAGGTCGCAAAGGTGATGGGCAAGGTCAGAACGCGACGGGCCATACACCATTGGATAGGTCTCGTCAAAACTAACTAACTATCCGTTAGGATGTAGGACTGGGGAGATACAGCCAGCCAAAGACCTCCAGGACATCGTGGATTTTCAAAACGTTACCCGCCGGCAATGGATCCCATTACGGGTAAAAATCCGTCATTTGCCGGCCCTTTATCTCTTAATTTTAATGATGAAGATACGAGGCAGGACCCGTAACCCCATTTGGACCGGGACCGCATTGCTGCGGTGCCCCCGAAACTCGACTTGAGCGTTCGTGGCCGGCGGGACCGCGGAGCGGGTGGTGGACGCATGACGTGCTTAGCCGTCAACGGCCACGACTGTATGGTTCGGGGCAGACAATGTTAATTTTAATGATGAAGATATGAGGCAGGACACGTAAACCCATTTTTGACAGCGAGACCGCATCTCCCCGGTGCCCCCGAAACTCCAATCGAGCGTTGCGGCCAGTGTGGGTCTGCGTGAACCATGGGGCGGTAAAAAATCCGAGTGAGTGACGTGGGAGTCCGCGAATAAGAGTTTCGAGATGACTGTTTTGAGCACAGGTTAGCGGCTAGCTGTTAACCGGCCTGTGCGTTGAGTCCCTTCAGCGAGTGTATGAACATGCTTATTACGCATTGCTAGCAAGTTGGTAAGAGTCAAACCGGACAAAATCAGTGAGACGAGTCTCCTCTGTGACTGTGCTTACCTGTTTGGTTAGTGCCTCCATGTTATTGATGGGTGCGCCGGTGTCTGACATGGGCTCCGATTCGGAGTGACGCAGGCTGGCCCTCTTCTTCTTGATTAGGTCGCCGTCCCTGTTGTACAAGAAGCCCAGTTTCTGATGAGTGGGCGAGAGGGAGGAGGGATGGCCCGCTGTCGGGGTGGCGGAGGAGCCGTGTTCTCCCACGGCCTGGCTCCTTTGCTGCGGTCTTTCTGCATCTGACTTCTGCGGTAGGTCCGAAAGGTCCAAGGTTTTAGCTTTGAGGAGATTGGACCCTGACGGTGTCAGGTTGGCTGCCGGGACAGGAGGCGAGGACGGTGGAAGTGCCGCTGTTTGCAAGCCAGCCGACGGCGCTACGATGTCAACCTTCACCGGGACTTCTGTGGTGTTGGAGCCGTTGGATTTGGTGTCGTCGATGGGCTGCGGCTGCACATCATTGAGCTCGGCATAGAACTTGTCCTGGCCAATGGAGGCGTTGGTGTCGGTCTCAAAGTCGCCCACCTTGTAGGTGCTGCGACTGCTATTGGCCTCGATCTGCACCACATTGAGCTCTTCGCCAGAGAAGTGCGCCCGGATTTGGTAGAGGTAGGTCATCACCGTCAGCTTGTCTGGGATGGCCAGCAGCACCATGTCCGACGGCTCCAGAAGGCGCGAAATGCCCAGGCTGGCAAACCCGTCATACCCCTGGTGACCAAAAAACAAATGGGAAAATTGTTGATTGAGAGACAATCATCACAAGTTATGTTACTAGAGAACTGAAGTACCATTTTAAGTACCATTTCCAGGACAATTTTCAGTATTGAATACCCTTTTCAGGGCACCCTCCCAGACTACGAAAAGCAACCATTTAATCAGGAGTCATTCACAAACCAAGCTGCACTGCTTGGTGGAAAAGTACCTACTGTATATGTGTATGAGAAATGGAAAGTGGGGGTTCAATGTTGCATTTTATGCCCACTCTGGGGTTGTGCAAGAGAGACACCTTTTCGCAGGACTGCTGACAGGTCACGTCAGGGATGGTTGTTCCAGATAAGAGACCAAGATACCCCGAGACAGAGCGTTTAATCCCACTGTGTGTGTGTGTTGGGGTGTGTGTGTGTGTGGGGGGGGGGGGGTGTCTTTATCAATCCACCACATCAGCCTGCCCATGCTCGCCATCACGCGTGTAATTGGTCTGATTAGGGTGTGATGAGAAATACAGGTTTGAATATCAAGCACAACACACACACATCGAGGAGCCAATCACCTACCCTCACATTAGCAGATAAACAGAGACACAGAGAGACGGGATGAAAACCATTATCGCAGCCTATGACGGGTAAATAAATAGATTAGTAGCGCGCACACACACCATCTCCATTCCAACACAGCAGCACATGTATCTCGGCTTGTATCTGGCCTGCTTGATAGTGTTGATCTCATTCCAACCTGTTAAAGGTCTCCTTTGTCTCTTTGCCTAACCTATCAAACCTTTTTCCCCGTCTTCAAATCTCACTGAAAATATACTTCTGTTTAGTTTTTCCAACTCTACAGCCACATCGTTATAGAAATGTTTAGTTCTTGAACCCTTAGAACGTACTACCACCCTAGCAAGGTCTTTGAGGCAAGGTAAATTACTTCAGATCAGTTGCAATGCAATGCTTAATTGCAACCTAAAGATCGGATGACTTGTACTTCCTGGAACTAAAAGGTTCCAGTCAGGTATGTTAAGCGGGTAAGACCATATCCCAAAGGTTTCTGGACCTCCTGAAATTGTACAGTCATCATTTTCCATTCGGACCAGGTCAATCACTTTAGATTGGTCGAAAAATGTAACCAACAGATCCAGGAGATTTTAATTCTTGCTACCTGTGCTTCATGGAACTAAAGGGGTCCATGTTGAGTGGCGCAAAACCTATCCCAAAGGTTTCTGGATCTCCTGAAAGTACTACATACCTAGCAGGGTCTTCTTTCAGCCCAGGTAAATTACGAAATTAAGAAACTGAAACATTCCAGATATTTTTAGGGTGGTTATAAAAATATAGCATTTCTGGACCTCTCAAAAGTACTACTCCACTAGCAGGGGCCGGATCAGCCTCAATAAATTACCCAAGAAATGAATTTAGACAATATTTGAAGTACTCGTCTCAAAGGTACAAGCACAGGGTAAGGTTACTGCAGTAAAAAATAGCTGTAGTACATAAGCTAATTTCTGTCCAAGGCAAGGTTATTTCAGTTAACTAAAACTAACGAAAAAACAAAAAAAAATTCAAAAAACAATTTCGTTAACGAAATAAAATAAAAATAAAAATGCTTTTTAAACAACGAAAACTAACTGAAACTACATTTTATGTGTACAAAACTAATTATAATTATAGTAAAAAAGTCCTTTGTTTTAGTCTTTGGTAATTAATTTAATGCATGAGCCTTTGGGGATTATTTTAAATGTGATTTTAAGTAGATTTATTTGGATATTAACCGGAATAAGGACGTTTGAAAGTGTGTCACACAAAAGTGACGTCATCTAGCAGCAGCCAATAGAAAAGCACCTTCAGATGACGTTGCTCCCATGGTGTAGTAATACAATTTTTTTTTTAACTAAAGCTAATACTGAAACTAACTAAAACTTAAGTAAAACTAAGCATTTATGAAATAACTAAAACTAATAAAAACTAACAGAACCACCTTGAAAAGTAATTAAAACTAACTAAATTTAAAAACCAAAACTCAAAACGAAATCAAAACTAACTCAAATGAAAAATTCCAAAACTAGAATAACCCTGGTCCAAGGTGGTCAAAATTCTGTGCTATATGTTAGCAGAGAAAATGTTAGCAATTCATCAAATTTCATTAGATATCTACCTTAGCGTTTGATCAATTCTCATGCATGTTTATAGGTCATACGTGAGCCTCCAAGTGCATTTAACACAGACGTTTCTCCATTTACGAGCAATTATAACATCTTTTGTCAGGAGTCTTTTTTTTCCCGTATTGCGCCATTGCTGATATTGAGGCGAACAATGGCCGATGAACATCTAAACTCAAAAGTGTGTGAAGAGAGAACAGACTAGTTTGTGTGAGTGTGAAAGGTGTGAAAGGAGAGGGTGAAAAGAAAGAAAATGAATATGGGGGAACCGGTGGCCCTGATTGGGTTTCTAACATGCATTGAAGGCAGCAAAGCGTGCTGCCATTGTTCCCATTCGCACTGAAAAGGAGCGACAACTTTGAAAAAGAATGGAAGAGAAACGGCAAGTGAGGGGAAAGTGAGAATGTGAGAGGTGCACGAGCACGAAGGGTTTTTTGGTTTCAGCCTCTGACGAACACCACGGTCCTTTTGACCTCTGTGTCATGTTTTATTCTTTGCAGAGCTTCTCTCGTATCAAGCGCTGAGGACCATTTGTGAAAAAAAACAACAACTTCATTTTCACTCTATAGCCCCTTACACACACTGGCCATCTAAGCTATTTTGATGCATTGCCGCACATGTAATTATCTTAATGTGGCAAGCCGCATCAACTGTGTAAATGTCCCAGTTCTGTTTAACTGTGGACCTCAACCTTTTTTTCGTTAGGGGTGTTGACGCATATTCATGACCGTATAACAAAAGTTTGATTCCTCTTCCCAGAAACATGCCAAGGATTTAGTGTAAACTGTACTATGCATAGGAGTGATGTAACAGCTATAGAGCTTAGTGCTGAACTGCAGTTAGGGACAAAAAAACTTCTTGTCAGTTGGCAATTTTGCAAAACTGTTCCAATAGATTGGCAAGCGATGGCAAGTGAATGTACTTAATAAATAAAATGCTGAAACGTGAAATGCTGTACATGCACATGCGGCGTACACACGCCATACCTTCCACTAACAACCTAGCTAAACTTAGATCCATCCAATATAGCTCGTCTTTCAGTTGTGATGCATGACTTCAACATACCCGACGCCAATTACTGTACTATCCAATTTATACAGGGCTTGAGCAGCATTTTTGTGCCATCTCGGAGTTTGAAGACCATAAGTGTCCAACAATAAGGGCATCTATTTCGTGGATGCTCCTCTACCTAATCTACTGATACGAGCGTGTTATGAAGCTTTTTCCATATGACAATGAGGGCAAAAACGACAACTATCTCAGCTTGCTCCCTTTCCATTAACCTGCCGACAATGCTTTGGGACTAAATGTCAGTGTTGCCTGCCCCGGGCCGCTGTTCCCTGCACCCTTCCCCTTTGGTGACTGACAGCTATCTATCGCTGTCAATCATCAACACACCTTCCTCCCCTTCTCTTCTTCTCTCCTCCCCCCCCCTCACAGCGCTTGGTACTACGTTATCAGATGGCCCGCCAAATGACTTCTCCTTGGCCCGGTTGCCTTCTCTCCACACACTCAAAAAGATTCAATACATAGAAACCCACTAAAAATCAGACATGACAATCATTGAGGCATATGCACAGATAACACATCTTCTTAAATATTTACTTCTCTGTTTTCTCCCCTGCTGACTAACTAGCCCCAGATATTGATTGTCCTTATCTGTCATAATTCAGCACAGTCTGAGCTCATTGCAATCACTGCACACAGATGGATGCTGAAAGGAGGCGGTTGAGGGGGGCACGTCTATCAACAAGCTGTGAAAAGGAGCAGATAGGTGTGCTTGCATTCAATACAGCCCCAATAATAACAGCAACTCTTCTGCGGTGCATTTGGCGACCCTTAAAACATTTCATTACATTCCTTTTCTTCTTCTTTGTTCCTCCTTTTTACCTCTGCCAAATTAGACTGATCAGTCTGACGCAAACTGACATGGATGATGCTGAACGTTCGTTGCTAGAAAAGATGTAGAATGAGTCAAAGTAAGTAAAAAACGTTTTTTATTGGTGGAGTTTTGCACTGCAAGAGGCCAGGTGGATTGGTCAATACAATATTGAAATGGATGATGCTCAAGCTAGATGTTTATAGCAAACAGGATGATGAATAAAAAAGGCATAGCATGGGTCAAAACACCCAGTGAGAAGTGAGGAAAAGGATACTTGTCATTCAGAAGGAAGTCAGGAAGTGGCTCCTCTCATCACTATCTTACAGTATACTCCCACATGTAAACAAGTAATGTAGGCTGGTATAGGATGGCCACTTGGATGACATCTAAGCACTCGGACACCACGCCACAACAGCTTCACCGGTGCGGCTATTCTCCGGCTATCGCCTTCAACAGCATATTCCCAAATTACTTATATCTAATTTTCTTGGGGTCTATTCGAGGGGGCACCTGCAGCGGAGAAGAGAGGAGGGTGAGGGGGTAGTGTGCAGATATGGGATTGGCTCTACGGCTGTGGTTATTGTCAACAGGCTAGCATTCATGCCTAACAGGGCCACCAGAGGTTATCGCCCAGCCAGAGTGTGTATGAAGAGAAGGAAATCAAGCCGCGGGAAGGCAACGCGTATCGCTTGCTGTAGCCCTCGGGGCCGGAGAGGGGACGGCTGTGTGTCTGTGTGTGCGTGTGCAGTTGTACTAGCACAGGGCAAGTGTGCATTTGTGTGTATGGTAAAAGAAAGGTGAATGCACGCACACAAAAAGAGCCAAGGGGAACATGGTGATGCCAGTGAGTCTGCAACTCAAAATGTGAAAGCAGAGATATGGTGAGGAGGAAAACATTGTGCATGTGTTTGTAGTGTTGCAAGAGGAAGAAAAAGGTCCAGCAGAATCTAAGAAAGTCAAGCACAGGTGAAAACTTGTTTGAATACCAATACAATACCCCCCCCCCCCATACTTTCTATATTAAGTGTTCCAATGTCAACCTTTGTGCACATACGGTACCTAGTAGAGCTCTCTGGCTCACACAAAAAATCTCCACTGACCATTCAGGTTGACTTCAGCGAGTGACATTCAAATCAATTCACATCTTGCGGTTTTATGACCAAAAACAACAACAACAACAAAAACACATCTTAGTACAAGACGAAAAATCTAATTTGATTGAAATTGTAAATAGAGAGGCCTTATATACCACTGTATCTAAATCATAAAGTGGGTTCTGAAAGAGCTTTACAAAGCCTCACATTCACTTACTTGGAAACTTAAAAATATTGAACTGGAACGTACAGCAAAAAGTTCTACTTTTTACTTTAAAGCTGCAATATGGAACTCTTTCCCCAAAAATAACTTTACAGTAAGCTTTTTATTTGACCATTTATGACTGAAATGCCTTCTAATTAGTAGATTAACACCTTAGCTGTTCACAACGGGTACTCTTGCAACCCTCTAGGCCAATAGTTTTCAGACTAGAATCGGGTTAGAATGCGGATGTGACGTAATGTGCGTGGTGTGTATGTGAAGAACGGTATGTGCGGTTTCATTTTTCGTCAGCAGGTGGCAGTAGCGATTCAAAATGGAATATTCTACGTTCAGTAGTTTTAAAATAGCTTTATTCAACCAGTATCTCACACCACGTTGTGGCCAAGGGTAGAATCCAAGTCTATTCGTGTCGTACAAAATAAATCCTCTGCACCTGTGGACATCAGCGGCATCCCAAAGCTAAGCTAACTAGCTGAGGAGACATTCTCTCTTACCTCTTACTCTAAAAAATCTTACCTTTTAAGTACAGTACAGTATATATTTTAAAAATATATATTATTTAATATTGCTAAAGCACTTCTGGATGGATGCAAACTGCATTTCATTGTTGTGGATTTGTGACAGTTCAATGACAATAAGTTGAATTCCATTCTATTGAACTTTTAAGGAAAATACATTTGTATTTAATGTATTTGTACTGTATCAAACATTGATTTAATTTCATTTTAATTAAATCGCACGTTATCATGCTTTCAACACAATTTTGTTGTGCCTTTTTTCCCCATCAACACACTCCACTTCCCATCCTCGTCCTCTCAGTGGGCAGTGGTCTTAAGACACCATCCCGCCTGCATCAGATGAAAGCGTTTTCACATCCATTTATGACAGCAGGGGGGTGGTGGCTCTAATGAAAACTACCGTAACACACACATTGTATTGAGGGATTAATGGCTGATGCGGAAATAAGGCCAATCGGGGATGTGACAATAAGGGAGCTAAGCGACGTGAAGGGCCCAAGTGGCAGTGGGTGGTCGCCTCTTACCTTTTTGTTGTTTTCTTTAATATCCTGAGGATTGAGCAACTTGTAGTCTCTGGAAAAATAGCAGAGGGGAAGAATTACTGTGTTTGAGTAGGATATAGTAAATATATATATAAAATGGAGTGGGAAATATATAAAAATAACAGCGAGGGTGACGTACATATGAAAAAGGTTTGCAGAATGGAGGAAATGTATTAAATGTACAGCCTTTCACATCTAGACTGCAACTGAATGGTGTTTGTGCAAAGTCTTAACTGGCTTATAACCGATTTGCTTGCAAAACATTAAGGTACAACATACAATGAAAACTGTGAGAAAAATATAGCAGGTGGGTGAACTCTTCCCGCAACCCATATAAAGACACACTCCTAAGTGTACAAAGTGTGTTTTTGTGTGTATGACCCTACATGGCGTCGGGCCTGAAGTGATGCAGCAGTGCGCAGAAGGCTAGGCCATTCCTCCAGGACGTGGTAAAATTGGTGATCTTCACGCCACGGTAGTTGCGCGTCACCTCACGGCACCAGGCCAGCAGCGATTGGCTGGCGTTGGGCTTCCCACCCAGGACCGGGCTCGGGATCGGGCTAGGCTGAAAATGAGAGACAAGACAAATTTTTTTTATACCTCCCTCAAATAGACACCTTCATCATCCATGCATATTTAATAGTGCTTGTCCTCAATAGGGGCTGAGAAAGCATCTATCCCTGCTAACTTTGGGGAAAAGACAGGCTACACCCTGGACTGGTCGCCATCCAAATGCAAAGAGTGAGTAGTTTTAATTTATTTTAGTGAAATTTCACAGCTCCTGAAGTTATTTCACATGTTTTATGAGTTAGCAAGTTTTACCTAGTAAAATATTGCATGTATAATGGTCCCATTACCTCCTCTCTAGTAGATGCAGTCACCATCTGCAGTTGAGTAATTATCAGACTGTTCAGCTCCTCCTCTCCAATTAGTTGCAATGAGCAGAGCGTCATAGACGTTTGTTCAGAGAGGCATGCAAGCGTGGATAATGTATAACATCATATTAGCTGCTCCTCCTATTAAGTCTTATCGTGGCGCAAAAGCTTGTTTTTGTAGACAGCGGTTAATTTAATTTTGCACAGATAGGGCGGGTAGGTGTTAAAATGTTATTTAAAACATTGCATACATGGCAAATAGCGGTTTTACAACATCAGCAGTTTAGTTATATTCCTATATAAGATAAGTGCTATGAAATTAGAACAACTTCATTGGAACATTTTGGAGTGTTTGTGTTATAACTTTCCCAAAAAGGATAGGATGTTAGCTAAAGATGCAGAAATTTTACTGGAGGTTAACACAGTGAGTTTAGATGGACAGTTAAACGGCAGTTGAGTAGAAAAAAACTAGTGGTGGCCACCTGACTCCCTCTGTTGGCCTCTGCCTGCAACTGCAAGTGCAGTGTGCGCAGAAGACATTATAAATATCTTATTTGGGAGTTTATATAGGTTTGGCTTTAACAAAAAGACGCACAAACGGCATCTTGAAAAGAAGTCCTTCATTTTAGAAATTCAAACATGACATACTACACACTCCCTTAGTAAGCCAAGAGGCTTATTTAGGAGTTGATGTAGATACTGTATTTGTATTAGTCAAATCTACTATTATTATTAAAACATATGATAAAGAAAATACTGTATATATAAACTCACTTTGCACACTGAAATGGAAGCTTGAATGGAATTCCTAAATTTTAGAGTTGAAATTGCAAACACTACCTGGATGAGATTCCTGGATGCAGTCAATTCCTGACTTTTGTACCATTGTGTGTGCGTGTGTGTATTTGAGCGTGAGTAGTAAAGGCCCCTTTGGGTATCTTAGTGCAAGGAGAGACAGTTGTAGCAGCCTGAGGGGCAGACACTTGACATTTCCGGCTCATCTTTAAAAGAGGGCCTTAACCTTTTCCCCCAGTACATTCAACACAAAGTCATCCCAAATAAATAATAACAAAACAACGAGCAGAGAATAACATGAATATCAAGTCTATAGAGGTAAAAGGGATGTAGTTACAGAAAATGCGTCACTGATGAACAGCACACAGTAATGACACAAAAGCACATATCTGGTTGAGTGAACTGCATTGTGTGTGTGTCATTGTGTGTGTGTGTCATGGTGTGTGTGTGTCATGGTGTGTGTGTGTCATGGTGTGTGTGTGTCATAAGGTAGGTAGGTGTGTGTAACGGTCTTCCTTTTCAGGCCTTCCCCCGTCCCGCTCTTTCAAGTGACGGTGAAAAAGGAGCCGTCTAATTGGAGCACTCTAATTACCTGGGATTAGACACCAGGTGCTATTAAAGCAATTAGACACACAGGCGCACACGCCGCGCCCTTGCCAGCAGAAAACACTTACACACATATACTTAAAACACACACATGGTGGGAAAACGTTAAATAAAAACAGTAGCCAGCAGGACAGGCTCACTCACTGAATTAACATGAATATCAAAAACATTCCATTTAAACGTAACATTTTTGTCAGTGAACCCCTATTAACTAGAGGGGTGTGTTCCAGAACAACCCACAACAGTTTCACGTGATGTCACGCACTGCCATGATGGAGGTTGACGTATTGTTTTGTTCTGGCGTTTAATAAGTGCTTGAATAAAGAAGCCTTCCGATTTCAGCCCTCCACATGGCAAACAAACAAATACTGATCACATAATCGCAAATTTTCTAAAAAGTGAAAGCCAAAATGTAAAGATAGAGACAACACATACATAAAAACCTGAAAAATAAATAAATGAATAAATAAATAAAATTTGTTGTACATTTGATGACTTGAGACAATCACTTTGCAACCTAGTTCTTATTTGGCTTGTCTAAAAGAACGAATATAATTTGCTGTTTTTCTGTAATTACTTTGTGCGCCTTTTGCATTTGCTGCACTGCTGTAAAACCATGTTGAAGTTCATTTACTTTGTCGTATGTTTTATGAATTAAGTTATTTGTTTCTTAGCGAATAAATTATCATTGCTTGGCTTGTCTAAAACACAAAATTATGGTTTTCAGTGCTACTTTTCCCACCTTTTGAGTAGTTTGCACTTGCTTAACCAAGACCACACTAATGTGCTGTACATTAAGGTTGTCATATGTTTTATAAATTAAATCTGTTTCTTCATTACATAGTTCTTATTGTTTGGTTTGTCTAAAAAAATATTTACAGCTTTGAAAGCTACTTTTTCCACCTTTGGAATAGTTCGCTCCTGCTGTATGGCTTTAAGACCAAACCAGTTTATTAATTTTATTTATTTATTTTAGGAATGAGGGCATTTGAGTTACCTTTGAAACCTAGCTCTTATTAAAGGTGCATTGTGCCGTTTAAAAAGGTAATATTAAAGCACACTCCACAGTTTCTTTGGGAAGGGAAGGGGTGGAGTGGCGGAGGATGACGTCATGTGCATCCCTGCGGAGTAGCGGACACGTGGGGTGCACTTAAGTCCGTGCACGTACTCGCACGCGCACCATGAACGTGCCTGACACAGGTGCTGCAGTTACGCATTGGGCCAGAGGTGGCAGTAGCGAGTAAAAAAGTGACTAACTGCACAAAGATCTTTTAAATAAATAAATTAATAAATAAACCGGTTCTGAGAGATACTTTTAGCGCCTGTTGAGTGGTTTGCACTTGCTGCACGGCTGTGAAGACTGGATCGCTGCGTAAAAAGGCCGGCAACACTGATGTGATTCTTTCAAATGGGAATTCCGAATGGTTCCATTACATGTGGCCCCAATAAAGTGTTTACAAATACATCAAATGTTGTAAGAAATAGCATATCTGCTTGGACAGGAACAGCCCACATTTCATTAAGAGTGCATGAGGAGTCAAAATGCATGTTGATTTACAGTTTGCCTGAAGGAAGGTGTGCACATGTGTCTTCTATCCGTGTGTGTGTTTGTGTGTGCATGTTGTTTTAACACACACACACAGACACGCACACACACACAAACATAGCTAGCTGGGCTGCAGGGTAAGATTAGCGGCGAACATTGCTTCGGCCCGCAAACATTCCACATTAAAAGAGGGGAAAAAAAGAAGAAAAAGATTCATTAGTATCAGTTCCACATAACCTCCCCCCTGCCGCTATTAAACGTCAGCCTAACAGGCTGGGCAAGAAAATACAAGGCGGCCGACAAGAGAATCTATTATTCCCCGTGCTGCTGTGTCAACAACATACACCTAATGGGGCAAGGAGAGAAGAAATTGGAAGCCGAGAGACGGTGGGGGGGGTGGGGGTTGGGGTTGGGGGTGGGGGGCTAAGATACCAACCATACCTGAATGACAAGATAGGACGAAACCTGTGAATGCTGTTAAGACTTAAGGTCGGACAGCACTGAAGGAAGGAAAGGTTTGACTTTTTCTTTGGCTTTACATGACGAAAAATGTAACGTTGGAGCGACATTGCAAGACGTCAGATTCAGCGACTATCAAAGGAAGGCAATCTCTTGCTATTTCTTTGTTTTCTTTCACAGTGAATATGATGGCAGTAAGGAGAAAAGGACTCTTTCCGATCTCGCAGGCTTGAAAGCGGCGTCAGAGTGTCAGATTTGAGGTGTCGAATCTGCCACTCTTTAAAACTTGTAATCCGCTGAAAAGGCACACAATTGCCCAGCACACACGCATTTGCTATAGATGGCAACACTACTGTACATACATGCACTGTATACCATATGCATACCACGTGCATAGGGTATGCGACAAACAAAACAATACTGAAATAATGCAATGATTGTATCTATTTTCCATAGCGTGTTAGTTACTCACTCAGTTGGAATGTAATACTACTCTCTCTGTGACTTCATTTTCTACTTAACTGCCACATTACGATAGAGTATGACTGTGCAAGTGTTGGCTGTGTTTTCGGTTGATGCATCAATGGATGAAATAAATATGAATCATTACTCAATCAATCATGACTGCTGTTAAAATGTTTAAGGACTGAATAAACATTATTTGTTCTCAGTGTATGTCCTGGTGACTTAATCTATACATTTATAATACTAAAAATATATATATTTTGTTTTTGGATAGTTTTTTGGGGGGTGAGTCTACCCCTCCTTTTTTTTTTTCTATAGAAAACACTTGTAATTGGAGGTTTATCCCCATTTTATATAATAATTTATAATTTATATAATTTTCCCCCCAATGCATTTATAATGGCTATCAATTTTACATGTTTTTTCACTATTCACGGGCCTATCCGGTCCCTATCCTCAACAAATAGCAGGGGTCCACTGTATGGGTAAATCGAGTTACAAGCTTGGTCATGGACATATTAAACTCTCCTAAATCAAGGTACCAGTGTATTATATTCAGGCTTGGGGAGTAACGGAATACATGTACAGCCGTTACATAATCAGATTACAAAAAAATGTAACTGTATTCCCTTACAGTTACAGCCGTTGCTACATGTCGGGGAGGTGGAGACGAACGAACTGACGAGTCGTGTCCTCCACACGTGGGCAGTTTGAAAAAGCTTCACGGACGGGAGGAGGGAATGGCGACCCGTATTTACTGGAGCTTTCTGAAGGAGCGAAAGTTTGAGCTGAGAGTCCAGCGGCATGCTATGCGCTGTAGCTTCGTGATAGCTAGCCCGCTAGCCTACAACCATAATGCGAGTTACACCTTTCAAACAAATCTTCCTCCCACCATTTCACTATTTAAACATCATACACAACATATACACGGCTAAACTTGTGACTGGGATCAAAGTTCATTTTGCAGTTGATGTCACGCATTATCATCCTCAGACTCTGTCTGTCTGTGAGGTGTGGTTGCTTTCAGTGACAGTTCGAAAATAGCATATGGCCTTCAACCATCCAACCAATCAACCAAACCAACCAACCATAGATATGGATTGATATATAGATAGATAGATGATATAGACCGGGATTAATCTAAATTGTTAGAGGGTGTCTATGTAGATGGTTATCCATTGTTAAAATCTTAATTGAAATAATGACAATAAATCACACATAAAGAAACTGTTGTTTGTCTGCAATGCCAATGCCAATCACCATCAAAAAGTTTTGACATTTGTCTATGAAGAATCATTTATGAACAACAAATTTACATAAATAAAAACGATTATGTAAAATGTACATGACTTTTTTTGTTTTGAAAGGCAACAAAACTACTTTCACAAACGATTTTTTAAAATATAAAATAGATAAATAAATAAATAAATGGACAAGGGGGCACTTTGGGCATTAGTGCCAAAAGGGCATGTGCCCCGGCACTCATAGTACCCACCCCCACACTGCACATGCCTGCTCAATTTACTCGCATATCAAATCCACGTTCCCATTGGGATGCTGCTAAATCGTTTCAGCCCCCTATAAAACACCATATTGTTAATGTGTTTAAAGCAAAACAACAATGTATATGTATAAAACATTTACAGACATTTTAAATAGAATGTGGATAAATAAACTGGTTTTATAAAGTGTAACTACTGTATGTAACGTAGTATTCTAGGTGTTGCAAGTGTGCTTTTAAGGGGCATGGCCTAGTTCCTGCTCATGCTGCGTGAGCATCTTGGTGTGAGATATGGCAGCTCTTTGCGAGACATCTCATTTTATATTTGTGTGCATGACTGTATATGGCGTTCAATAAAACAACTGAAAGTGTATCGGAATATCTGAAGCTCACTCATAATTAAACATTTGCCTAAGAGAAACCTATCAATGACAACGTTTGAAAACATGCAATATCAATGAGACTTGGTTCCCAATAACACATACATGTAATTTTCTACTGATGATTTAATTTCACATAAGAATATGATTAACTATTTTAATTAACAAAACATGCAATAAATCTTATACACCAACTATTATTCAACCAGTGTCACAGATTTAGGAAAAATAATCCAAAGCTCTACTTCAGCATCATCAAAGAAGCTTTGGAGAAGGAGGAGTGATCTCTCATAAATCTATACAGAGCCATTAATCTCCTTTAACGGACGTCTTCAACAAACAAATTAAGACATGGGATAGATTCACAGATCGGCCATGTTGATAACTGCGTTTATCAATTAATCTGAGCACGGGTGGGCAAAACTCATTAATGAGGTCACTTAAGGAATTACGTTGCACAGGTAAAGACACGCTAAAGTAAGTTTGTAACACCTCCACAAGCTAGCTCGCTCGCGCGCACGCACACACGCGCGCGCGACCATTGTCCAGTGCGGAGTGGGCTTCACAACGATGAGAGAGTCCGATAATGAGCCCAATTATAATGAACATAATTACAAAGTCACCTCTGACTACTAATCAGAATACCCACAAACATGCACACCCGCACGCCATGAAGGGAACAAAGACCTCACATTTCAAAAGATTTGTTGACTAACTCAACTCAACTTTGTATGTGATGGTTGTTTTTAAAAAAGTGCTCTATAAATAACGTTAAGTTGTTTATATCACGCTTTAACATCAGCTGCAGCTGTAAAATAACTAACAAATTGTATTATTGACCTAGTAGGGCATTATAGCACAACATGTCAACAGTTATAGTAATGCTGATAAACATATGTAACCTTTGATGCTAGATGAAAAACAATCAAGAATCTCTCTGTGGACTGTGCTTTTCATACCTTTGCAATTTTAACTCTTATCAATAGTTTAACTTGACCATGTGTCTTCATTTATCGAGACGCTCACATTGTATGTTTAATCTTTTGGATGTCAAAATTAATCAGACTTGAAATGCTAATACTGAAAATAACACTAAAAACAAGCTCCTCTGTCTGTCTTCATTAGTTAGTCCACTAAAGTCCATTGGATGTGGATTGACAAAACAAAACAAAATCCAAATGTTAATACTTCCAGAGCCTGAGTTGCCACTGTATTTGTTTATGGGCCAGTAAAAGGACTGGAGTGTGAAAAAAATGACACTTCCTGACTCTTACTTAAGTTCAGTTCTGGAAACTCAATACGCCTGTAATGGTCCATGATGCGGCAACTTCCTACGAATTTGGCAAAGATTTTCTGAGAAAATATAACGTTTTTTGTGTCGGCGGAATTTTTAAGACTTCTGAATGGTAAATTTAAGAATTTTATTATACGTCATATTTAATTACCCTAATTTAGAACTTTTTAAGAATCTGAGGACATCCTAACTGCAATATTCCTGACACACCAAGAAAAAAAACATAATATTATTGTCACACGACAGGTCATGGGAGATCAGCCATTACTCGTTTCCTATACATTTTCAATATACGACACCTGTGCTTATTCTAAATAGGGTTTAAATTGTGTAATTGCTTTCAGCTTCCAATATACAGCCCATCCTTTGATTATTTATTTTTACATATAGCGAACAAACTCGCACGAGAAAGCTCAAAGCCAAATCAAGTGGATGATGGCCCTAAAAGTGAGCACTATGTACTTCCTATGACAGTGTCTTAATACTGTGACTGACAAAAATGGAGGCATTTTTTTATTAGTCTAAAGAGGAAATTAGAGTCTTATCATTCCTTTTTTCTTCATACGCAAGAGCACACATTTATGTAAAATGGAACAGAATTCATGAGGTACTTCTAAGGTTCCTTTTAAATGTTGCTTTGTATTAATTGAATTAAAAATGGAGCATGTGAGAGGAGAGTCATGCAGGATAATCTTTTAGAGATATGTGACAATCAGGCCTTTTATTACTTGAGTTAAAAGGGAAGGAAAATGATGGTTGTTGGTATGTGTAGCGGCTGTAGCCTGCTTAAAATGTAGAAAATCAGTATACGTGAACCCTGCTTAACTGGGAGTCATTGTGCAAAGGAAGGGGGTGCAGGAAAGTGTGGCCTTGGACCTTTTGGGGGTCTGAAGAGTTTTTGAGACTTATCCCCCAGTGTTTGTTTTTTTTCAGCCAAGGGGTCCTTAGACCCACACACCTGGTGGACTGGGTTGAGTTAAATCCAGATTAAGATAATGTTACCCCTTCCCCGTGTCATTCAAACCCCACTGGACGGAGCAACGCAGGTTTGCTTCATTCTGAAACACAAAGGACTTTGTGGCCATCCTCATAAACCCTATTAGTCTGCTAGTGCTGCCTCTCATAGCAGACATCAATCACGGAGGGATTAGTAAATTCCCTCTTTAAATGAGTGGCACGAGAAACTTCCCTTCAAGACCAAAGCCAGTCACTCTCGCTGGCTGGCTCGCTCGCTCCCTGGCGGAGATTACATAGCGATTTGTTTTCATTTGGTTCCATCTTCATCGTTTTCTCTGTACGCTGGTCCCGCTCGCAGTTTGTGAGGTAATCCCTGGCAGATAAAACTAAAGAGGATTTACCCCAGGCAGATTACAAGAGGCGCTTTGCGGAAGGCCCTATTTTTTATTTTTTTTTATATACAGCCGTCGACGCGGGAATTGAGAGTGAGCTCTTGCGCAGTGCTTAACTTGTGAACCCAACGTACACCAGGAAAAGGAGAAGGAGGCACCAGTGGAGAAAAAAACGATACCCACATTACAGTAACTGGCAAAAAAAAAAAATGTCGCACAACACACATACAGGCTGCTTGCTACCTTTCAAGGCGAGCATGTATAAAATTAGTAGCGATTGGATAATTTTCTATTTAGGGAATTACAATGGCTTAATCGTATTAATGCATGTGGCTTTACCAAAGCGCAACATTCTCAAAGTCGCTGGATTCATATTCACACAACTCAATCAACTGTACTTTTTGCACAATTTGGCTGAATGTCAAAATTCATAACAGGTGTTTGATCAATGAACTTTTCCAAGGACGCCCACTTCTTTGCCTATCTGTGACCTTCCAGTCACCGCAGGGCCTGATGCCCATTCGGGTTTTTTGTTCAATTTGAATTTGTAATGTACTCGTTCACAATACAAAAACAAACACGACTTTTTATTGTCAATGGAACGCTTGCGTGATGTGACACGTTTGTGCAGTGCACAAAGCACACCATCGAATGGCACAATGTATATTGAAGTAAATATGGTACCGTGTGTAGGAGCGCAACTTATTATCTCGTATCAACAGGGGAGCAAGGCGGGAGGAGGTAGAAATATTTCTTGGGGGAAAAAATAGGAATTATACTGCTCACAACTACAGTATATGAAAAAAATTTGATACATGTCGCATATTGGCAAAAAAATTAATGGAATTAAGCTGCCCTGTGAGCATAGCCTCTGTTGCAACCTGCTGATGACACTCTAGCCTCTAAGCTCAGTGGCCACTTCCTGTTTAAGCCTTGTAACGACGAGGTACTGCTGATCAATCATTACATATCCTCTTGGTCTTCTGATTTTAAACTGGGAACAGCATGATGAAGAGGATTGTTTAATTACTAATTCTAATTAATTAATTACTAATAAATGACATATATTGGTCGGATTCATGGATCAAACACCAGTTTTGAATTTTGCCCTTTGGCTGCTTGTCAGAGACAGTAAGAAGACAGTAATACAGTAAGAGAAATACAGTAATAAACAATTATATACAGCATGTACAGTCAAAGATTTAAAGAAGATAAAATTAAGTTTGCCTACATACTGTAGCTGTGCCTCTTCAGCGCATGCCAATGCAGTTATACAGTAATTATGTACATGTAAATTCCAGACGATGTTTATTTAAGGAAGGCTTTTTATGTATCTTAAATGGATAACATACCCGGCGACTAATTGGAGCACACGTCAATTAGCGAGACAACCACTATTTGAGGAAATAATCGATGTTAATGTGACTGACGACAATTGAGTGGCCGGTATTGTCCGGGGTGCCTTGAGGCTGACGCGATGACAGTGCTGCCCTCCAGCATGGAAGGACACACAGGAAGCTCAGTGATCTGACCCAGGGAAGAAACCTCCTCTCTCACAAGATCCAATGTCAGACCACTAAGGTGCCGCAAATGAACACTGGTGGGGAGGGGTCCACATAGGTAGAGGGAAGACATTGAGAAGCCTTTACTCCAGTTGAGGATTATTCTGCTAATATTACACATTTTATGGGGGGACAGGCCCGGAGGAGAGTCAGGAGGCTACTTGCTGTACATTTAAGTAAGCTTTAGTAGTTAGCATGTGATACAGGGGTACTTGTAATAAGTGTGGTTCATTTGCCATTATGGAGGCACTAGTTGGCAGGGAGGACAAACTTAAACCGTGTGGTAGTCAGCCAGATCCAAACACCATTTTAAATATTTGTAAATTATGAGCATAAATATAAAAAAGTGGGACTACTGGTAGAAAAGTGGCTGCTGAAATTAATGAAATGATGAGATTATATTTTTGTCTTTCCATTTTTTGTTCATTTGCTAATTCATCAACATGTAAAGATAATTCATGAAACACAAGTTTGAACAATATGTATATTGAAAAATATAAATCACAAAAAAACAACGCGTTCAAGTCATTTTCCAGCACCGCTTATTTATTGTTTCAATAGTTCGTTTTTTTAAGATAAATGCTGGACTACAAATAGAAAAGAAAAGCTACTGGTAGAATAGCTATCGCTCTTATCATTCCTTTGTTCATTTACCAAGTTCATCACGATTGTAAGATAAAGATAATTGCTGAAATATAGATTATTCCAAAAGTTTGCACCTTGAACATTAAATAATATACTGTAGAATTGATTATAAAAAAATTGTCTTCTTCCATGATATTTGTTCAAACGGTCATGTTGAAACTGTCTTAATCACATAACATTGAATGACAAGTCAAACTTATCGGAAAAGATGAAATAACTATATAATGCAAAAAAAAAACTTGGCCTTTCCGAGGGCAGAGACGGCAAGACAAGCGATGACTGTCCTTGTCTCCCGGGCTCCCCCTTTGTCCTCAGCAAACATCTCTCATTCGTCGCTCCAACCTCGGCAAGGCTTGGCAGTCCTCGCTTGCTGCTTGGCCTGGCGGAAGCTAATTAAGAAATATTGCAGCCTTGCGCGAACTCAATTAAATCATGTTAATTTATTCTAATTTCAATTTGGAGGTAGCACGGAAGTTAAGGAGGGGCCGTGAAGAGAGTGCCGGCCTGTGCCATCGCAGCACAGGAACAAAAAGCATTTAATTTCAGCCCTTTTATTAACATACATAATTTAAAAAAAACTTCAACTGCAGATCACGATAAAATAACTCACCTTCGCTAAAAGGTACATAAAATAAGCGTTGTTAAAGTTTATACATTTTGGGGACGCCTGAACAACGGCTTCATCAAAACCCAAATTTGAGATGCTGGAAAAAAAAGCTCCTGATAACAGTTGACCACCAATTGACAAAAAGTTTGACGGATATGTCTATTTTTACAGGACACACAAAAAAAAGTCAAAAAATTCTGTGCTTTAAAACAAAAAGGAAGTTGTCCATTTTGCTTCAAAGCAGCAATTTTAGGCGAATTCCGTTGCTCATACTTCCACTTCCTCTCCGACTAGCGAATTCACCCAAATGGTCCAGGTCCAAATCAGGGATACGAGAGACACGGTCGATGCTAAATTGTGAAGCATTTTAGAATATGGTATAAAATGTTGGCAGAGCGTGGCAGCGACAATTGATGATGCATCATGAAAAAGGAAACTAACATGTCAAGATTAGACATTGCCCAAACAGTGTGAATATGAAGATTCTCTTTTTGCTATTGTACGAAGTGGAGTGACTCCAACAATAAGAGACAAATTCCTTATGTGTTTTAACATTCTTGGCCAGTAAAGATTATTCTAAACTACTTTATACACTGAAGATCCCCGGGTATGCCATTTGCTCATTTTCATAAATTTAAAAAGTTCTACTGCCACTCAATGTCAGCTACTCAAAAGTGAAGAGGCTTTATTCTTGACAAGATTTGTACTTTTAATATGAAGTTGAACGTATTTGCTCAAACTTTTGGCCCGTAGATATAAGCTCCAAACTTTTTCCTTATATGAAAATGTGGCAAATAAAAAATTTGTCAAGCGGAAACGGGATGAAAATCTTAAGATCAGCGCATCTAAGTGTAGAGTGCTTTGATTACGGAATAGAGATGGAGAAGAAGAAGACTGAGGAAGAGATCACTGAATTACTGGGAAGAAAAAGGAGAAGGGGGTGGGGGTGTTGGGGTGGATCAGCTCCAAGGAAAAAAGATGGACTGAATCGAACCAGAGAGATCGCAACCCGCCCAACAAGAACCCTCAATGTGCATTTGAATTAATCCTGCAACTACTTCCCTCCAACTCAAAGATGTGAAACTTAGTGACACTGCTTATACTATGAAATGCCAACTCCATTAGAACATTAAAGTGCACCCAAAGTTGGGAGGTACGCCAGATGGAAGACTTCATGCAAGCATATTGAGTTTAGACGACATTAATCAGCGAGGTCAATATGCTAATTAATATTAACAAGCAATCAACAGATGGTCAATACGGTACAGCTAATATAGAAAACACTGAATTGAATTGTCGCATTGCAAATGTCAATTACATGGCGTCAACGTCAATGAAGCCAACAACTGGTGCACCATATGATCAAATAAGTACATTACAGTGATTCAGTATTGTCAAATCACCATGGTAAATGCCATCTGTATGTGTAATAGCTGTGCACAGTGGAAGTGGGCGCACGCCATATGTTGGGAAGATGTGGCGATTCTTCACATGCTGACACTAAAGAGGGAGCTTCCAATGCAATGATATGGTGGATAGCAGGGCTGCTCGATTATGGAAAAAATAATAATCACGATTATTTTGGTAATAATTGAAATCACAATTATTTCCCCCAATTTTTTTTTTTTTAAACATTTTAAAATATTAAGACATCCATCCATCAATCCCTCCATTTTTTAACAAATACAATTATTTGAAACACTATAATTATGCAAGCTCTTTTTGGTTCAAATTTATAATAATATATCTTATTTATGTTATGAAGATTTTTAAGTTGGGGTGCAACGTATGCAATATGGCTTGTTGGGTGCAAGCTAGTTTTGACCGGGGTGTGTGGTGAAAAAACTCGTGTGGGCGTGCCTCAAAACAACTAAAAATTAATATTATTAGGGCTGCAGCTATCAAATATTTTGGTATTCGGATATCCTACTAAAAATTCTAGTAAATAATTGGGTATTTGGATATAAATAAAAATATATCTGTGTATACTTATTTGGTTAAAGAACAATTATAAATACAGAAGACAAAAAATACATTTGCATGTAATAATTGACAACCAACTGTTTTTCATTTTTAAGAAAATCATTTTATTAATTTTTTATTGAAACTGTGCTTGTCAGCAAAAATGTTCCTCTGAGATTTAGACAAATCTCTCCCTATAGATTTTGGTCAATGGAACTAAAGTGACATCAGACCCACAATAGCGATTTTGTCAGCTACATAAATAGCACATTTGCGTAAGCCTGGTTTGCTAATAAGTGATCAGTAGGAACAGCAAATTAGTCAGGCTGTCAGCATTAAAGTATGCACAGTTTCTGAACCGTTAATCCCCACGGAGGTCGCGGGCATGTTGGAGCCTACCACCCCAGCTGTCTATGGGCTGTAGTATTTCTGGCTTTGAAAAGTAATCAGACGGCTAGAGCACTTTACCACTGCTCGCTTGGTACTGGTAGCGCACTGTTAGCTAGCAATCGCCGCTAAACGCTGGCAACAGGCGCAGTACAATACAAGGTCAGCATAATTATGTCTTAGCACTCTTAACTGGAGCATAACGTGACTTGAGGACTTTGTGTTACTGACATCTGTCGCAACAGTTTGGGGCACTTATATAGCCGTTGTTCACAAACTCTGAATAGACGAGCACGTCGTCAGTCCTTTATTGCGACGACACGCAAACAACTTCAAAATAAAAGCGCTACAATGCATTGATCTACATATACTACTTATATGTATGTATCCGAGGCAGAAATGACGAGGACTCGTTTCAGCCCTATTATTAACTAAATTAAATACGTTCTATTGTAAATGTTTGTGTCCCAAAGACGGATTTATACGTTTTTATGGGGGTGGGGTTTAATGGTAGAGCATAGAGAATGCTTTGATGCAGCCTCTCAACTGCAAAGAATGGTTGTAGAAATGGTAGTTATTACACAAACGATCAGCAGGTGGCAGCAGAGCCTAGGAAATTAACCAGGACCATGTTGAAAAAAAACCTCAATTACTCAGAATTCATGTTTTATAGCAATAGAACACAAAATTCTGTGCACCTTGCAAAATCTTGTCAAAATCCAGTAAAACAGCTGGGAGTGAAGGGGATTGTTTTAGTGAAAATGGCTGGGAGTGAATGAGCTAATAATCGTTTATTGTACGATTATGGCAATTTTGTAATCGTGGAGGGTAATATTCAAAATCGTAATTGAATTTTGATTAATTGCACAGCCGTAGTAGATATGGTCACCTAAGATGATGCTCCGTATTCATGCTTTTGGATGTTTTTAAATAACTTTTGCAGTCCAATGTCAGGCCCTCTTAGAATTGATATTTATTATTATTACGATACAATAATCACCTAGCCTCAACACGCCAGAAAATTGTCAATGTTTTTTTTTTCCTATGCTAGTGTATCGTCGTGATATTGAATGCATTTGGGGTAGGGCTGAACAATATATTGTTTCAAGACCGAAATCGCGATGTCAGGAAACGCAGTGCTCCTAAATCAGGGGTGCTCAAGTTCGGTCCTCGAGAGCCCATATCCAGCCTGTTTTCCATGTTTCCCTCCTGCCGCACAGCTGAATCGAATGATCAGCTAATCAGCAAGCTTTGCAGAAGCCTGATAACGATCCTGATCATGAATCAGGTGTGTTAGTGGAGAGAAACATGGAAAACAGGCTGGATGGGGGCTCTCGAGGACCGAACTTGAGCACCCCTGTCCTAAATGATCCAGGATCAGTTCTATTTTATGTTTGCACGCCGTCTCCCCGCTGTTTGAAGCGACACTCGCTTGTTGAGTGACTGACCAATGCGACACGGTATCTTCACCGCGTGCAGGTCACGTGCACCAATCAGAAACGACACTTCACGTGCGTGCAAGTCACGGACTCAATCAGAAGTGAGACGCTACTTGTGGAGAAGTCAAGATAAACAACCAGTATTAACCTCTTCCTGGCGTATTTTAGCGGCTTTTGGATGGCTTCTGTGGAACTTGAAGCGGAGTTAGGAAATGCAATCCCCAAGAGAAACAGCAAGTCGTCAATTTGGGAGTATTCCAGTTTTGAGGCTACAGACGTCCACCAGACAACGGTATTGTGCAAGACATGTCGTGCTAAAGTTGCAACATCCTGCGGAAATACTACAAATGTATACAGTCACTTGCAACGTCATCACAGACATTTGTATGAGGAGTGTATGAAGAAAAAGTCCGGCGAACAGCCCAGTAAAAACAATACTACTGTTCAGGCTCAACGGAGCAAACAGACAACAATTACGGCATCTTTTGCTAGTGTATCTCCGTATGAGAAGAGCAGCCGAAGACACCGGGATATAACAACTGCCATAACACACTTCATTGCAAAGGACATGATGCCTGTTAACACGGTCACCAAAGACGGATTTAAAAACCTCATCGCCACGCTGGACCGAAGATACGTAATTTCCTCCCGCACCTACTTCATCCAAGTTGCCATCCCGCAGCTGTATGAGGAGCACCGAGGAAAAGTGGAAACGGAGTTGACAAATGTGGAATATTATGCTACAACTGATATGTGGTCAAGCAGAACGACCGAACCCTATCATAGTTTGACCATCCATTTCATAAATGACAACTTCGAGTTGAAGAGTTGCTGCCTGCACACGGCATACTTTCCCACTGACCACACCGGAGAGAACATTGCCCAGGGATGAAGAGAATGTCTAGCAAACTGGGGTCTGAATGAAGAGGACCAGACTTGCCACACAATAGACAACGCGGCAAACATTGTCAAAGCTGTGGAACTTAATGGATGGACGAGAGTCCAATGTTTTGGACACAGGCTGCATCTTGCAATTGGTAAGTCTGCATGTGCTCGTGTCTGTGTGTGCGTGTTTGTTTTTATTAATTGTTTATGCACATTTAATTTGATGTGTATGTGTGTATTGTCCTTAGTAGTTTTTCTAATGTTTCTTAATGTTTTTGACACTCTTATAAATACCTAGTTTGAATAAATAATAATTATTATTATTATTATTTACTATCAATATAAGATAGATGGTGAATAATGTTATGTAATTTTGATTAGGGATTTGACCTTGTTGTCTACAATATTGTTTTCGTGGATTATTATGTTTAAGAGAACAAACGACCTTGCAAAGTGTACCATGATTAGCATTACATTTTCAGCCACTAATGGAGACAGAGGTAGTGATATTTGATTTTAATAAGAGTTTTATTATATTTTCGTTCGACGATCAAAAAAAAACAATCGAAAGCGTAATATATGTCAGAAAAATCGCAATTGTATTTTTTCTTAATATCGTTCAGCCCTAATTTGGGGCGTTACAAAAACAATACTTCCTGAACAACTCACTCCGCAACCTGAAAAGTTTGAAAAAACAAACAAACATATCAGCCCCCAACATGAGTTTTACAGATCAACATGAAATTGAGTGGACATGTCTATCACAACAATTTTTAAAACATACACTACTGGCTGCAAAAACAACAAAAACCAAGACCTATGTCGATGCTGCCGCGTTTTTATGAAAAATTATTACTATTGCACCTGAAAAAAACAATGTGACATACGGCTGCTAATGATACAATATGTAAAACCTGAGTGTTACACAAGACCTCCTAATCTCCTTTTGCTTCAGATATGATTTCATTCATGCAATCACACAATACATTTTGCAGCCTTGGGGGCGAGTTGTAAATGAATCACCCTTGCCTTTGAATGTTAGAATCTTTTTTTTCTTTTCATACACATTGCCAGATTAGACTCAGCCGTCTAGCGGTTCGCGTTTATCTCAGTCTTACACACCAGCCATGAGAACAGTTGGTGCAAACAAACACAAATAAATGAAGATTGCCCACCTCCAACTCTATCGTAGATAGGCAATAAAGGTGACCAGACTTTGGAGGGCTAGCCGTGAGGTTGGTGGGCATGTGACCACTGTCTCTGAATATTTATATAAAATGTATATAGATATACGTGTATACACATATATGCAGGGTGCATTCAGGAGCCCTACACATCAGCACACCGTACACGTCCACAGTGCAATGTGTCGCCTTCGTCTCGGGCCTCTCATAGCAAGAATGTCTCCTCTTAATCCCCTCTGACTTCATACATTCAAAAAGGTCATCTTGCCGCCAACACATGGCTGCGCCGTGTTTGTGCGTACAGAGCGAGAATAAGAAATAGAAACCCATTCACACTGGCCCATAAGAACACCATCTCTCTCTTTTTACCATCCTGACGACTCCCCTCCATCTCCTGCAATCCATTTTGTGCATCTTTTTCTTTGAAGCAGACATTTTTGGCCAAGGCTTTTATTTAAAGGATCTTTGTGCAGTTTGTAATTTTTTTTACTCGCGACTGCCACATCTGGCCCAAAGCTTAATCGCAGCATCTGTGTCAGGCTCGTTCATGGTGCGAGTGCGTGCACGATCTTAATGCGACAGCCACAGTTGACAAACAAAGACATGACTTCAAATGAGGTAAGAAAAACTCCGCCCATCCCCTTCCCAACTGTGGAGTGTGAGGGTCCGCACACTCTACTATAAAGGGAAGATAAAAGCTGATAGGTGCAGTTCAGTCAGGGCTCTTCGTACTCATCTGGACATTGGTGGAGCATGCATGATGTTGAAAAAGCTTTAATATTACCTTTTTAAACTGCACAATGCACCTTTAAGAGACATAAGCATTTTACAATTTATAACAGTATTCTACCAACATTCAGGACAGAATTATTGTAGTAGAATGATAGTAGTATGCCAACATTGTGGAAAGAATGATGTTCGTATTCCCATAGTGTAGGTGGAATCATCGTAGTATTGTGACATTATGGACAGAATGATGGTAGTATTCCAACAATGTAGACAGAAGGATGCTAATATTCCGATATTAGGGATGGAATTGTGATAGTATGGTAGATAGCGACCAGGCCGACCCGCAAATAGTGAAATATCTCCATATAATTGATGCCCACTGAAATGCATTGGAATTTATTTATTTTTAATCAACCTCCCCCATAAATGTGTTTATTAAAAAAACTTTTATTAAAGCCAGAAAAAGACCCCACCCTTCCATCAAGTTACCGTCCGATTTCACTAATTAACACTGATATTAAAATTATCACCAAGGCTTTTACATCTAGATTAGAAACAGTAATCCCGACAATCATTCATAGCGACCAAACAGGCTTTATTAAAGAGCGTCACTCTACTAATAATATTAGAAGGCTCTTTAACCTTATTAGTATGTCACAGCGGCATGATAAAAAGGCAGTTATTATATCATTGGATGCAGAAAAAGCTTTTGATAAAGTTAACTGGTCCTTCCTCTTTGCTGTTTTAAATAAATTTGGCTTTGGGAAGTCATTTATTCACTGGGTGTCAGTATTATATGATTCTCCTAAAGCTACTGTTACTACTAATGGGATTATATCTAAGAGTTTTACTCTACAGAGAGGCACAAGACAGGGATGCCCACTGTCGCCTTTATTATTTGCTATATTTATTGAACCACTTGCATTAGCCATACGCCAGGAAAGAATGATTCAAGGAATTCACTCTGGGGTAACAGAACATAAAATTAATCTATATGCCGATGATATTTTACTTTATTTAGAAAAGCCTGCTATTTCGTTAGGGGAAGTATTTAACTTAATAACTAAATTCTCACAGTTATCAGACTATTCTATTAACTGGACAAAATCAACACTTCTACCTATTACAGAAAATTCATGGAACCCTGCAAGCCAGGACCCATACTACTCATTTCCTATAGGTAATTTAAAACACTTAGGCATAAAAATCTCACCTAAATTAAAAAACGGAAACTTTTTACATTATTTGCAAGTTAAAAGTATGATAAAGAAACAAATTCCAACACTCCAGGGTACGCTCCAACCGCCTGTTTTAGCTAAAGATATTACCAAGCTTTCTCCGACAACAACAAAAAAACTCTCAAAAATATATAAGTTACTTTCATATATTGATAAAACATCTTTACCCATCTCGAAATGGGAAACAGACTTGTCTATAGCTCCGGAATCTGACTTTTGGATTCAAGTTTGTGAAAACGTTTTTAAAATGACAAAACACACAAATTTACAACTTATCCAATATAAAATTATTCACAGAACATACATTACTCAATATATGATGAAGAAAATGGGACTCTCAGACTCCGACATTTGTCTCCAGTGTTTACAAAACACTACAGACACTTATTTTCATGCTTTATGGTTATGTACTCCGGTTATGTATTTCTGGACTAAAGTCTTAGAAAAACTTTCCGCTGTCTTGGACTGTAGGATACCGTTCTCTCCAAACTTGTGTTTGCTAGGTGACTTAACAACAACTGACTTACCACATAAACAATTTCAATCTATACTTGTAGCCCTTACTATCGCAAAAAAAACAATTCTTGTTAACTGGAAAAATAAACAAACTTTGAATATCGACCAATGGTCTAACCTCCTCATAAATCATATTTTAATGGAAAAAATATCTGCCTCAAATAAAAACCAAATGTCAAAATTTAAAGAAACATGGTCTACGTATATAGAATTTTTTAACCTAAACTTGGATCTTAATTCTGCCTGTTAGCGAGAGCCACAGCAGCGTTATAACTTGCATTGATGTTTCTGTATTTGGCAATTTGTAACTAATGGTTGTGTTTCTATAGTCAGGAACCCGGCTGCTGCCAGCGGGATCGAGCGGATTCGCCTCCGATGGGCACCAGGGGTTGATATTTGGATTCACGGCATGCCAGTGGGTTAATTCTGTGGGTGCTGTCCCCCCTGGCTGGGCGTGGGCGGGTCTGCCCCTCTGTTGGCTGCTGGGTGGCGGCTGCGTCTTGGCCGTTCCCTGGGTCTCTTGGGGGGTGCTGCGTTGCGGGGCTTTCCCTGGTGTCGGGGGCGGCGCCGTTCCGGCGCGGTCCGTCGCTCTGGGCCCGGCGACGCGGTTCGGGGCCTGTGGGCCGCCGGGGTGCCCGGTGGTTCCCTCTCCCCTCCCCCTTGCTGCCTCTCCCTCCTCGCCTCTCCCCGCCCGTCCTCCGCCTCCCTGTCCCTTCTCCCTCGTCACCCTTCCTCCTCCTCTCCCCCTCTCTCTGCGGCCCTGCCGCTGCCCCCTGCCCTTCTTGTCGTCTCCTTCCCCCCTCCCTTCCCCCTCCCCGGTACGCCTTCCTTCCCCTCCCCGGTACGCCTTCCTTCCCCTCCCCTGGGCCGGGGGCTCCATCCATGGCCCGGGTCTCGGTGCTACGGGGGCCGGCGGGGGTGGCTGGGGTTTGATGTCGTGCCCGCCACGCTCCGATGGGCGTCCTGGCACCTCGGGCGGGACCCAGTATCCGGGGGGCGAGCCCTATCGCCCCGCCGGACGGGTCCCATATGCCCGCCGGGGTCCCGGTGGGGTGGGTGGGGGCTTGGTGGGCCGGTGCATCTCCTGCCCCCGCCCGGTTGGGGAGGGCCCCGCTGGTCGCTCCTCTTAACTCACTACACTAGGTTTGCACAATACACTTTTATAGACATATAGGGCACATAACACACTTTGGGGGGTGGGGTAGGGTGGAAACACCGTCTTCACCCTACAACTCCCCTCCAATTTTAATACACCACACAACTTGGGGGGGGGGGGGGGCTTGTGGGGGTGCCATCGGTTGGGGGCCGCAGTATAGAGCAGTGCTGCGGTCCCCTGTCCGTGTCCCCGCCCCCCCGCCCTATCTATTTTTTTTAATGCACCACATACACTCAGTAACATGCTTGGGAGGCGGGTGGATCGGAGTGTGGGAATATCATTTCCCTCGGCTCCGGTTCACCTGCTCCTAATTTTAATGCACCACACACACACACACTTGTATATACACTGGGTGGGGTCACATTCACGGTTTAGGGGTAGAGTTCGCCAGTCGGCGAGTTGGCGGACTCAGTAACAGGGGTTAACTTTCACAAAGAACGCTGGGGTGACGACCGGGGCCTTCCCCCGCTGGGCCTGGGGTTCGGGTGGTCCCCGGGGGCTGGGGGTCGGGGGTCTGCCGGTTGGTCGGGGTGGGGTCGGGGGGGGCGGCTTTGTTGGGGGGGGGGGGGGGGTTTGCGGGGGGGTGGTGCTGCGGGTGGGGGGTGTCTGGGGGATTGGGGACCTGGGGGCGGCTGGGGCTGGGTTGGGGTGGGTGGCGGTGGTGGATGGGGGGCGGGAGGTCGTGGGGGGTGCGGGGGTTGGGGGCCGGTGGGGTGCCTGGCGGGCCTGCAGTGCCCCGTCCTGCTGCGTTGGGTCGGGGGCGCGGGCCGTGTTGGGGCGGGGGGCGCTCCTGCTCCTGGGTTTGCTCTCCGGCCGGTGGCCCTGGCGGGGCCCGGGGGTCGTCCTTTGGCGCTGCCGCGACCGGCGGGGGTCGACGGCTCCCCTCTTTGGTGGAGATTTTCATGCATGCCAGATCCACCACACCAGCATCTACCGAAACTCAGACACAATCTGTTTCCTCCTCAGGTCATTGAATCGGTGGAGGCTGGTGTCTGTGGATCTCACTCGGCTTCGTCTGTCCTTCCTTCCTTCCTTTTCTCGGTCTCTCCTTCGGTCTCTTGAGGCCTCCCTGATTTTGTTTTTTGGATTTGTCGGGGTCTGGATGTTTCTTGGGTTGGGGAGGAGTTCTGGTGGGTGGTGTCTGGTCGGTGCTGGATTTCACCTTCCTTGGTTTTCTTTGGTCCCCTCGAGTCTCCTGACGGCGGTGTTCGGTTTAGGTGAGCTAACAAATACACGCACGCACACACGCACGCACGCACGCACATACACATACTCACCCACACACACACAAAAAAATATATATATATAAAAAATATATATATATATATAAAAAAAAAATAATAATAATAATAAAGAGCAATGAAAAAAATAAAAAATAAAATAAAAATAAACTATGATAAACAGTCAATAAACGTTTTCCAGAGAAAAATAGGGCCAACCCCCACCCCCCAAAATATGAACAAATATTACAAAATATAGATATAGAAAACATATTAATATGTGGGGGTTGACTGTATTCTGACATTACTGACAGAATGATGCTAGTATTCCGACATTACTGACAGAATGATGGTAGTATTCCAACATTTTGGATGGAGTGATGGTAGCATTCCAATATTGTGAAGGGTAAGATAAAGAAATCCTAAATTTAGAACAGAATGATGCTGGTATTACAACATTATGGTGAAATGATATTGACATTCTGACATCTTGGACAAAATTATACTAGTACTGTATTCCAATGCTGTGCCATAGAATGATGGTAATATTCAAAAATTGTGCAGAGAATGACGCTAGTATTTCATTATATTCCAAGCGCCACCTAGTGGGTAAAGGAAGTAATAAAAATGCACACTCCTGCCACTAACCTTACAACCGCTCCCCATCTCCCAAATCCCACCTACGTTCATCCCTCCCTCTAAAGGGCAGGGGCATCTCTTGGCCAAGTGTGGCCCACCACAGGCCACTGGCTTCGGGTAATTAAAGTGGCTCAGCCCCCACCCATGGTCACAGGCAAGTGCGGTTGGGTGATGAAGGCACTGTGCCATAATTACATGGACAGCCACTAAGACAGTCAGCTAGGCAGGTGCACAGTGGCGGTGTGTGTGTATATGCGCGCGTCTGTGTGTGTACGCGATATATAAGCAACTGTACAATCGCATGTGTGAGTGAGTGAGTGAACGTAGGGGGTCAACACCCCCTTGTGATCACTTTGCTGTAGTTAAGTGCTCTGTGTTTAAGCCTCCACATAGGCCCATTCAACCCCTTATACACACACACACACGCGCACACACACACACACACACACACACACCCACACACACACACACACACACACACACACACACACACACACACAAACAGTGAACCTCCACGCAGCCCCCAGCCAATCATTCCCCACCAGTGGTCTGACTCCTGCCGTGAGTGTGTGTGACCATCAGCCATTTAATTAGAGCCAGCCGCCATTTACCTAATTTCAATAAATAAGTAAATAAATAAACACTGGATCAGAAACCCACACACAAACCCAATAAACAAACATTCAATGAGGTGCTGAGTGATTGTGTGTGCTTGTGCGTAAAGGGGTTGAATGGGCGGGAAAAAAATGCATGTGGACACACATGCCTAAACACAAACTCTTGGATTTTTTTTGCTCATTTTCATAACTCTCAATGAAGTTAACTAATTATACTATATTTCTGGGCTAGGTCATTGGTAGAATTTCTAAATTAGTTCAATTTAAATTAGGCGTATTTTCCTGAATAAAAGCTTGATATTATAATAAACTTATATTTAAAAATCCACACCGCTTCTCCTCACTAGGGTCGAGGGGGGTCTTCAGGCAGTTGGCCCTAACTAGTTACCAGCTAATTGCAGGGCACACAAAGACAACAAAACCATTCACACTCACACCTATGGACAATTTAGAGTGCTCAATTAACCTACCATGCATGTATTTTAGAATGTCGGAGGAAACCAAAGCACCCGGAGAAACCAAAGCACCCGGAGAAACCCCACACAGGCTGGAGCCTGGATTTGAACCCACGACCTCTACCTCTGCACTGAGGCGGATGTGCTACCCATTCACCCACCGAGATGCCACATTTGAAATTCCTTTCTTTAAACTTGACTTTCTTACCCTGTCAAACTTTGACTTAATAACATAATATTACGGCTATTATATCTTTAAGAGAAAGTGTTTACCTTGGGGGACGAGGAGGCCAGTTCTCTCCCCATGACCGCCGTTACAGGACTGGGTCCAATTGACAAGGTTTTTGTCTCCCAGTCCTGGTCGGAGCAGACCTTGGGAGTGGGCACACTGGGGCTGAGGCCAGGGCCCGACGAGCTTGGGGGTGCAGGAGCTTTCCTTTTCTGGCTGCTACCTGTGTCCAGGAGAACAAGGCTTTGCGTTGGGCTCGTCCTAGGCTCGTAGAATGGGTTGGACCTGGTTGACCATTAGAAAGACATTGTCACCTTCTTTGCCTTTACGTTGATTTGCGTGTATTGTATTCTTGAAATGAACATCAATTTATCAATTACTATACCCATCCCCAGTCACCATTTCTATGTGTCCGCTGAAACCACTGTATGCAGGATCCATTACACCAGTGGGCACCAACCTTTATGAATCTAAGAGCTACTTCTTGTGTAAGTTGTGTGCATTGGTTGCAACACAATGAACAACACAGGTGAGCCAATAGAATAATCGTCTGCACTTGGGCCAGCTCATATCTTGACTTCTCAAGATGCACTACTGACAGACAGGACACGCGCACACACATGCATACCAGAGAATGTTATCAATATAGAGGCACGCTTGTGGCAGTGAAAGCCCCTGAGATACTCACTCAGCATGCGACAAAGCTGCGCTAAATAAACAGGAGAATTGGAAGGGGTCGACTCAAAAGAGAGTCGGGAGTGGTCGCAGTGACAGAAGAAGCCAAAGCAAAGAAAAGCCTCAGTGAAGCAACATGCGCGTCTGAAGAAGCTCCAGTCAAAACATAACACTACTCCCTTGAACTTTCCATTCTGCAAAGAATGACCTCAGACTTAAGGCGACAGTCATGCCAATCAATAACAAATCAAGCATTTTGACAGCATCGCTCAACCACAAGCCTGTGAAAGCGGCTAAGACCAGAACAAAAAAAATCTGGGGAATGAAGTGGTCATCCTTGGAAATGTATAAGTTAATTAATGGATCAAACAACTGCTTTGCCTGCACTACATGACACAGTTTGAACTTTCCTAAGTAATGCTAACGGCTTGATTTCATGTTTATGTGATATTTTACACAATTTTGCAGGTAACAAAAAAAAGCATCAGGTGGTACCACTAACACTGATGGAGTTACATATGACACCAACAGACAACACTTTCAAAGGTTACGCAACGTTTAACACGGGTCCATGTCTCGGTCTACTACTTCAAACCACAAAACTATCAGATAACTTACTCATCAAATTCTTCCTCGTTGTTTTGTCTGATGTGGGCGTACAAGTACTTGCTCATGTCGACCGGCCGCATCCCTTTTCTGGGCCGAGCCTTCGGGGACTCCGGCTGAGAGTTGGCTTCGTCTTGCTCCGGCTCTTCGAAGGGGTTTCCAGGCGTCCCCTCACACGGCTCCTCTGTGGGCTCGTCAAACGGATTGGAGGCGTTGTAGAAGGATTCGTTGACCCGTGAGGCAGACGGTTGCTTAGGAGGTTCTGTTTGATAAGGATTGTGTCATTTACTGCCGATAATGTCTGAGTGAAGCAGCATGTGTCCCAAGTCAATGTTTTTTAGATTATTTTCAGGGTACGGTGAGTTAAACAATGATATTATGGCTTTTTGGGGGGGAATCATAGTTTGTGGAATTAAAAAAACTCCACTCTTATTTCAAGGTATTACTATATTAATATAGGTGATTATATAATTTTCGGAGCAGTGTCCATTATTTGCAAATTTTTGCTACCGACATTGGGGCTTGTTCCCTAAATACTGTGAATGGCAATGGTTCACTGTACGACACCCCCAACGAAATGCTTAAACCTGAAAGTGTGTACAATCGGACCACATACCGTCCTCGTTGGGATCGCCAAACGGGTTGAGGTGGTTGGCCTCCGGCAGGTAATCCTCTGGCTCGTCGAAAGGAATGGTGAGCTTGGTGGGGTGCGTCTCGCGGTCCTCGTCTTCCAAGAAATTCAGCTTATTGATCAGCTCTTTGGTGGCCAAAACAAAAGGTAAATCAAGACAAGTAAGAAAATTGAGACAATGAGTCATGAGGCATAATTATTTTTTTACATGTAGAGTAAAAAAGTGCTGCACTTGGGAGTGAACCACGAGTAAAGACCAGCTAAACTTGACTGAGTTATTTTCTGTGCACATTGGTGCAATTAGTGGGTGGGTTACTGTGGGAGACCAGCGGCGTGGAGTTGCTACGGAAACGCAGACTGAAGGAGCTGACACTTGACCGCTTTATCTTCGTCGTCCTCACCACCGTGGCTCATTTGCATGGAGACAATGGGCTAGTAAAGGGTGCGAAAAGGAGATGCCGAGACTGGTGTCGAAAGAGCGGCGTGCCTTAAGTCTATTTGCGGTGTCGCTATGTGAAGTGGACTTCGCTGATAAGAGAGGTGGCATTTGTAACTCATTTTTGGTAGACAAGTGTGTGTGTACTTTGCACAATAGCTTGTTTTCCAACCCAAACAGAAGCAGCAGCTTCTTCTCATCAAATGCAGAAATTAATGTCTACAGACCAAACCCAACTTGATCTCACAAGCCTTTCTTGGTGAGTATAGGAGGGATCATCAATGAAGGAAAGTGCGATGAGAAATTTCTCTGGGACAGGAACCACAACGCAGTCTGGCTGTTTTACCAAGGAAGAAAGTAGCAACTGACTTTACAGCAAACAGAGAAGCTGGCCATAAAAAAAAAGTACATCTGTACGTTCCATGTACTGCATGTGCCAGTCATGTATCTTCTCTGGGTGAGTAGTTTTACTTTATACAACTGTATGAATGCTAAGAATATTAAATCTTTACAAATATTTATCTTACTTAAACATTTTCTGTACAGGAAATGATTTTAAATTCTGAGTAGATCATGGACTGAAAAAACACTAACACACTCCACACCACAAAACCTGACTTTAATCACAGAAGAGGGGACATGATTTGGAAGAATGGTGAGCCTTGTTTGGACACAGCTTTCCTGGTTTGGTTCACTACCAATTGCAGTTGAACACAAATACAAAACAAAACTGAATACAGTACATTAAATAACAAAGGTAATAGTTATAAATCAATTGACAAAATGTTCACAACACCAAAGTCAACGCTACATGAGAAAAAAAAAGGAACAGGCTACAGAAATAATGATATACCAAATAAAAATAAATTGGAGGTTTCACAAAACGAGAGACAAGACAAATAGGAAGACATTTGGGAAGAAAAAAGACCTTGCGATGAAGCAACAGGCTTAGCGGCCGCCTTGAACGCTCGCTTAGGAACGCCGATGCCATTGCCATCATCGTCGCCATGTAAGCAGCTGAGGGCGTTCAGCTGGTTTACTATCTCTGCAGACCACAGGGCCGCACGACAAGGAAGGACGAAGAAGAGCAGTAAAGACGTGGAGAGCACACAGAGAAACAGCAAAAACAACACGTTTTGACAGAGATGAGATTAGTTTAATGCAATCATTCCCAAAATGGTGTCTTCGAGTTATAGACTGGGGGTCCGCAAAATAATTTGCAATACATATACGGTAACAATTGTAAAGTGCAGTTCAGTCGGGTGTAACTGTTAAGTACACTACATTCAATCTCAATGTTTTTAAACACTTGAAGTACATTTGTTAAGAGCAATACATTTTTGTTGAATCATTATTTAAATACAGTTTATTTTCCTATATTAAGTGCAACCCATACATAATGTTACAGTGGTTTAAATACATTGTTTAGGAACAAAACCTAATTTTTGAGGTACTTGTACAAAGTTTGGAAACCACTATATATGGCATTTTAGTGTACACATGGCAGTCAGTCATGTTTATTTTGGGGTTAGGATTATGAAGGGTGTCTTTGCAAACATTTTTCCCCTGGACCCAAAATGTTTGAGAACCCCTACATTCATGAGAGCATCATTGGAGAAGCTTGTAGGTACAAGTTGGTGGAGTTTTGACTTTTGCTTAGCGAGACGCACGCTAAGCGAAGAATGGCTAGGCTCATATAAATGAGACAAAAGAGCGCAGAGAGAAAGCATGAAGCTGAACTGGAGGCAGGAAAAAAGTTGGATTAGACTACGCGGAAGGGAGAGGAGGACGTACATTACAAAACAACACGGATGTACACTCAGTGTGAATTTGAATAGCAGTGTGTGAATAGATTATGTTTTATACACATCTGTAAACTAAAATTAAAAATATATATTCTTCTCTTTTACTTGTTCTCACTGCACATTAAAAATGGAATTTGTCCACCTTTTTACCAAGTCACTGTTCTATATGAATGGCATGTACTGAACGTATGCCATCTTGCGTATATTAGTTAGTACCTGTGATCTTGGCCGCCTTCTCTTCCTGGTTGACCCTGTTCTCCTCATCCTCCTCGTTCTCTTCCTCGAAGTCGTCCAGGTTGCCAATGTCGGCCTGCTTCATGCTCATCAGGCTGGCCAAGCTCTGCATGTCCTCATCGCTGCAGTTTGGGGGGGAAATCACATCAATGCAAATGCATATCATGCTTGTAATGTGCTTTGAAAAAAACATAAGGCTATACATAACCTTGAGGGATTAACACGCTGCTGAGACGTGGGGGGGAAAAAAGGCGAGATTATGCACCGACATACCAATGAATAAATGGAAATAGTGCAGTGTTGAATTTTTATGTGACGGGAAGATGGCGTCTGTTTCAAAAGGATTAATGTAACGCCGCCTCCACATCTGTCACTTCCTAACTTCGACGTTTTCAAACCTTTTGTCTCATCTTGGCCTTCATATCTCCGCTCCCCCACCACACATTATTTCACGTCGTCCCCCTCGAAAGCGCCATCATAATCTTTTCTCGTTCTCTGTGTGTCTGTGTTCTTTGTGTTTGCCGCTTCCAGGGTGCCGAGCTTTATTTGAATCGTCGTGATGGAGTTTGTTTGTGTGTGGTCGACATCATTCCTCCAAGGGTTAACAAGGGTTACGCGCCATCGACCCGCCGTCGGTAACACAACAAAGACCCCTGCCAATGTGTGTGTGTGCCTTTAAATTAAAGTTACCAAATTAGAATGCACAAACGAGAGAGGGAGAGAGAGAGAGAGAGAGTGGCCAAAAATCAAAGTCATATCAAAGACGAACGAATATGAGAGAGTGAAGAAGAGAGGCCAGGCTTGCGAGTGATTGACAGTGTGGGCCAAACTTGGAAAAAAATATTTTCAAACATATATCCAGTGGGAGCATAAGCACTGAGCAATATAGCATTAAAATGTTTTTTTAAACAAAAGAGATTTAGCATTGAACAGTTGAGGATAAATGGCAGCCCACGTCCAGCCACACCCGTCAGTCAGTTTATTTCTCATCTCGATTCCTGTTCACAGCTACTTCACGTCGTGCAATCCTCTCCAGACTGCTCAACTTTGTAGCAATGTCCATTTCCATTCTGGTCGTGGCGACGTTGGATGCAGCTCGTTTTTTTCTCACCCGTGACATGTCGTCACAGGCCTTGGACAGGCCGGCTTGCACTCCAGCGATAGTGCTCAAAGCCACAGTAGCTATTTCTACTGCCTTTTTTTGCCCATCCTCCATTTTGATGACAGACGGCTCCAATCCCTAGCAGAGGCATCCCAGCCACCAGCGTGATGAACAGGTAAAGATCTTCGGCGTCTTCAACTTCAAGTGAGGCTAGACACAGCGTCCGCCATCTTCCCCAACTATCTTCTGCATATCCAGACATGAAAGTTCCACCCGGACATGAGCGTTGACCAGGTCCAGTTCTCATCATAGCGAAGATCTTGTCCAGAGCACATAAAGACCAGTTCACAAGTTCCATATTGTGAGGCCACATATAACATATTATTGTCAATAAATGTTTAAAGTGGACTTCCCCTTTAACTCTTTGACTGCCAAGCATTTTCAGATAAGAGGATGTGTGGGTGCCAGCTGATGTAAGCATTTTGACTGATCTTTCAAGGTCCACAGAAAATTTTGTGTTCGGACTATGGAAATACAGATACTACCAAATGAAAGATTGAACTCTCATCTTTCATCAGAAAAAAAAAGTTTGTTTCTACCTTATTCTGTTCTTCAGTAATCAACAATAGAAAATAGGTTAGTTTCATCCAAATGCTCTGTTTTGGACCAAAATACGGAGAAATCAATTATTTCATGCACTCTAGTGAATTTGACACCTTTTTTTTCCCATGAACGATTCCACAAACATCTAAACAGTGCTTTACTTCTGTAAAACACTACCACCAACAATGAAAAAGTGTTTTTTGATAGCAAAATACGTTTATTTACATTCAACAGTGTAACAATTTGACAAAACAATTTGGCAAACTATTTACAAATGTGGTACTATTTACAATTGTGTGGATGTTTCAACTACACAGTTTTTCTTTTTGTGAGGTATATTGTGTAAAACTCCCCTGCGTGCAAGGGGACCCAGCAGGATTTGCACCACAGATTAGTTTCACTGCGATTGCCCCTTCGCGTGCACTTTCTTGCCGGCCTTTTTTTCCGGGGAGTAGCAGGTATATACTGCAGTGTGTGTTTGTCATGATACGGTGACCTGGTGTTACGTCTGGCTTCCTCATGTCCATCAGTTCCTATACCGGGTGGTAAGAGATGTTCTGCTCCATCTTATCCACTCCATTCATGGTGGCATCCAGTCCAGAACCAGTGTCTTCTCCGTGATCAGACTGTACCCACTCCTCCGATGAATATGCATTGGACTCGGGGTACTCTTCATCGTCCGATTGAACGTCCGCCTGTGCAGAAGTGCTCGTTTTTCGGCGTTAGCATCGCTAGCCGGTTAGGCTTTACGACGCGATCGAAGCCGCCGCGTCAACGCTTCCAACTTCGGCGTCAACGCTTCCAACTTCGGCGTCAACCTCGGAGTCACCATCATCATCATCAATGTGCTCTTTAAGCATTGGTCGATGCCTTTCGTCTTTAAAAAAAATGCTCAAGCGTGAGCTGCTTGCAACCGGTCGCCATTTTCGCCTCCTCAGCCATTCTCCCCTCAACACTCTAGCTCCGCCTCACGTCTTCTACTGACGCCTACCAATCTTGTCCAAAGAGAGTCATCGCTGCCATCTAGTGCCCAAAAATAGGCATTTTTGGCTAACTCGAACTGCTTGATACTTTCAGCACAGCTTGCCAAGGCTTTCCTCCACCCGTTTTCCAAAAAACAAAACAAAAAAAAACATAGTGAACATCTTTTAACTTTTTTGGGCGGCACTCATTTGGATTTTACTAAACGTTATTAAATGTTTTTGGCGGTCAAAGAGTTAAAGATTAACTACAACAAAGAGTCCAGGTGCCTCCATTAAACCTGGATGACTGAGAACCTACACATACATACCGTCCTGAAATAAACTAAAATGAATAAACTCAATGAATCGCCCAGCCCCCTAGTCTATTGTGTTGACTCACGTGGCTTTGCCCTCCCGCAGGAAGATGCAGGAGAGGGAGAACTGCAGCGTGGCCGACACAACCTTCTTGGAAAGTGGCTTGAACTTGAGCTTGACGTCCGTCTGTGTGGGCATGGGGCTGGCGTACTGCTTCATGTTGATATTGCTGGTGGCCAGGGCTTTACGTCGGCCAGATGGAGACTCCTATACGAGGACAAGATGGGGAAAAACGGTAGCGATGAGTACATTGAATGAAAAATACAAACCTGACGATGAATTGAATGAACACAGAGAACCTTTAAAATTGGCGATAATGTCAAGACGGACAGCGACAAATGCTTTCAATACAGTAGGGCAGCGGTGGGCAATCTCGGTCCTCGAGGGCCAGAGTCCTGAAGGTTTTGGAGGTTTCTCACTTCCAACACAAGCTGATTCCAATCAACAGGATCGTTATCAGACTTATGCAGAGCTTGCTGATGAGCTGATCATATATCAGCTGTGTTGGAGAAGGGCAACATGCAAAACCTGCAGGACTTCGGCCCTCGATGCCCACCTCTGCAGTAGGGCAAGGTCGAGTGTTAAACTTCACACCCTTTATCCCCGCTTCGCAGAATACCCTTAAGTGCTGTGATATCAACATTAAGTCAAAAGAAAAATAAATGCCTGCACTTTTCTACCTAAAAGCAGCACACAGTTGTCAGTAGGAGCTCACCAGAGACACCATCTTGTATTCACTGTGAATGGAGTCTGTAGGAGGACCCCTCTAGATAGATAGATAGATAGATCGATATGCACAAACGCGGGGGTTCGACAACGCAATGATCATCCTGTAACATTTTCCCAGACGTCTTCACACGCGCAAATCTCAGGAAGATCTAGCTCTGTGAAGAAATCTCAATCTAGCGCCTTATCGCCAAGGTCCTCAGGGGATTTAGTCATACATATACACACACACACATAAAGCGTGAGGCATTTAGTGGCAAAGATGCTGGTCATGTTGGTGAAAAGAGGCAAAGGACAAGAAATATGTGGTGCATTTTATGGGGTGTTGGTAAGGGGCAAGAAATGGAACTCCCTCGCGCTCTGGCCACACTCGGAGAAACACAGTGCAGCTCCACCAGTCTAGCAGACGTCAAGGTTGTTTGGGGTTTTGTTTTCTTTCTATAACCAATCTGAACAGAACTACGATTTTAAAACCAAACCATTGTTTTTGGTGTATGGTTACAAGCCTGAAGCTAGGGCTGCTAGACATGGCCTTAAAATAAAAGCTGATAAATATCTTTACAATATACGTTTTATTTGACCATTTATGAAACATTCCAATGAGTAGATTAACACGTTAGCTGTCCACAATGGGTAGGCTACAAGTGCAAGCCTCTCTGGCCAAAACATTCAGCCATATACAATAAATTAATGTTTAGATGGCATCATGACAGATTGTTAGCAACCAGCCAAAGGGTTTTAACGTGATCCGAGGAAGAAAGCATTACTGTCTGTTTAACATAGTAAAGAGGCGCATTCTTTTTTTCTTTTCCTGCCATTGAATTTGGCAGGAATTGACGCTCTCAGACTTCTCTCAAGGAAGGGCCGTTTCGTAAAAAAGCCGTTTCGGGAACCTCCAGACATGCGTGGAATAAAAAAATATATATACATTTTTGGATGACATGAAGGAAAGTCTCCCTGCGAGTGATCATGTGAAGAAAGTGTTCCAGTCTAACAGCATATTAACCATGTGGAACCGCCCTGGTGGTCTCTGTATATACCAGCTGTTGCAATTACTACACCGTTCACCTGATTTGGATGTAAAACACATTGAGGGTTTCTTAGAACCAAAAAGATGAGAATTGATGTAGGTATATCAATCATTTGATGCCTTAGTGTCGTTTTTTTTGGGGGGGGGGGCAAACATTTAAAACTTTTGTTGTGTTAACAGATTTATTTATTAAGGGACAAAATGAATTTATTCCATTTTGGGATGAGGCTGTAACATAACAAAATGTGGAAAAAGTTGCAATGTGCGTCCGCTTTAACAATCAATTCCGAGTTCTTCGATTAGTATCCCAGATTAGTAGTAACCATTCCCCCTCAATTTTAGTTTATACATCTCCTGCCAATCTTTTCATCTCTACCCAAAGTCATCATGCCTTCCATTTCCCACCTGCAGCGGAAAATAATGAAATATAAAAATAAGAAAAAGTACAGAAGAAAATCGTCCACTTGACATTTTGATGCTGACATTTGGGCCTCGTCACTCGAGACGTAGTGACTTGTCCAAAGAACAGCCTTTCAAAAAATGAACACGAGGGCTGAGTGGGAGGGGAGGGGAGGGGAACTCTTATCTCTCCGCAAATTACACCCAAGGTATTATACTAAGCTAATAGCGCGTGCAGATACTTTATGAATGAATTTGCTAAATGCGGCAAACACTTAAGACGAAGAGGATTTGCTAAAGATGACAATGGCGGCAAATAGAGCGGGGGAGTGAGGGAGGGGCTCTAATGGGAAATACGTAAGGATATGCAAATGAGATGGCAAAATGAATGACAAACATTTTAAGAGATTTTCACCGGAGCGTCTAAACAATGGAAATGCCCTCGGATGCTGCTTGTCAATCAAACATAAAAAGGTTTACAGGGGAGAGGGGCGAGAGGTGGATTAGAGTGACAATGTCTAAATTGAAACGAGACAATGCCGAAGTTTCATTTATGCCAGAGGATAAGACTATCAATACGCTTTCAGAGAATAAGTAATTATTAATGCTTAGTAGTGTGCAACTAGGTGATGATGAAAGGGAAAAAAACAGGGAGGGAGGGAAGGAGTGAGGGGTGGTTGCTGTATGCTGCCCCCTGGTTGCATGTCCTTGCACATGCAACACAAAAGAGCATTAGAGTGAGGAAAGCAGTTCATGACCCATCTACAGTAGGGTGAATATCCATGATAGAAAAACCAATCATTTTTTCTCATTTTAAATACATTTACCCCTCTCACATGCTTTACAAACAAATTTATCACAACCCACTTAAAAAAAAAATCCTTATCACAGGTTTCTCAACCAGGCGTCTGTGGACACCTACTGATTTGTGGTGTAATTGCAAGGGGTCCTTGACAATAAAATATATTTTTAAACAGATTATATGACATTTATAGAGTGAGGATTATTTTATTCAAATCTTTATCTAATAAAAAAAAATCCGCAAATGGGTGAATTTTGCGAGTGCCGAATTGCGAGTATGTAGGGGTCCAATGTATTCACGGGTCAAGCCTACTACAAAATAACAGTAGCTACTCCTCTGCCAATTTGGAGCCTTGGAAAGAGCAAGGCTTTAGGCGCCATCTTAGAGTGTTATAGGAAAAGCACAAAAATACACAGATTTAATACAATAAGGTAAACAATATTTCATTTTCCCTTAATGACTTTCAGCTTTCATTTTCATCTTGGCAAGGGGGTGGAAGTGGGGTGGGGTGCAGAACTGGTTTATGCCAGCTGGCTAGGGATTGATCCACAGATGCTCCCCTGGTGGGGCGGGCAGGGGTCAGGGTGGCGGGGGTGCCCAGGAGGTCCCGCTGAAACCCCTCTGCCCCAAAATGCCAATGGGACCGGATGGGGGTGGAAAAAGGAGGGGCTGTGGATCCCTTTGTGACTGAATCTATGGATTAATTAGACAGACCTTCTTTGTGAAGACCAATCATCTAATGTTTTTTTAACACAGTCAAAAGTCAATTTGTTTCTAATACAAACAAACATGACCCCACATTGATCCTTTAGGTACAATTTTACACTGCCTGCTGTAAAATCCCCCAAGTTTAGGGTCTCTCATTGTAGAAGACTACAAAAACACTTTATTTTGTTAAAAGTGCTTTGCAGCCAAGTAGATCGCTGAGGACAAAGATGCCGAAGCGATACGCCGCAACGTTGTCCGGAAGTGATGAATCGCATCCAGCAGATGATTATCGGACATAAGCCTTAACGCTGCTGTGGAAACAAAAACAATCCTGAGCAGGGCGCCGACTGGCAAAGGACAAACTGAGGTCACCACGTTCCAGACGTTGATAGAAGCGCAGGAAAATGTTTGTTCTGGAAAGGATTATTATAGCCAAGTTTAGCTGTCCTACTGGTTCAATTTAAAGTAAAACCAAGTCTGCTGAAAAACGAGCGGACGGCGCATTCATTTTGGTTTCTTTTTATTCTTATTGATAATTATACTATGCAATGGGTCACATTGAGGAACAGGCATTTCTGTTGCATCTAGAAACAAACAGGACAGTTCATGACCTTTTAAGGCCACTTTGAACAAATTGAAGAACAATGTATGTTCCATTTAATGTGAACATGTATACATGAAAGCTATGAAAAATGTCTGATTTGTCAAGGTGGTAGTGGATTAAACACCCCTTCCATAACTTGAAAGCAGCTTGAAATGTCCACTGAGACAAACCGATGTAACATCTCTTTCATTTGTATTCACGCCATTTAGATATAACAAACAATAAACTCAATTTGGCCTTTGGGATAACCCCAAGGGAGTGACGATTAGCCCCCCACGCCACAACACCCCAAATCAGCTGCCTGTAGCTGGAGTCAGCAGTCAGCAGATTGGAATTGCTTGGGTTGGTGATGGTGTGCTGGGGCAGGTGTGGGCTGGGAAGGGGGGGGGGGGTTACTGTGCCATTGCGCTCCCCTTCAAGGTCACAGTTATTGGAAATAGAGACGTCCGACGTATTCACATCTCTCTTTGAACACAGGCACAATAGAATGATTCCTCTGCAACTCCCCAGATAACTGATAGAGCGTCAACTTTACATACCACCTATGAATAGGGAACCAATTTATATCTGCTATTATTATACGCAAGGATTTTTTTTTGCCTAAGATGGATGTGTGTGTGTGTGTGTATTAAAGGCAACAATGGCCATTTAAAGGCATTTGTAAATTACAACAACAATGGTCTAATATTCAAGGCTGCAAGCAGTGATGGAGAGCTCAAATCACACCTCCATTTTCAGAGCGATGCTTCAAAAAGATCCTTAATTTTGATGCCTTTCTGCTCTGTCAGTAAACAAAATAAAGCTTGGTATTTTAGCGTAAACATACCATCTGTAGTGTTTAGTTGATCTGGTTGCAATTGGTGCTGATTTGGTCTATTTCTCTAGTAGAGTTTTTGTCGAGATACAAGCCCTGGAATTTTCTCCTTATGTCAACCTCCCTGTTTGTTTTCAGGCATGAGTTTTTTTGACTTTTTTGTGGGTCTATTCAATATAGACATGACTACCCAAGTTCATGTAACGGGAAACTGGGTTCAAGGTGCTGAATTGTTAAAATATTCTAGTGGAACAGCTTTGTCTTGAAGGTCCACTGGAAATGGACAGAAGGGCTCTAAAACTGTTTCGTCAAACCAAAATGGCAGACTTTCTGTGGGTTGTTTTTTTCCAGACAGTGCATTCATGACTGACATGCCTTCCAAATTTCAGATTGCAAAGGGAAATTGGCTTCAGGGTCTGAATGATCTAATTATTCCAGTAGGGCAACTTCGTCTTTGAAGGTCTCCTGGAAATGACTAAAAGGGCCCTTAAAAGGCTGCATCAAAACCAAAATGGCAGCCTTCCTGTGTCTTTTCAGGCGCGAGTCTTGACTTTTTAAGTCTACTCATAAAGACACACTAACTAAATTTCATGCTCATTAGGAAAACAGTGATTAAATTGTCAAAATATTCTAGTATGACAAGTTTGCTTTTGAAGGACCCCTGAAAATGTCCCTAAAATTACCTTTCAAATAAAAATGTTAGATTTGGCTTGTTGAGATATTTTTGTGGGTCTACTAATGATAAATATTCTTACAAAATTTTGATTTACTAAGAAACTGGCCTCAGGGGCTGAATTTTGAACCAAAAAAATCCAAACCCTCCAAATCATTCCCTCATACTGGCCGTCAACAGAAAAGTGAGAAGCAAAAACAAACAGCGAAGGAAAGGTGAGAGGACGACACACGGGAGGAACGTTTAGTCTCCACAAGAGCGGGATTAGGCTTCCTTTAAAACCGGCAGATTACAGCAACTGTTTTTTTTTGGGGGGTTGGTTGAACAGTTCAAACATGAGTGACACTGAGCTCTCAAACGTCCTTGTTTTTCTAAACACAATGGTACATGACACCAGCTTGTTTCATGTGCCGCCCAATGCCAGACAGATCACGACAGACACTATGCTATAATTGGACAAAATTTCACACAGATCATCTCAGACATTAGAATCCAGGAAATTCTTGTCTTAATTTAGACCGCCCATTTCGTGTTGGAATATTTCACACAGAACGCCATCACATAAAAAGAGCTGGTAAAACAAATCTTTGAGCGGCAATATGAAAGTGGTTGTTTTTTACTCAGTGTACTTTTTTAAATTAATTTTTTGTTAACAGACTGGAGGTACGTAATCGTAGTTTGCGATCATCTATATCTTATATTTAGAAACCGGGGTATTTGTAGGTTGTCTGTGGCAGTGGCATTGTGTTTTTTTGTTTTGTTTTTTTAATCAGTTGGTGCACTTTTGTTTCTTAAAATCAGCAATCCTAATTTGAAATTATTTGCCAGTTTTTGGAACCCATGAAATGCATAGGTGGACTTCAACCTGCAAATGTTATGTCTGTCCCTTTCACACACTAAGAAAAACTTTGTTAGGTAGTAGGAAGGGGTTATTTTACAAGTCATTGTTTGGTATTTTTTACTGTGTGTGAGTAAACTTGCAATCATCCGACACGATGTTTGTTAAAAAATTAGTGCATCATATTTCAAGACAGCAAAAAAAATGCTTACAGAGTTGCAATCTGCTATCCCACCAACCCAACCCCATCATCTCTGAACGTCGCACCCCTGCCTCGTCTTATCGCCGTGTCCAGCGTGCCCTCCTCTCTCCCGCTCTCCGGGTCTTTCTTTTTTGGTGGCCCCCCAACACATGCTCAGACCCGGAGCGCACGCGTCAGATGGGGGGCTAATGGGAAAATAAATTACCAGCCGGCTAAAAGCCCTGGCTCTGCACTTCTGCCGGGCGGAGAGTGCGGAGTGCGTTGGGGGGGCTTCAGGAGAGAAGGAGTGGTCAGGAAACAGGAAGGAGAGAGGGCTAAAAGACACAGAGGTGGATATCAAGGGGAGCGGAAAGGAGAAAAAGATGAGGAAAAAACGAGAACGGAGAGATGTGGCAATCTCTGGGAGGGGAGAGAAAGGTCGACGGGATTATAGCTGGGAGTTCATCCTCGCTCTATGAAGTGCTTGCTCATTATTTTCCCGACATTTCACCATCTCTTGCCATCATCAAGGCACAAAATGCCAATAACGTCACCACACACACACACAAACACAGCATATGTAGCCACCGAGCTAACACCCTCAGCTCCTGATTATTTCCACTGCATAAAGCAGAACCTTGGATATCAAACCTGGAGATTACCAATGGTGGCCCACACTCATACCATATTTCCTCAAATAATGGCCAAAACCGACCAAACTGTCATACAGGGTGCAAGGGTTGAGCAACTAGTTTTTATGAGTTGCAGACCGTCGGCCAATGGTTTTGCTGCTGTTGCAGGTATATGGGATGTCCCTTGTGCTGTGTTCATGAGTTTGATCGTGGAAGTCGTTTCCACAGCGAAAGTGATTTTGCTTCATTTTGAACCAGTTTACCAGAGAAGAAGAGGAGCTTCCCCTGGTAGTAGACACCAACACTAACCCTAACCATACCAGAAGAGTCGTAGGAGTGTTTTCCTTATATTTTCAACCACTGATAATCTTATTCTCCAACTAAGAATCTTAGTCCATCAAATCCTAGTGTGCAAACAAACTCTGTTGCCAACCAAAACAGTAGCCTCCTACACAGGCACCTAAAAGCTTTTTAGCATTCATTAGCATTCAAATTTGACACCGATGTGTGAAAGCTCTGCAATGTTGCATTCCTCCATGGTACCAGGAGCTTTAGTTTCACTTCATATAAATTTAAACAAAAATAGGCTTCTCCCAATTGATGTCTCAATGCCTTCTGCAGCTGAGTAAAACTCCTCGCAGAAATAAGTTACAACACTTAAGAACATAAAGTGTGACTTTTTTTTTCTTTTTCTTTTTTTAAAGGTGGCTAAAGCATGTTGTTTAATTTTCAAGCACTTATTTTCGGCTTTTCCCTTCAGGGGTCACCACAGCGAATCAGTTGCCTCCATCTAACCCTTTTCTCTGCTCTCACACCAACTACCTTCATGTCCTCTTTAACTACATCCATTAACCTCCTCTTTGGACTTCCTCAAGACCTTCTGCCTGGCATTTGGAAACTCTGCATCTTTTTGCCAATATACTGACTATCTCTCCTCTGGACATGTCCAAACCATCTGAGTCTGGCCTTTCTGACTTTATCTCCAAAGCCTCTAACATGTGCTGTCCCTCTGATGTACTCATTCTTGATTCTATCCATCCTGGTCACTCCCAAAGAGAACCTCAGCATCCTCATCTCTGCGACCTCCAGCTCTGCCTCCTGACTTTTCTTCAGTGGCACTGTCTCCAGACCAAACAACATCGCTGGTCTCACCAGTTTTATAAAACTTTCCTTTCATTTTAGCTGAAACTCTTCTATCACATATCACACCTGACACTTTTCCCCACTCGTTCCAGCCTGCCTGCACACGCTTCATCACTTATTTTCCACATTTTCCATTGCTCTGGACTGTTGACCCTAAATACTTAATTAAACTCCTCCACCTTCTTGGTCTCTTCTCCCTGTAACCTCACTCTTCCACTTGGGTCCCTCCCATTCACACACAGATACTCCGTCTTGCTACGGCTAACCTTCATTCCCCTCCTTTCCAGGGCAAACCTCCATGCCTCTAGCTTCTCCTCCACCTATTCTCTGCTCTCACTACAGATCACAATGTCATCTGCAACCATCACAGTCCATGGAGATTCCTGTCTAACCTCATCGGTCAATCTGTCCATTACCATAGCAAACCAGAAGGGGCTCAGAGCTGATCCCTGATGTAGTCCCACCTCCACTTTGAACTCCTCCGTCACACCTACAGCACACCTCACCACTGTCTTATAGTCTTCATACATTGTCCTGCACCACTTGAACATACTTCTCTGCTACTCCAGACTTCCTCATACAAAACCACAGTTCCTTCTCTGGGCACCCTATCGTAAGCTTTCTCCAGATCTACAAAGACACAATGCAGCTCCTTCTGACCTTCTCTGTACTTCTCTATCAACATCCTCAAAGCAAATACTGCATCTGTGGTACTTTTTTTTTTTTACATGAAACCATACTGCTGCTCACAAATATTCACCTCTGCCCAGCTTCAACTACTCTTTCCCATCGCTTCATTGTCTGGCTCATTAGCTTTATTCTTCTATAGTTGCCACAACTCTGCACGTCTCCCATGTTCTTAAAAATGGGCACCAGCACACTTCTCATCCATTCTTCAGGCATCTTCTCACTATCTAAGATCCTGTTGAACAACCCAGTCAGAAATTCTACTGCTACCTTAACTAGACACTTCCATACCTTTACATGTATATCATCAGGACCAAGTGCCTTTCCACACTTTGTCCTCTTCAATGCCCTTATCACTTCGTCCTTACTACACATCCTACCTGTGGCGCAATACCCACTAACAACAATGATCATCACACCTTCGATTCCTAGCTTCAGGCTCATCACTCTATCACTCTTTTTACCTCCAGGACGTTCCTAACAAACTCCTCCTTCACGATAACTCCTACTCTATTGCTCTTCCTATCTACACCATGATAGAATAACTTGAACCCTGCTCCTAAATTTCTAGCTTTGCTCCCTTTCCACCTGGTCTCCTGAACACACAATATGTCCACCTTCCTTCTCTGCATCATGTCAACCAGCTCTATACCTTTTCCTGTCATAGTTCCAACATTCAAAGTCCCTACTATCAGTCCTAGACTTTTTGTGTTCCTCTTCTCTTTCCTCCTACGAACACACCTTTCTCCTCTCCTTCCTCGACCAACAGTAGTCCAGTTTCCACCGGCACCCTGTAGGTCAACAGCACCGATGGGAGTCGTTGTTAACCCGGGCCTCGACCGATCCGGTATGGAAGTCATATATTTGATTCGCATGTTTGATTTGGCCAAAGTTTTTACGTCGGATGCCCTTCCTGACACAACCCTCTGTATTTATCCGGGCTTGGGACCGGCACAAGAAGACACTGGCTTGTGCCCCCTTGCGGCTACATTTAATGACATAAATTTTCAAGCACTGATTTTTGCTAATGTATTCCAGCACGTCTAATAACAACTTCCTGGTAAATCTACAATAAGCCTTTCCATATCCACTGGCTTCTCACTTTATTTAAGGATGTGTTTGTTTAAAGCGTTTTTGAGATGTGGCGGCGCTATCATAGGGCACTAATCCAGAGCAAAGCTAATTTGTGTAAAGTGTCTGTATGTGTGGGGAGGGAATGCGGTGGTTTGGAGATGGCCTGTGACAAGAAACAATTGCCCCGAGTATGAGTCTGCCTCTCTGGCGGCTCTTCTCTGTGACAAAGGTGTACCCTTCATGCTAAGTGACAAATCTGCGGAGACAAAGAGCATTAGCGGAGGCCATGGTCTGCTCCACTGACTCCGATTGTGGCCCAGTCAAAGAGAATCTAATATGGATTTTAAGAAAAGGAGAGGCAGAGATTAGAATGAAAGAGAAACAATGAACACCTTCCACCGAGGGGGAATTAGCCCAGGGATTGGATAAGGAGCCGGTGTGTCTGTGTGTCTGTGTGTGTGTGTGTGTGCGTGCGTGCGTGGTTGTTCTTTGACTTTTTTGTGTTCCAAAAGAACTCCGCCAGTTTTGTTTATATACAGACAAAAGCTTAATGCGCTACATAAAAGAAGAGCCATTACACGTCTTGTGTTCAGATTTAATTGTAATAACTCACTTGCATGTCAACTCCAAACTGACATCAATGCAAATGTGTTCCTGTAGCTCAGGGATTCTGAACTAGTGGATGTTCACTATTATTTCTGTGAATTGTTTTAAATGTATGGCCTAAATCCGTTTGCATACAAATGTTTACTGTAATTATAACTTTATGACTGAGTTAGCATAAGATAGTAAAAGACTGCCGGCCGCACATTCCAACTTGCGTACAAATTCTGCACACAAAAAAGTTACATTGCCAATTAAACACATTTTTAAAAGCACATTTTTGTTTCCAACATTTCTCAGACAATAACAGTGAAAACTAAGTATTAATAATTATTGTTCAATACAATTTTCTAAACTATGTTAAAGTATTTGGTGAAATTGACAAATCTGAATTTTTGTAAAGATTTTCATCAAAGATTAAAATAACATCCCTATATAAGGAAACATGAATTGGAAACACTCGATTTTCTTTTGTGGGCCACAAAATGTGATGAGGCGGGCTGGATCTGTTCCCCGGGCCTTGGGCCTTGAGTTCGGCATCCGTGTTCACATGTTTTCAATGTTTGTAATATGGTTTCATTATTGTTCTTAACTACTATGTTGCTTGTATATATGTTGTTGCTGCTACAACCCAGAATTATATGACTTGTGGCACGCCTAATACAAGCATTTCTTTTACGACTGGAATGTGCCCTTCCTTTGCCACGTCACCCCCACCCCACTCCAACACCCAAAGGCCTTCGAGCACCAGTCACCTCAAATTCCTGACCCAGTCACCTCTGGGTGTAAAGATTTCTATCCCCACATGGTTGTTGTTTTTTTCAAAAAGGGGATGGGCAGGCCGACTGTCAGTGGCCGGCTTGCGCTGGCATCGGAGCACGTCTCAAGACCCTATTCATTCCCACTCGAGAGAACAATCGCCTTTCTCTCAGTGGCTGCGTCTGAGTTCTCTGCGGCGCTAGAGCAGACGCACACAGGGAGGTAATGTCAAACAAGTTGATAATAACTTTTGAAAATGACTATTTTTGCTATTTACAGCAAAATAACAACACAGGCAATTAATAGCAAATGCCAGTGGAAGTCTGTAACTGCATTCTATGCGGTTTAAGAGCATTCAAAGATAGAGAGGTAATGTTAAGTTGCAAAAGAGCACTAATGCATTTGAGTGGCTAACAACTCGCTAACTCATTTGTCATTTGGGGTTTTTCAATTACAGTACAACCTAGGCACCAATCAGGAGTATGTATTTGTTTTCTATACAGCACTCAAGCATATAATGGCACATGCACATTCCAAACAACTAACAAATCCATTCTGTTGCTTTCGCAGCTAACCGTCACCACCCACGCACCAGCCAAGCAGGTCAAGCTTGTGGATAAACACGGGGATTTGCCGTCTGTGATGTTTTACGGGCAACACTGGCTTGTCTCCATCGCAGGCAGCCATCTTAAGACGCGCAGAGGCAAAATAAATAACAGAGATGGTGATAATAACTACTCTGCTGCCATTGTCCAATCAGGCGCCGAGCAGACGACAGCGGTCATAATGCAATACTGGGCACCAGAAACAAGTCAGCAGAGTTAACCGATAGCAGAGGGGACACACACACAACATACACACTCATAACCTTGAGGGCTCGAGGTCAACAAGTGTGTTATTAGAGTATGTAATTATAAAATTAACATTAACAAATCTGGGTTACGCCGCTGCTTTTGGAACGAATATGTGATGTAAACAATGGACCTCTTTTTATTCGCGCCACTGCTGTGGGATACTTTCACAGGTTTGTAGGTGTTTAAGATTGAACGTCATTTGTGTACAAGTTGGGAGCCTGCATGAGAGCCTATCAAAGAAAGAGAAACGTGTGTTTATTAGACAAATCAGACCGTGCGTGCGTGTGTGTGTGTGTGTGTGTGTGTGTGTGTGTGTGTGTGTGTGTGTGTGTGTGTGTGTGTGTGTGTGTGTGTGTGTGTGTGTGTGTGTGTGTGCGCGTGCGTGTGGTGACATCTGCCGCGGTGTTGGCCAGGAGTTGGAGCGCAGCAGGCTGCAGGAGCCTCAGACTAAGAAGATGAAAGCCAAGGTCACAACCTGGACTGGTGGGATGGGCAGGTACACTCGAAAAACACAAAACAAGAAATCAACAACGTAAGGAGCGCCACACAAAAAACACACTCACAGCATGCTAAAGGCTTATGGCAAGACAAGGACGAGATGCCGCATGCATGCATGCGCGCACACACGCACGCACGCACACACACACACACACACACACGCACGCACACACACGCACGCACAGGATGATTTACAAGAGTAAAGTAGACAAAACAAAACAAAGAGACAAAATTGTCTCATTGTCATGGGCGAGTTACTTTAACTACAGGTAGCTTAGTTTACAAATATACCAACACACAAGCATAAACAGGCTTGTTATGAGACATGTTTTCTAAGTGCAAGAGTCAACATTTTACAGCCTGTTTTTTAAAAAATGTATATACAGTACAGGCCAAAAGTTTGGACACACTTTCTTACTGAATGCATTTGCTTTATTCTCATGACTGGTTACTTTGTAGATTGTCACTGAATGCATCAAAACTACGTAATAACTGATGTGGCGTTATGACCTTAACAACAAAAAGTGAAATAACTGAAAACATGTTTTATATTATGGATTCTTAAAAATAGCCATCTTTGCTCTGGTTACTTTTTTGCACATTCTTGTCATTCTTACCTCTGGGAACTCCTTAAAGACTGTTGGAAAACCCTTTCAGGTGACAACCTTTTAAAGCTCATCGAGAGAATGCAAAAAAAATGCAAAAAAGTAATCAGAGAAAAGGGTGGCTATTTATTTATGTATTTATTTTAGTATTTTCACCTTTTTTTTGTTAAGTACATAATCATGAAAATAAAGCAAATGTATTGAATGAGAAGGCGTGTCCAAACTTTTGGCCTGTACTGTATTTATCCGCCACAATAATGACTCCATGAATGAAATTATAATGTAGTCAAACAAGGCAAGGACCACAAATGTACAAGCACAAGGCATGATACAGGTCTCAGATCTGCAGACATTGTTACAATTGCCTCTTGTATGATGATCTTGAGTAAATGTTCCTTTCTGGTCTACATCCACATACAGTATTTGTATGTTGTTATTTATTTTATATAATATATCCTGTTTGTCTATGCCTGCACCTAGAATTGGTAAATAAATACAACTGATTGATTTACATTTTTTCTCTTTTTCTTATAATCATAAGGGAGGTGCAGACACACACTGCGAACTCTTCCGACGGTTCACATGTCTTGGTAGGTGCTGCTCTGGTGGTAGAGCAGCAGTTTGAAATGAGCTCATTTAAGCTTTAAATGTCGGTGTGGAAAATAATGTCTATGAAGTTATTACCATTGTTTTAAACGTTGGTTTATGTTAACAGGGAGGCGTTCAGTTTGGGCACCTGGCTGTTTGGTTTGTTTGAGACCTCTTTGTGCTCCATGTCAATGGGTGAATTGAGACAGCTACACCACCTACCACCAGTTTTTTCATGATGGTGAAAAGGGAGGTGACTCTAAACACAAATACTTACAAAATGCAGACTAAGGCCCCTTCCAGACGGAAGCAAAGTCGGCTTCGTTCCTCAAACAAATCTCGTACACAGAAGCATTTCAAGACTTGCGTGTGTACAAAGGAAGACGCTGAGGACATTCAACGGCTGTAATGTATATGCCAAGTCGGGAGTGGCGCTGTAGCGCAGCCACAGGGGGAGTTAACGGAAAGCGTAGAAGAATCAGTGAAGACAAACACTTTTTTTCCCCCTAAATTTATTGCAATCTACAGAACAAACATGGCTTTGCATGTATCAAAACAACATAAAAAAGACAAACACAGGAGAAGTGACAATGGCGGGTGATTTAAGTACGACACCGCTTGTTGAACGTGGGAATAAAGAAGCTAAATATTTTGCTGCAAAAGCATAAGCAAGCTAGGGAGGCTGCGCAAAACGACTATGACACGGCTATCCGCCATTGTTGTTGACAGACTGACAGTTTGCACGCGAACACGCGAAAATTGGCGCATACGTCATCAATCTGCGACAATGCGTCGTCATAGAGCTGCGACCATTACGTCATCACTAGAGGAGTATCCTGCATATGGTGTCCAGACGGACGCATACGGGGCGCATTTTGACTCTGGAGCCCGGTTTCAAAAGTGATCGGTTTCAAGCTCTGAAACTGCGCCATCATGTGGACGAACGGCCTAAACGGTAAGAAACTTGTGAGGATACATTGAAACTGTCTTTCGTGTGGACGGGGCCTAAGTAACACACACAGCAAGTGTCACACAGACACACACAGACCTCGTGGTGGCCCAGCAAGTCAGCAGACCGGCCATGTGACAGAGGTGGTGCGGTGTGGATTAGGGATGCGGTAAGCCTATTAGGGCGATGGGAGGGACCACCCGGCCTCTACAGCCACCTACTACACCCCCCCCATCCCGGAGAACGAATTTTGCCCCCCCCCGACAACACCCAGACGATTGAATGATTGTGCGACAAAATTGTGTGCGTGCGTGTGTTGCCCGCATGGGGAGGGTTCACCAGGAGGGGGGTAATTAGCAGCATCTGTTGCCTCTCCTCAGGGTGATTAATTAAATTAATTTTCAAAGCACACACACACACACAGAAACACACACAATTATTTACATGCATTGAAGAACAGCACATGTATTATTTAAAATTAGCACACATGAGCAGGGGAAATAAATAAATGAGGCCTTTGGAGCCCCCAAACTACTTAAGAAATGGGCAAAATAAGCAAAAGGTGAAAACTTTGGAGACGGTGAGGCGTGTGAGGCACTCGAGTGCCAATTAATCCCAATTTGTCGGGTGCAGCGCAAAAAGGAGGAAACTTTTGGGATTTCATACTTCATACCAGCTTTTGTCACTTTTGCGTGAATAGCAGAGGGCTGAAATAATTGTGTTTTCCACTCTCAGAGGCCCGCTCGGTGCTCACAAGCCACTGGCCTACGTAATGTGCTCCCCCTGCCACGGAGGAAAGGGGATACAATGCAGGATGTGTATGTGAAATGTGTGTAGGTGTGAGGATGGTTTGCGGATGGGTGTTTGTGTATCGTTAACAAGTGGGCACATCAACAGTGTGTGACTGTGTGATTTGAAAATGGCTTAAATGGAGTCAGAAGCAGGACACGAGATGGATGCCTTGAGTGTAGTAGCGGACAGAAAATGGCCGTTATTGTAGGTATAATGGTGCACTTCTGTCAATTAAACATCAACAGCAATACATACAATACTTTATCATTCTTTCAACGATAATGATTATGTATTGCGGTACATAATTCAATACAAAAATAACTATAAGACAATTTGCAATAGAAAAGTAGTGCTGTGGCGCCATTTGCTGTATCTTGGTGGCTCTATGTTGAAGTGAGGGAAGTAGCTTTTATTAGACATGCCAAAGCCCTGCCTTATAGAAAAGCAGTGTTTTGGTGCCAAACCATTTGATATTTATAGGTAATTATAAAGCTTTCTTGATGGGTGTCAGTTACTTGCAGTATTTCACTATTCGCATCAGTTCTCGAACCCGATCAAGTACTAGTCTGTAAATGGTGACAAAATATCAATACCGTATCATAAGAGACAATGATATATTAGACATTAACACCCTTACCTACTTCCTTGATGAAAAATCAAGGCCTTCATTTTAGGAAGTCAGATTTAAAGCTTTTTGAAACATTTCCAGGATCTGGGGACAGTGTGTTAATGTCAATATATGATGTTTTTGTATGTTTGTGTGTAAGAGGTTTATATTATCCAGAGGAGTGAAAAATCAATACATGAGTTGTAAAAAAGTGTTTCAATGTATATTCAACTCTTAAAATAACACAGGTTCAATATATGCTGCAAAAATCCCCAACCACAAAAGTGAAGTTACATTGCAATCTCTTTTTTTCTGGTTGATATGCAGATGCCTGAGCACGTCCATCAGCACAATGCCTTCAAATAGAGCCGTCTAATCTTTGTGGGCTCGCAATTTGCCCACCTTTTTGATAATGTGCACCTATTTGAAAAGGGGTGAAAAGGAAGGGTAGCGTGCAATTTAGAGATACTGCCGCGCCGCCACTTATACGGGCCGACACCTCTCTGACTTGTCGTCCTACGGCTTGCCCTCACTTGATTATGCGATTGGCCTTGGCAGAGGAACAAATAGTCAGGGGTGGGGGGTTGGGGGCAGTGTTTGACACTGCCTTTTTCAATGACAAAATACAATCTTAGCTGCGCCGATAATTCAACGGGGAGGGATTAGCCTCGCGCGAGTTTGGGCCTCCCCCACCGCCAGATTAAAACGAAGCCGGAGCGTGGAGATCTTAATTTCATCATCTCCGGCATTGGGGCACAATGGCGTATTCTTCGCTTTTCCCCTCAGTCACCTCTACTGCAGCCATATTCATTCACATGGGCCCGGCTTCAGATGGCACCACATTTAGGTACCTGACTGTGTGTGAACACAGCTGTCTTTAAAATACCCAAGCACATGGGAAAACAAGAAATAAATGAAAATAAAAAATACATCAAACGTGTGTTAAAGTACTTTAGCACATACTGTACAAGAAAGTGGACAGTCAAGTGATATGAACGTCTAAATGAAAGCACGCCACATTTGGCCTAATTATAAGAGTAGACTACACCCTGGTGGTCAAATTGTACACAGCACTGATTTCTGATCCTTTTAATGGGGTCTTTTAACTGACTTACTGTATAGTTAGTAGGTGAGGGGCAAAATCAATACTGTTGCTGTAGTGTACAGAGTTTACTCTGATTTGTATTTATAACTCGTTTAGATCCAAATCTGTTTTTTTTTTTTTATATTGGACACGTCACTATTGCGTCAGGAAAACAAAATTATTTATTTTTTAATTGATACGTTTCATGTCTTTGATTTTTGCTATTTTTTAATGTGTTTTATGTGTTTTTCCATCTCCACTTACATGTCATTGATATTACGTTATGAATATTAAAATATATAAATGTTGTAAAACAACTTAGCCCAGCCCTACTTTATTAATAACAATCTACATTGGGTTTCTTATTAAGTTCATGCATTTATTGTTGAAACCATCCATATTAGAGAGTCCTTGTCCTAATTGGATTCACAGTAAGCAGGAGCCCAGCTGACTTTGGATGAACTAAGTGCAGCAAATCCTGGACTGGTCGCCAGCCAATCACAGGGCACATTAACATTCACACCTAACTACATAACTTCAACATTACAAAGGTCTACTAGCTCGAGCTAAAGGGCAATGCAAAACGCCATGGATGAACTTTAAAAAAACGCACGCACGCACACACACTATCGTGCCACAACACACACACACACACACAATCGTGCCACAACACACACACACACACACACAATCGTGCCACAACACATGTACAAATATTATACTCAGAGACATATTCTTTATCCGCTGTGAAAAACGATTAATATTACTGCATCTTACTGAGCTTTGTCAATCTTCTTTGTGTACTATTTTGCAAGTATTATATTGCCCTCTTGTGGCCAACATGCACACACCAGAAGGAGCAACACAAAAATGCCCATTAAATTGAACAGTCATGAAATAATGATGCTCAAACTGTTTAATTCTTTACATTCTATTGAATTACAAAATAGTTACTTTCTACTTTGTCTTACAGCACTTTATAAATAAATGTGCTGTTATCATTAAATGTTATTTCTGTATGTTTTAACAAAGTATAATAGAGAAGCATGCCATTTTTGCAATTACAAAACATTTTATTTTACTTTTTTTTTCTCTTTTCTGGAGCGGTCAACTGATCACCACTTGGTGGTGTGTTGGCTCCGATGGTGGGGGAAGATGCCGGTCAGACCTGGCGGACCCAAACGTATTGTGAGGGTTTGCCGGGAACGTCTGGCGGAATCCCCTGTCAGAAAGAGTTTCAACGCCCACCTCCGGCAAAACTTCTCCCTTGTACCGGGGGAGGCGGGGGACATTGAGTCAGAATGGGCCATGTTCCGCGTCTCCATTGTCGAGGCGGCCGATCGGAGCTGTGGCCGAAAGGTGGTCAGTGCCTGTCACGGCAGCAATCCTCGAACCCACTGGTGCTGCGATTGCTGTAAGGGATGCCGTCAAGCGAAAGAAGGAGTCCCATCAGGCCTTTTTGGCCTGTGGGACTCTGGAGGCAGCTGACAGGTACCAGCTGGCCAAGCGGAACGCGGGTTTGGCGGTCGCTTAGGCAAAAATTCTGACATGGGAGGAGTTCGGTGAGACCATGGAAAACGACTTTCGGACGGCTTTGAGGAAATTCCGGTCCACCATCCGGCATGTCGGGAGGGGAAAGCAGTGCACCATCAACACTGTGTATAGTGGAGATAGGGTGCTGCTGACCTCGACTCGTGACGTCGTGAGTCGGTGGGCAGAGTACTTTGAAGTCCTCTTCAATTCCACCGACGTCTTCCTTTAAGGAAGCAGAGTCTGGGGACTCTGAGGTAGGTTCTCCTATCTCGGGGTTCGAAGTCACTGAGGTGGTTGGAAAGCTCCTTGGTGGTTCCAACTATAGAGGGATCACATTCCTCAGCCTCCCTGGTAAGGTCTATTCATGGGTGCTGGAGAGGAGGGTCCGTCGGGAAGTCGAATCTCGGATTCAGTAGGCGCAGTGTGGTTTTCGTCCCGGCCTTGGAACAGTGGACCAGCTCTTCACCCTCTGCAGGGTCCTCGAGGGTGTGTGGGCGTTCTACATGTGTTTTGTGGATTTAGAGAAGGCGTTCGACCGGGTCCCTCGGGGAGTCCTGTGGAGGGTGCTTCGGGAGTACGGAGTACCGAGCCCCTTGATACGGGCTGTGCGGTCCCTATACGACCGGTGCCAGAGCTTGGTCCGCATTGCCGGCAGTAAGTCGGATTTGTTTCCAGTGAGGGTTGGACTCTGCCAAGGCTGCCCTTTGTCACCAATACTGTTCATAACTTTTATGGACAGAATTTCTAGGCCTCAGCATTGCATCTCTGCTTTTTGCAGATGACGTGAGGGCAGGATGGAGCGGGAGATCGAGAGGTGGATCGGTGCTGCGTCTGCAGTGATGCAGACTCTGTATCGGTCCGTTGTGGTGAAGAAGGAGCTGAGCCGAAAGGCGAAGCTCTCGATTTACCAATCGATCTACGTTTCTATCCTCACATGTGGTCACGAGCTGTGGGTCGTGACCAAAAGAAAAGAACAAGTTCCCGCATACAAGACATAGGGTGAGAAGCTCGCTACTCCTCCGCGTTGAGAGGAGCCAGCTGAGGTGGCTCGGGCATCTGGTTCGGATGCCTCCTGGACGCCTCCCTGGAGAGGTGTTCCGGGCATGTCCCACCGGCAGGAGGTACCGGGGACGACGCAGGACACGCTGGAGAGACTGTCCGGGAACGCCTTGGGATCTGGTTGAAGTGGCTGGGAAGAGGGAAGTCTGGGCATCCTTCCTAAAGCTTCTGCCCCCGCGACCTGACCTCGGATAAGCGGTAGAAGATGGATGGATGGATTTTCTTTTAATTTTATTTTGTTGGTACTTTTGGGGAGCTGAAATGGTTTAATAGCAATTCCATTCAAATCAATGGGGAAAAATGTTCTGCGATACAAGTGTTTTAAGGTGTAAGTGTGCTTCCTTAACAAATGTAACTCTTATGTCAAGGCCCCAGTGTAACGCAAAATTTTAACAAAACCTCTTTGGCAGAAGAAACAAATGCTTTGCAATTTCTTTGGCGGAATTTTTTTTTTTTTAAGCAACAAGGACAATGAAAATGTGGCAGCATTCCATCACGGTGAAAGGTGCACAAGCAATTTTTGTGCTGTCATCAAAGTGGTCATTAGTCAGGTATGCAAAGACCAGCCCAGAAGAATTCACGCCGCCTCCTTTTTGCTCTCGTCCTCTTACACATCTCCCACGCTCTGACCGCAGAATGGTGGCTGACCTGCTTGTCATGTCGACCTTCTATCAAACACGAGAAGCCAAACCCCCCACACACCTTAACCCCCCAAGCACTTTCTTATGTTGTCTGTTTGATGTGCACGAAGTAAGTGACAGGGGCAGAAGGGTCAAAGCACCAGCTCACCTAGCATTCTTCATCTGACGCAGACATTCTTGGAAACACGTCTGAGTGCTATCATAGAATTCAGACACTTCTTTCACACACCAAATAAATATTTTTGTCAACGTCACCTTGCCTCATTTGTATACACAAGACAAAAAAGACCGTAAGAGAGCTGGAAGGTTAGCTGCAGTTACTCTTTGACAAGACATAGGGACCGTTCATTTTACGGTCATATGTTGAACACTTCAAATTGATATTATTACAAACCGAATCAGTTATTTTCACATTAGCAGGACTATGATTTCTGGGAGGTTCATGCAAGAAAAAAAAAGAAAAAAGTTTCAAAGCTTATTTGCTTAGCATCAGGAGAAATAGAGCAAATCCCAAATGGGGGAAAACACAAAAATCTTATTTTATTTTGAATTATTGATTAGAATTATTTTGTCATTTGCTTTTCCTATTACTAAAATGAAAAAATATATATTTCTGTAAAAATATTTGGAGATTAGAGATCTCCTACATCAGGATGTGGGAAATTAAAGGGCCAAAAAGGAAAGTCAGAAAAGATTCTACAGAATGTTAGGCACTGTAAAAAAGGCTACCGGGTTACTACGAGGCAGCAACCAATCGCACCTTTACATTTGTGGTCCGGATGTAAAGAAAGAAAAATACATCTGTTGTTTTTTAATGAATATAAAGTGCTGAATAAATATTCTTCCAGAAGACATATTACCAAACAATATTGGTTATTAAAAAACATGTAATTGACAAACAACACACACACACCTTACAGCAGCAACTGATGTGTAATAGCACTTTGTGACCACACGATGGCAGAACCTGTATGTCTGATGGAAAGTAAACTTACCTTTTAAGTGTATAATGAAGCTTGGTAGGCATGAAGTACAAAAAAACTAAGACAGTGTCAATTCAGCTAATATGTAAGATGACTCACGTTTTCAATGACAAACGTCCATTCTTTGTCTTCAAACTCCTCAGCGTGAGGGTCCTGCAATGGCACAGAGAACTGTTATCATTAATTACAAAAAAAATACAATAGTAAAGTGTGTTCAGCTTTTCACAATATAACTGTACGAAGTTTATTTCTGTCTGTAAACAAAGGAAGCACATCGTCTGGGGTGTAACCCACCTCTCATCCGTGTAGCTCTCAAAAGCACATTGAATACATGTTCAAGTCCCATTGAATGGATGGTGTAATACATCCCAAAATAACTGACCATAAACTTCACACCAGTGTTTGGAATTAAGGTCATATGACGAATACTTGATTTATTCATGCAGCACAACATTATTTACAGTAATGCAAAAGTAAATACTCGTTTCTCTAAGCGCCCTGCGATTGGCTGATGACCTGTCGAGGGCGGTCCCTCTTGTTCAAACTCAGTTCACCTGTCACCTAACGAGTAAAAACGCTACAAAAAATGGATGGAAGAATGGACATGTACACACTTGTGTAAAATGACTTTTCTGACTATGGCTTATAAACAATATTTCTTACTGTTAAGTACAAGGGTTGGACAACACACACACCTGTCAAACTGACAGACACACTTTTGAGTTGCTGGTATCCTAATAGTTTAAGTGGAGGACATTGTTGAATTAGTCACAAGCAAATTGGCAATCAACAAGGGTAATGTACGACATGAGAGACAAAAATGTACAACAACAAAAAGGTACCTTAAAAAGAGTGACTGTGATTTCAATGTTCTCCGGTACGGGCCACACCACTACACCTCGATAGGGGTTTTTGATGCCAGGCTGCCAGCTGTGAGACTGCAAGCCAGGATAAACACAATCAGCATTTATTTACAGTGACTGACAAATAAACATCATTAAAGGAAACCATGACATGATTGTCCCGAATCTTAACCAGTCCAAAGTCGACTAGCAATGGTGGAATGCCCTCTAGAGGACAGAAGCAATATCCAAATGCTTTACAAGATTTAAATATGTTTAAATAGCGGGAAGTGCAAACCTTGGAGGATTTCCGACGACTCCTACGCGTCCAAACCACCACCAGTTTGTCTGGTTGCCTGAAACACACGACAGGATAGACACGGTGTTTAACATGGAGAACCAGCAAAATTCTAACTTATTTCACACAGGGAAACAGAAAAATGATAACCATAACACAGAGATCCCACAATGTTTTGAATT
>NC_141251.1:22254364-22276864 GCF_054856555.1 Leptonotus elevatus
GCGTTGACGCCGAAGTTGGAAGCGTTGACGCGGCGGCTTCCATCGCGTCGTAAAGCCTCACCGGCTAGCGATGCTAACGGTGGAAAACGAGCACTTCTGCACAGGCGGATGTTCAATCGGACAATGAAGAGTACCCTGAGTCCAATGCATATTCATCGGAGGAGGTGGGTACAGTCTGATCACGGAGAAGACACTGGTTCTGGACTACGATGCCACCATGAATGGAGTGGATAAGATGGATCAGAACATCTCTTACCACCCGGTATAGGAACCGAAGGACATGAGGAAGCCAGACGTAACACCAGGTCACCGTATCATGATCCTGAGAGTAGACTTGATGAAGGGGCAATCGCAGTGAAACTAATCTGTGTTGCAAATCCTGCTGCGTCCCCTTGCACGCAGGGGAGTTTTACACAATATACCTCACAAAAAGAAAAACTGTGTAGTTGAAACATCCACACAATTGTAAATAGTACCACAGTTGCACACATTTGTAAATAGTTTGCCAAATTGTTTTGTCAAATTGTTACGCTGTTGAATGTAAATAAACGTATTTTGCTATCAAAAAACACTTTTTCATTGTTGGTGGTAGTGTTTTACAGAAGTAAAGCACTGTTTAGATGTTTGTGGCATCATTCATGGGAAAAAAAAGGTGTCAAATTCACTAGAGTGCATGAAATAATATCGTTTCACTAAAAGCTTGATTTCTCCGTATTTTGGTCCAAAACAGAGCATTTGGGTGAAACTAACCTATTTTCTATTGTTGATTACTGAAGAACGGAATAAGGTAGAAACAAACTTTTTTTCTGATGAAAGATGACAGTTCAATCTTTCATTTGGGTAGTATCTGTGTTTCCATAGTCCAAACACAAAATGTTCTGTGGACCTTGAAAGATCAGTCAAAATGCTTAAATCAGCTGGCACCCACACATCCTCTTTTCTGAAAATGCTTGGCAGTCAAAGAGTTGATAATTTTGGCAATTATCAGCGCTCCTTCAGACAAAACTGTTTACTGTCTGGAATATTTTGGAAAAAATATTGGAAATTGGATTCCCTTTAGAAACATGAAATTTGCTATATCTGCCACAAAAAAAGTCTCAGTAAGCCATGCCTGAAAAGACAAAGGAAATAATTTTAAGGTGTTTTCCCTAATGTGAACATGTGAACGTTTGTGTGTTCAGGTGCGCAACGGCGTCATGGCGCTGCTGCGGATGAGACTGAAAGTTCTTTTGACTGTGATGATGGTCAATGTCTTCATCTTCATCCTGATCTCTTGCCACGGCGGGCGGGACAAGGGCTTCCAGGACAATGTGCTGGTCCCTTCCAAGCCCTTCTGGAACAAGATGCTGCCCAGCTCAGGCTACTGGAACCGCCAGCAGCAGGTTTTGGACTTCCAGAACAACCCTATCCTTGCCAATCACAGCGCCGCTGACTTGCCCGATTGGCTCAACGAAACCCACGTGTCTTTTGACGTTTGTCAGCCGGACGCCAGGGTGACCACTCAGGTAAAAAACTACAACTCTCTACCTGTGCGATTCAAGGACTTCCTGCTCTACATGCACTGCCGCTATTACCCAGTCCTGGTAGACCAGCCGGACATCTGCCGGGAGCCGCCCTTCCTGCTGCTAGCCGTCAAGTCTTTGGCGCCACATTTTGACAGGCGCCAGGCCATACGTCAGTCGTGGGGCAGGGCAGGCATGGTCGCCAATCGTACCGTGGTGACTGTCTTCCTCCTGGGCCAGACCACGGTGGGGGACCACCACCCAGACCTGTCGCCCATGGTGAGCTACGAGAGTGACCGACATAGGGACATCATCCAGTGGGACTACCGGGACTCCTTCTTCAACCTGACTATCAAGGAGGTCCTCTTCTTAGACTGGATCCAGACACTGTGCCCTGGTGCCAGCTTCATTTTCAAGGGCGACGATGACGTCTTTGTCAACACTTACGCCATCCTGAACTTCTTAGGGGGGCTGTCTGCATCCAAAGCCGCCGACCTCTTCGTGGGTGACGTCATCACCAATGCGGGGCCGCACCGGGACAAGAAGGTGAAGTACTTCATCCCTGAGAGCATGTACATCGGCTCATATCCACCTTACGCCGGCGGCGGTGGCTACCTGTACTCTGCCAGCGTCGCCGCTCGCCTGCACGCTACTTCCCGACGGGTGGCGCTTTACCCCATCGACGATGTCTACACGGGTATGTGCCTAATGAAGGCGGGGCTGGTCCCCGAGAAGCACAAAGGCTTCAGAACCTTCAACATCGAGGAGAAGTATCGCGCCAACCCATGCGCCTACAAGAGCCTGATGCTAGTCCACCCGCGCACGCCGCAGGAGATGATCCAGATCTGGTTCTGGCTCAACCAGCCAGACCTCAACTGTCAGTAGAGAGGGCCCAACCCCCACTTCACGCCACACCTACCCGAAGGTTCAGACCATCATTTTGAGCAGAAGGGAGTGATGACTTTTAAAAGTTGGCAGCTTGTCATCATGCTCGCTCAGAACATCAGCCTGGAAAGGTTTGCTCCATTTGGGAGCGTCAGAGTATTTTTTTCCGGCAGCCATTTTACAGTATAAGTATAGGTACTACTGCAAATGGTAGAGTCTGATTTTAATGAACGGTTGCAAGGTTACCTGTACCCTCTTGCCACAATCACAAGTTTGAGCTTCTGAACAATGTTCAGGGTTATCAAATATGTCTAAATCTTAACCACATGACTTATATCAACCTATTGCGTCCTAAGTCATTATTAGAGAAAAACCTATTTGAGGGTCCCCTAATTGTAAAGTGGTAGCATTTTTTTTTTACTTGATCTTCTCGGTTTGCTGTACAAAGAGCTTGAACCAAAAGTATGTCTATTTCTTTGGCGCACATATTTATACCGCTATAACTATTTATAACGCTTTAACACTGTGTCAGCTCTCCACCGGGGGGCATTCAAAATGCTGTATTATATAGGAATTTATGTGACAAAGTAAGTGAAAATCTGTGTATCAGAGATGGAATTAATAGTTTCTTGTTCCGTGCCTTTCATATGGAGTCCAGCCAATCAACACAGCAGTGTATATAACTTCACACCACAAACAGATAATTACATTAGATGAGAAAAGTGGTAGATGCTGTCAGAAGCTGGAAAATCCTCGATTCATTTTTTATCCTTTCACACAGAAGTTCCATTTCAATGAATTTGGTGTTTGAGAGACTAAATGATTTAGCGACTTGTGCTTTTTACACTGAGACAGACGCAGCAACCTGCAAATTGGATGTCTGGTGTTAAACTTTACACACACGAGTCCCGGCTTTTCCGCTGTTCCCTTCTCACAGCCGCCTACCTCGGAAGCTGGAAAAATAAAATGAAGTATTCCCATTTCGTATCCGTTCATGTGTAAAAAATTAGCTTAATAACACAGTTGCCTTAGTTATATTTTAAAGTGTGCGGGAAACATAAAAAAAGTTTTAAAAAACTAATTTTTAGGTGACATTTGCTTAATAACATAATTGCCATGATCATTCTTGACCTAACTGTCACAATGTCCAAGCCGTTTGTTGGTAATCATTTTCTTGTTTTCCTGAAAAAGTCCAAATACGGCATAGGCAACTGCTACCATGCTAATGAAATGTATGACACTTCTGCACACTGGTAGGACAACTTTATTAGTAAAATTACATGTTACTAGTGCAGTATTGACATGCGCACTAATAGTACCAATAGTCAGGTGTTAGATGTTAGCTAGTAGAATTTTATAATGCCACTCATAATCAAACTCATGTCTTGAGGTCCATTTACTAGTACGCTATTTTGCCTCATCAATTAGACAATTCAGCTTACTAGTAGAAAGAAAGATAAGGGTCTACCAGAGGTGGGTAGTAACGAGTTGCATTTACTCTGTTACTTTTACTTGAGTAATTTTTTTGGAAAAAAATTACTTATAAGAGTAGTTTTACCACAATACTTTTTACTTTTACTTGAGTACATCAGTGATATGTGAAAAAGAAGCGCTACTCTTACTCCGCGGACACTAGTGATGTGACGTTCACGAACAAATCGAGTCTTTTGAACGGCTCTTCAATTTGAGAGCCGTTGAAACCCCTCCCCCGCGCGTCACCGTTCGCTTTTGGAGGGAGCGCCATCTTTGCATAATAGCATTAATCAAACAATTAACTTGTAAGTGGGTCGTTAAGCTCTGAAACGAGCAAAAAAGAAAAAAGATGACACTGAGCCTGCTTTAGCACCATGGCAGAAGTTAGAACACAAGTCAGGAGAGACGGAGCAAAGAGAAGAGGCAGGTTTTTTTTTACGATTTGAAAAAAAACCCACTTCATGTTCAAGCAGTTACTCGGTACTTGAGTATTCTTTTCAGCGAATACTTTTTTACTTGTACTTGAGTGATTTTTTTATGACTTTACTTGAGTGATATAATTTTGAAGTAACGCTACTCTTACTTGAGTACAATTTTTGGCTACTCTACCCACCTCTGCGGTCTACTAGTGGAACCACTGGAGGCTTAGTTTGCACTGCTAGTCCTTCCGGTGTTTTATGTGGGGTTATAGCCCACAATGTGTCAGCCATATAGTTGGTTACTTGTAGACGTCAACTTCGATAGCCTGCCTGTGTAAAATGTTTGCGAATGTTCACGATGCCAAAATATGGAATAATTAGGAAGTCAAAACATTAGCGTTGTTTTCCAGGACAGAATGTTTGTGTTGTACTGACTTGTAATGGCAATTTTTATGAGAACGAAAACCTAATTTGTTTGCGTGTGTGTGTGTGTGTGTGTGTGTGTGTGTGTGTGTGCGCGCGCGCTTCACATACAAATACATTTGTTTATATGAAGACTCGTTTTTAATTTCAGGAAATTTGGAATTAATTTTCATTGTTCAAATTACTGACTTCATATATTGTACGTAACCCTGTAAACAATGTAAAAGGGGGGGGGGAGCCCAAATCAAATCAAATTTTCCACGTTTCTGACATGAAGAAAAAGCTGGTGCATATTTGTGAATTCACATGCCCTAGCCTCGGTCCTCTCTTTTAGCGCACAGCTGATTTTTTTTCCCGGAATCAGAAAGGATGCTTTCAACATACAAATTGTCAGGATTTGTGCTGATTTCAGATAAAACGACCAAGTGAGTTATCGCCGACTTGTCAGAGAAGCTAAGTGTTGATTAGCTTTGCTCATCGTTGTATTCAGTATTACCAATATGAAAAATTAATAATAGTTTATAAAGCGGATTAGCACTCCCCCTGCTGGTCAGGTTGGTCATCTGAGCTGCTGTAACATTAAGTAGTTAGCGTGTTTTTGTCGTTAAATATCTTATTTATGTTCTCGCTCGCATAGGACAATCATGAAAAGAGTTGTTGGATTCTTAAACAGTATAACAGTGAATTAAGGACACCATTTTGGTAGTTTTTGCGCATTGATATCATCTTATTCCGCCACGATTACTTAAAATGTTTAAGCTGCTTAGTCAAACTTTTTTTTATTAAGACGTTAGCTGTTTCTTAGCTTGCCTTTTTGACTCGTTTTGTGACATAAAAACACTGGTATTAGCAATTTGTTGTGAGGTTGAAGAATAAGGAATTAATATTCAGTATAATACTGGATGTACAAACAGTACTGTACACTACTTGCATAAATTTCAGGATATTGGGATTTTAAGGTGAAATTACATATCTAACTTTTTGCGAGTAGTTTACAGAACTATTTTTAAAAGAAAGCTTCACTCAGGGTAATGACAAATGAATTTCTTTGCCAAATGACAGTTGTTTGTGTGAACTAGAAATGAGATATGATATGATATTACTATACCGACCAATGATTGTGTGATACTGGACAAAAACAACAACAACATAAATCATTTAGTGGGGAAACAAAAGACAAATGAGACCTTAACGATTACATTTTTTGCTGTATCAAGATAGCGAGGTCAATATGATACTGCCTCTAGTTCCAAAATCATTGCAGACCAAATCTGTGCCTGATGTTAGTGGTTTGGATGTGTCAAAAGAAACGTAAGTGTAATTGCTTATTGTTGTCATTTTGATTCTTCCGGTTGTTATGCATTGTTTTTTTGTTTTTTTTAAAGTACAGTATGCTGTTCAGTGTGTTTTTATTGCAACACCAATAAATTAAAGAAACCTGGAAGTTTCCACCCTCTTGATTTATTATTATAATTATTTAATTATAATAATAATTATTATTATTTAAACACACCATATAATCTGTACGAAATGGCCAAAAGAAAAAACCCTCAGATTTTTGTTTTGTTTTCAGTTTTACATTTTATCCTGCTGCTAGCCGTCAAGTCCCTGGCGCTGCATTTCGACAGGCCCTCCTGTACGTGGTTTGTGCAGTGCTCGCCTCTCGCCAACAGAGGGCAGCAGCATATAATCCATTTCATTGTAAACTATACAGTATTTGAGCTAAGTACTGCAATTCAAATGATTAGTTTGTCATCTTGTGTACTAAACTTGTTCATTCCCTGGAATTCTGTGAGCTAACCTCACAAAATAGAAAGAAAAGGAACATGTGCTGCAGCATGTAGGAGTGACTCAGAAAATCCCAATCTCAATTTTTTCTAAATAGCAGCATACAGGAAGTCACGCCATGCCCCAAAAATTACATCTCATTGTGGCTCAAAAGTATAATTTCCCAGTGTGATGGTAGTGAGAAGTGGACTAAGTTACTTAAGGCCCAACTGAAGGCCTACAACCCAAATGCACAGCCTGCCACTGAAACATGCACTAAGTCCTCATTTACCTATTGCCATTTTGGTGTTCTAAAAAATAATAATAAAAAAAAAAAACATTCTTAACTTGTTTTTGTATAACAGAAGAGGTGTCATTTGTATATTTTCCATCTATGCTTTCAGCACAAACTACATAAAACCCAACAGGAAAAGTGGCACGCCTGCCATCCATCCCTGGAAATCCATTAATCTGTCCTTGAATCCTGTCATCCGGGCAGAAACGTGGAGACTTCCTGTCAGGCACCTGGCATCACCAGATGAGTCAGCACAAGATGATGATGTTTCCTTCACAGCCTTACCTCAAGCAGCATTAGGGCAGTGGACTGGCGCATACAATCCACCCTGGGCCCCTGGCATTTTATTTAATTTTTTTGTCTATTTTGTAAATGGATTATTGGGTTGCTCTCTCTAAATTGTGGGCCAGTTAAGTTACCAGTGTAGTCACACACAAAATGAATTAAAACCATATCTAAGGCACCAAGGTATGTATTGTGACTGAAAATTCATCATTTATTTACAGTTAGTGTGAAAGGGGGCAAAGACAAATCAACCTTCCTTACTGCTGCTCGGGGCTGGACAGGCCATGGGTGGCATTGCAGAGAGACAGCCATTTAACATTGAGAAAAAATACCATTCCTACTAAAGAAATAAATTAATATAATTCAATGAAAGTTTTAAAAGTAGGACAGTACTTTTGATAGTGTTTTGCCCAGTAAGAAGGCCTTGAAGGCCCTGACTGCTCGTGGTTAGGTCTGTAACGCTTTAGGTAATATGTCAAGTGAGTGTATTCTCAGTTTAGTGAAGTGGTGTAAGTATTGGTCTTTGTAGGCCTGAAGTGTTGTTATTATCTGGAAGACTGTCATTCTTTGTTAACAGCTCTCTTCAAGAGTGCCAACACCAAACACTTGAAGAGTTGGTCTGCTTACAGGAGGGTGAGTTACTGGAGGTGCATGAAGAGGGAGGTGTGGTGGTGAAAAAGGTTGAAAGTTTTGGTAGTTTTGAAAAACAAAACAAAACGTTTTGTTCCGTCTTCTCCTCTTCTGCACTCCACTGGGATAAGTCCCGTCCTCATAACAACCCCAAAACTTTGTTTTGCTAATTGCTAGCTCTTCCTCAATCACGTCTTCACATGGGCACTAAGAAGATGGAATAGTCCAGTGATTCTCAAAGTTTGGTATGCGTACCAGTCACGGATTTATATGACTGGACTGTCACTGCCGCTTACTCCCTGTTGGAAGAAGTGAAGCCACCAGCGGCCATCTTGCTTTGCCACTCGCCAAGGCCACCTAACTTGAATCTTCTCCATGCCGTTTTTACATTATTTTCTGCCTCTACGGTGAAAATTATGGAGGACCAAAACATACGGGCTGTTCGGTCCCTGTACGACCGGTGTCAAAGTTTGGTCCGCATTGCCGGCAATAAGTCGGATTTGTTTCCAGTGAGGGCTGCCCTTTATCACTGATTCTGTTCATAACTTTTATGGAGTATAATTTCTAGGCGCAGCCGAGGCGTTGAGGGGGTCCAGTTTGGTGGCCTCAGTATTGCATCCCTGCTTTTTGCAAATGATGTGGTGCTGTTGGCTTAATCAGGCTGTGATCTCCAACTCTCACTGGAACAGTTCGCTGCCGAGTGTGAAGCAGGATGAAGCGGAAGATTGACAGATATATATATATATATATATATATATATATATATATATATATATATATATATATATATATATATATATATACATACATATACACAGATATACAGGCGGCACGGTGGTTGACTGGTTAGCACGTCCGCCTCCCAGTGCAGAGGACGTGAGATAGAGTCCAGGCTTCGGCCTTCCTGGGTGGCGTTTGCATGTTCTCCCCGTGCTTGCGTGGGTTTTCTCCTGGTACTCCGGTTTCCTCCCACATTCCAAAGACATGCATGGCTAATTGGTTAACAGGTTAATTGAACACTCCAAATTGTCCATAGGTGTGATTTTGAGTGTGGGTGGTTGTTTGTCTCTGTGTGCCCTGCGGTTGGCTGGCAACCAGTTCAGGGTGTCCCCACCTGCCCGAAGCCAGCTGTCGGTGGAATTGAAGTATCCTCCCCACCGATTCACGACGTCCCAAGTCGAGGTCAGCAGCACCCCATCTCCACTATACACACACAGTGTTAATTGTGCACTGCTTTTCTCTCCTGAGATGCTGGATGGTTGACCAGAATTTCTTCGAAGCCGTCCGGAAGTCGAATTATACCTGATTTAAATGTTGTTGTTGTACTTTGTTTTTATATATCCTTTTAAACACAATCAGTGATTCACACCTTTTCAGGTTAATTCCAAAATTATTCTACAAATCTACACCTATAATTGTAACACACCTTTGCTTAATGTTTGTTCTTGTTTTTATTTTTTATAGACACTTATACCCCTCAAATCATAGTCACTGTCTCTAAATTTCAGACAGCTTCTAAATATAGAAAGTAGGTTGTTATTGTACATTACTTGAGCAATTTTCAAGTTCAAGTTTAAGTTCAATTTATTCACATGTTGAAATATCACAGCTGGCATTTATCATGAAGGCAATCTGAATAGACATTTACATGTGAAAGAGACACCCCTTAGAAGCTACTTAAAGCTCTTTGGGGGTTCGGAACAGAAACGAGACAATCAACAAGCTAAACAAATGCAAACTAACATACAAACAAATAACATCCTAACACTACACAAACAAACATACAAACTTTGATCACAGTAGGTGGATTCAGCTAATTATAAATATGTAGCCAATAGTTCAGTTTTGAGTTTCCTTTTAAAGATGAGAAGAGATTGGGTGGTTTTGAGGTGTGTATCAAGCTAGTTCCAAGTCTGAGGGCCATAACATGTAACACTTAAACAGGTTGTCTTGAGCCTTCGCTTTTTCCCCGTGATGATGGTGATGATGTCTTTGTACCTGGTGTTATGTCCATGTAGGGAGGAGCAGGAAGGAATAAGGTTGCTGAAATGAGGAATCAAATTATTAACAACTTGATACATTAAACATGTGTTATGGTACAAAACTGAGCTCAGGAAGTCCATGATGATGAAAGAGTGGGCAGGACGGAGTGCTGTATTCAGACCATGAAAAAATACGCACCACCTTCTTGTGCAGAGCTTGGAGTTTCTATGTAAGGCTTGGAAAAGTGTTGTACCAGATGAGATTACATTGCAGTAATGCAAATGGTGTTCAAATTTAGTTTTGTACTTGGAAGAAAGTGTCTCGGCTTGGTAAAGAAGCCCATATATTTAGAGAGTTTTTTTTAAACAAGAAAATCAACATGATTTTTAAAATGTAGTGACTCATCCAAATGTATTCCCAGAAATTTGGCAGAGCGTACTTGTGAAATTGTCTGTCCATTGATTTCAATGTTTATGTGTTTGGCATTATCTTGTTTTTGATAGGAGCAAAATATCATAGAGTTGGTTTTTTTGGACATTCAAGGAAAGTTTATTACATTTAAACCATTTGTCAATATTACCGAGTTCTTGGTTTATGATTCGGTTTCGTTCAAATAGACTCTCGTGGGCCCAAAAAAGACTAGTGTCGTCCGCGAATAGAACTTTGTGAAACACTTTTGAGGAGTTAATGAAGTCATTGATATACAAAATAAAAAACCCATGTTTAAAGGCATACTTGACTCACCGAGCCACTTTCAGCAGTAAAAAGTTAATATTTTGTTCAGAATTAATTTGATAACTTAATTATTTTTCATGTATAATCAATACCTTTAAAAATTGTTTACGCTTGCTGTCAATTGAAGATGACATCACCTGTGCTAAGTAGGTAACGACCAATTATCGTGTGGCGGCTGTGGCTCAGGGTGTAGAGAGGGTCGTTCAGTAACCAGAAGGTCGGCTATTCGATCCCCACTCTCCCCAAGTCATGTGTCGTTGTGTCCTTGGGCAAGGCACTTCACACACATTGCCCCCAGTGCTACTCACACTGGTGTATGGAAGGTGCGAATGTTTGGTGGTGGTCGGAGGGGCCGTAGGCGCACACTGGCAGCCACGCTTCCATCAGCCTGCCCCAGGGCAGCTGTGGCTTCTTAAGTAGCTTACCGCCACCACAGTGTGAATGTGTGAGTGCATGAATAATGTATCCATTCCATTATAAAGCGTCTTTGAGTGCCTAGAAAAGTGCTATATAAATCCGATGCATTATTATTATTAATATTATTTTGGCTTATCTGTTTTCTGGGTTTACTTTGGACAGCAAACTGAGACATGATTGGTCCGTACATTCTTCCTCAGCACAGGTGATGGCATCTTCAGTTGACAGCAAGTGAAAAAAAATTATTTTAAAGGTATTAATTGTACCTGAAAAATAATAGTTATCAAATTAATTCTGGACAAAATATTAACTTTTTACATCTGAAAATGGCTCAATGAGTAAAGTATCCCTTTAGTAATTTTATTTGATGATGTGTAATCTTTAACAACTACATACTGTGGCCTTCCACGTAGGTAGTTGCTGAACCAGTTCAGTGTAATACCTCTAATGCCATAATGATGCAGCTTCCTAATTAGGATGTTGATATTAATTGATTGTATCGAAAGCTTTTGACAAGTCCAAAAAAAACCTCCAACACCGCAATAACTGTCATCAGTTGCATCATTGATTCTTTCTACCAAATCAAGTATTGCCATACAAGTGGTCCTGTTCTTCCTAAAGCCATTCTGAGATGCAGTGAAAATACAAAGTTTGTTAAAATAATTACTAAGTCAGTTATGGACAACTCGCTCCATGATTTTGGAGAGGGTAGGCAAAATGGACATAGGTCGGTAATTGCTTAGATTGTTTTTGTCACCAGATTTATAGATAGGGAGAACTTAAGAACCCCAGTAGAAAACGGTTTATGCAGAAAACGAGTGGTTCAGCAATAGCATCTATAATGGCTTTTAGTAATCTGGAGATTTCATCTGGCTGAATGTGAGTTTTTTAAATTTTTCTCACTATTGAAGAATGAGTTTGGATAGTTGTCTGTTAAGTATTGTTCAAATGAGGTATTCTGAGGTTGAGTAATTTTGTCTGATAAATTCTGACCAATGGAGACAAAGAAGTCATGAAAAGAATCGACTAAGGTAGACCAGTTTCCTGTTTCAGAAAGTACAGTACAGTAGTTTGTGAGGACATATCACTGTTCAAAATGTATTAAGGACATTCCAAGATTTTTTCGGGTCTCCTTGGGATGCTGTGATAAGGTCTGAGTAGTGTTTGGTTTTTACTTTTTCTTATATGTGTATAATTAATGTAGCTTTCTTTATTAATAGTGGTAGGATTTTTAATAAATTCTTTATATAATTTGTTTTTGTGTTTAATATAGTTTAGTATGCCTTTTGAGATAATTCACAATATTGAGATAATACTCTGAATGGTTGATGCAAACAGTGAAGTTCACTCTTTGCGAGGCCCTCATTACTCCATACAGGAATGTATGTTGATTTATGTCACGACTGTGAGTCAGCTCCTTGGAGCAGTCTCTGTGCAAAAGAGGTTTTGGATAGCGGTAAATCACCAGGATGACTGTGCTGGTGGCATTTATACAGAACAGTGGAAAAAGACAGAAAAAAATAATTCCTACAAAAATACACGACACTGCTGTATTGTATGAAACGGGGCGTTCACTGACTTGTGAGCAGCCACACAAAAGCGACATTTAGCAGTTTGTCTCATCATTCTTTGACATGTGGGAGGGTGGATGCCTTGGGTGGGACATCCACTTGTACCGTATTCCCAAATAAATTGAAATCTAATGAAGCTTATGGGGCAATTTTGAAGCATTTATTACATTGGAGCACGGCCACGCTGAACTGCATCTGTCATTTTTTAGTGTGGTGAAGATAATATCTCAATTTCCTGTTATTCAGTTCATCTCTTGGCCTACTTTCCGCTGCCTGCCCTCCACTTACAACAAGGATATGTGTCAACCTGTGCACTATCAATTCCTGTGCTCACTAACTTATTAATGCAGACTGAGCAGGAAATTAAAGGCTCATTAGCACAAAGATTTGATACCACACCCATTAACTCTTTGACTGCCAGACGTTTTCAGAAAAGGGATGCTGTGAGTGCCAGCCGATTTAAGCATTTTGACTGATCTTTCAAGGTCCACAGAAAATTTTCTGTTTGGACTATGGAAACACACATACTAAAGATTGAACTTTCATCTTTCATCAGAAAAAAAAAGTTTGTTTCTACCTTATTCCGTTCTTTAGTAATCAACAATAGAAAATGGTTAGTTTCAGCCAAATGCGCTTGTTTTGGACCAAAATACGGAGAAATCAAGCTTTTAGTGAAACGATATTATTTCATGCACTCTAGTGAATTTTACACTTCTTTTTGTCCATGAATGATGCCACAAACACCTAAATAGTGCTTTACTTCTATAAAACACTACCACCAAGAATGAAAAAGTGTTTTTGATAGCAAAATACGTTTATTTACATTCAACAGTGTAACAATTTGACAACAATTTGGCAAACTATTTACAAATGTGTGCAACTGTGTGGTACTATTTACAATTATGTGGATGTTTCAACGACAGTTTTTCTTTTTGTGTAACACTCCCCTGCGTGCAAGGAGACGCAACAGCATTTGCACAACAAATTAGTTTCACTGCGATTGCCTCTTCGCGTGCAGACGCTACACTTTCTTGCCGGCCGTTTTTTCCGGCGAAAAGCAAGTATATACTGCAGTGTGTGTTGCCATCAAGTCTACTATCAGGATCATGCTACGGTTACGTTACGGTGGTGTTACGTCTGGCTTCCTCATGTCCTTCAGTTCCTATACCGGGGTAGATGTTCTGATCCATCTTATCCACTCCATTCATGGTGGCATCGTAGTCCAGAACCAGTGTCTTCTCCGTGATCAGACTGTACCCGCTCCTCCGATGAATATGCATTGGACTCGGGGTACTCTTCATTGTCCGATCGAATGTCCGCTTGTGCAGCTCCGCGTTTTCCGGCGTTAGCAGCGCTAGCCGGTGAGGCTTTATGACGTGAGAATAAAGGCCGCGTCAATGCTTCCAACTGTGGCGTCAACCTCGGGATTCACCATCATCATCATCATCATCAATGTGCATTGGTCGATGCTTTTCGACTACTCTCCATCGCCCGATCGAATGTCCGCTTGTGCAGCTCCGCGTTTTCCGGCGTTAGCAGCGCCAGCCGGTGAGGCTTTATGACGTGAGAATAAAGGCCGCGTCAATGCTTCCAACTGTGGCGTCAAGCTCTGAGTCACCATCATCGTCGACATCAATGCGCTTTTTAGTATTGATCGATGCTTTCCGTCTTTGAAAAAAATGCTCAAGCGTGAGCTGCTTGCAACCGGTCGCCATTGTTGCTTCATCAGCCATTGTCCCCTCAACACTCTAGCTCCGCCTCACGTCTTCTACTGACGCCCACGGTGGGCGGCCCACCCAATCTTGTCCAAAGAGAGTCATCGCTGCCATCTAGGGGCCAAAACGAGTCATTATACTAACTAGATCTGCTTGATACTTTCAGCACAGCTGCCCAAGGCTTTCCTCCACCCGTTTCCCCCAAAAAAACAAAAAACATAGTGAACGTCTTTTAACGTCCTCGGCGCCCCTCCGTAGGTTTTTACTAAACGTTATATAACGTTTATGGCAGTCAAAGAGTTAAAATTCACTATAGATTGTCTAATGAAAATTAACAAACAACAGTTACCATAGTATTCAGGGAGGAGCAGCACATACAAACAGAGCATCCAACAATACTCCCAGGAAGAAATGTCCTCTACTCCGGGAAGGACTATTATTGAAGCTTATAGTTGGGTAACATCTCTGCCTCTTCTTATTTCCCTGCCTTTCTTCTTGTAGATCTCAGTGCTGCTACCCGGCATGTTGTGGCACAAACGCAGTACTACACTGATGGCGAGCAAGTTTGGACTTGCCTGTACACTGTGAAAACATATTATATAGCATGTTTTCATACAAATATTTACTGTAATGTAAATATGTGTTCAAATTCCTACGGAACCCAATCATAACCCGAGTACTCCGTGCAGTATACTCTACTCATTTGTTTTGTTTGCTTTATTTCAGAAAGTGGAGTTTTACTTTTAAGGTGAAAATAAGTCCCACACATTTTTTTCTTCTTCTTAGTATTTTTTTAAGCCATATATTTTGCTTCTTGTTGAAACAGCAGGTCCCAGAGTGTCTGGTGGAGCGCCAACACGCTGTAAATGGTAGGAAAATGCCACCAACGAGAGATTCCCAGAGGCGTTTCTTCGTCTTTCAGTCATCCATCAAGGCGGTGGCATAAATGATGAAAATCAAGTGTGAGGGAGAAACACAAGCTGCACAGGAAAACTTGTTGAAGTCCCTTCACAATAAAAGCTAAAAACGCCCTATAAATGTAGATATTTCTAGCTGAACTATTATAAAGTCATTAATACGGATTTGAATACAATGTTTATGTAGTTAAAATATATGTAAAAGTGTTTAAATGCCGTATGTTCACGTTAAGTGACCGGATAGAGTCCCCTTTGATTTTATTTTGTAAAATGAATTTGTGTAAATGTTGGGTAGCTTTGCAGAAAGCGGGCGGTCAAAGTACTTCCAACTATCCCCACTTACTTTGCCGTGGGAGTCGCTGCCGGTTTTCACGGGGCTTTAACTCCCTTTTATTCAACTACCGCAGGGATACAAGTTTCTGAAAATGTCACTTGCGAGTCACTTGTGACTCCGCCGGAGCCTGTCGGAGCTAATGTGCCAAGGCGGCCGAGCAACGGTTTACATTCGCGCTCTGTTATGCTGGCTACAAGCTAACAGGCTAGCTGGCGAGTAGTAATAGTAGTAGTCGTAGAAGGGGCTTGATGCCACTGTAACGAAGGCGACCATTACGCCGATAATTCTTCCCAGACAGCTCGCCGGGACTCTCCGTTAAGACCACCCGACAGCTGCGGCGTCGCCGATAACGACAAGGTGAGTGTCATCCGGGCTCAGTGGTTCCAAAAGTCACGTTAGCCTCGCGGAGTTAGCGGTGGACCGTGGCGCCGACTATTCCCTGGATTTAATAACAGCATCACCCCCCAACCTAAAAATATATCCATCGCGACATCGGCTACTCACTGGATTAAGCAGTATCATTCACCCTAAAACTACCCATCTGACAAAATGTCTGCGGTTGTTTTTGTGGCTGGTGGCATCCAAGCGAGACAGAATTTAAAATACAATTTTATTTATATTACAGGGTGACACAACCATTTAATTGAACAACAACCTGTTTCGTTAAGGGACTCTCAGGAGGTCCTCAGTTTACGACTGCGTTTTTTTTTGTGCAGTACTGTAGAGACTTAAGAAGATTGTTAACGAAAGTCGGACCGTGACGTGAATTTGCCATAAATCCAGTAAATATTTGTATGGCGGGAAAAAAACGTTCTAAATCATAAAAATACAAATTACTCCATTCCTATGAGTCATTTCATTACGTTTTTGACTGGGTGATATATAACTACAGTAAATTTACAGGTGATAGGAACCAAGTGCTGCTGGGAATAGGAACAAATATGTGAGGAAGGAGTAGGTTATGTTTAAATAAACATAAAGGTAAACCGTGTACAATTGTCTATTTTAATGATTTCAACTGTTTATAAACCACACAAAAAATCCTAAAACACTTTACTCTTTTTTTTAACTGTAGCACAATCACAATGTTGTAGCATCTTGGAATGTTATAGAAGGACCACAAAACAAAAACACAAATAGGTGAGTTGTTCAACAAATAGCAAATACGATGAATTGGTGACTTATCGAGGAGGAATCTTTATTTTTAGTTTGCGACTGGAGGCGGGGCTCGTTGGCGAGCGCCTTGTGGCCGGGCCTACACCCATGGCGCCCGGCCGGGGTCAGCCCGAAGAGGCAACGTGGGTCCCCCTTCCCATGGGCTCAGCACCGGTGGGAGAAGCCAAAGGGGTCGGGTGCGTAGTGGGATGGGTGGCAGCCAAGGGCGGGGACCTTGGCGGACTGATCTCCGGCTACAGAAGCTGGCTCTTGGAACATGGAACGTCACTTCTCTGGCGGGGAAGGAGCCCGAGCTGGTGTGTGAGGGCGAGAAGTTCCGACGAGTCGACATAGTCGGACTCGTCTCTACACACAGCTTGGGCTCTGGTACTAGTCCTCTCGAGAGGGGTTGGACTCTCTTCCACTCTGGAGTTGCCCACGGTGAGCGGCGCAGAGCAGTTGTGGGCATACTTATTGCCCCCCGGCTTGGTGCCTGTACGTTGGGGTTCACCCCGGTAGACGAGAGGGTAGCCCCCCTCTGCCTTCGGGTGGGGGGGATGGGTTCTGAATGTTGTTTGTGCATATGCACCAAACAGCAGTTTAGAGTACCCACCCTTTTTGTAGTCCTTGGAGGGTGTGCTGGAGAGCGCTCCCTCTGGGGACTCCCTCGTTCTGCTGGGGGACTTCAACGCTCACAGGGGCAATGACAGTGAGACCTGGAGGGGCGTGATTGGGAGGAACGGCCCCCCCCAATCAGAACCCGAGTGGTGTTTTGTAATTGGACTTATGTGCTCGTCACGGATTGTCCATAACAAACACCATGTTCAAACATAGGGGTGTTTATATGTGCACTTTGCACCTGGACACCCTAGGCCGCAGTTCGATGATTGACTTTGTAGTCGTGTCATCGGCTTTGCGGCCGCATGTTTTAGACACTCGGGTGAAGAGAGGGACGGAGCTGTCAACTGATTACCACCTGGTGGTGTGTTGGCTCCGATGGTGGGGGAAGATGCCGGTCAGACCTGGCAGACCCAAATGTATTTTGAGGATTTGCTGGGAACGTCTGGCGGAATCCCCTGTCAGAAAGAGGATTCCTACCTCCGGCAGAATTTCTCCCTTGTACCGGGAGAGGCGGGGGACATTGAGTCCGAATGGGCCATGTTCCGCGCCTCCATTGTCGAGGCGGCCGATCGGAGCTGTGGGCCGTAAGGTGGTCGGTGCCTGTCGCAGCGGCAATCCTCAAACCCGCTGGTGGGAGTCCTATCAGGCCTTTTTGGCCTGTGCGACTCAGGCAACTGACAGGTACCGGCTGGCCAAGCGGAACGCAGCTTTGGCGGCCACTCAGGCAAAAACTCGGACATGGGAGGAGTTCGGTGAGGCCATGGAAAACGACATCCAGACAGCTTTGAGGAAATTCTGGTCCATCATCCGGCGTCTCAGGAGGGGAAGCAGTGCACCATCAACACTGTGTATAGTGGAGATGGGGTGGTGCTGACCTTGACTCGGGACGTCGTGAGTCGGTTGGCAGAGTACTTTGAAGTTCTCCTCAATTCCACCAACATGTCTTCCTTTTAGGAAGTAGAGTCTGGGGACTCTGAGGTAGGCTCTCCTATCTTGGGGTTCGAAGTCACTGAGGTGGTTGGAAAGCTTCTTGGTGGCAGGGCCTCGGGAGTGGATGAGATCTGCCCGGAGTTCCTAAAGGCTCTGGATGTTGTGGGTCTGTCGTGACACGCCTTTACAACATCGCGTGGACATCGGGGACAGTGCCTCTGAATTGGCAGACCGGGGTGGTGGTCCCCCTTTTTAAGAAGGGGGACCGGAGGGTGTGTTCCAACTATAGAGGGATCAAATTCCTCAGCCTCCCTGGTAAGGTCTATTCATGGGTGCTGGAGAGGAGGGTCCGTCGGGAAGTCGAATCTCGGATTCAGGAGGAGCAGTGTGGTTTTCGTCCCGGCCGTGGAACAGTGGACTAGCTCTTGACCCTCTGCAGGGTCCTTGAGGGTGCGTGGGAGTTGGCCCAACCAGTCTACATGTGTTTTGTGGATTTGGAGCAGGTGTTCGACCGGGTCCCTCGGAGAGTACTGTGGGGGGTGCTTCGTTACCGAGCCCCTTGATATGGGCTGTGCGGTCCCTGTACGACCGGTGCCAGAGCTTGGTCCGCAGTAAGTCGAATTTGTTTCCAGTAGGGGTGTTAAAAAAATTGATTCGGCAATATATCGCGATATTACAGCACATTATCGATTCATATGCAGCCAAATCGATTTTTAGACAATTTTTTAATGGAAATATTCAACAAAATGTCTTACTTAGGGTTAGGTTTCACACTTAGGGTTAGGTTTCACACTAAGCATGGAAGAATGTTATATTAATGGAATATTTACCCATAATATTTTATTTCAATGCTGTTCAAACATGAAACAGATTCTAACCTGTTTGTTAATACGGTGGCTCACAGTTATAAGCCTGAAGTAAATTTTCATACAAATCTTACAGCGTACATGTACAAGTTTATTGATGAGTATTTTCTAAATTTTTGTTTTAAAAAATCGCAATAATTGACTTATTGATTAGTTTTAAGATTAATCGGTATCAAATCGAGCCGTGACCTATGAATCGTGATACAGATCAAATCGCAAGGTACTAGGCAATTCACACCCCAAGTTTCCAGTGAGGGTTGGACTCCGCCAAGGCTGCTCTTTGTCACCGATTCCGTTCATAACTTTTATGGACAGAATTTGCTGGTGATTCTGTTCATAACTTTTATGGACAGAATTTCTAGGCGCAGGGTCCGTTTTGGTGGCCTCAGCATTGCATCTCTGCTTTTTGCAGATGACGTGGTGTTGTTGACTTCATCAAGCCGTGATCTCCAACTCTCACTGGAGTGGTTCACAGCCGAGTGTGAAGCGGTTGGGATGAAGATCAGCAACTCCAAATCCGAGACCTTGGTCCTCAGTCGGAAAAGTGTGGCGTGCTCTTTCCGGGTCGGGGATGAGATCCTTCCCCAAGTGGAGGAGTTCAAGTATCTTGGGGTCTTGTTCACGAGTGAAGGCAGGATGGAGCGGGAGATCGACATGTGGATCTGTGCTGCGTCTGCAGTGATGCGGACTCTGTATCTGTCCGTTGTGGTGAAGAAGGAATTGAGCCGAAAAGCGAAGCTCTCGATTTACCAATTGATCTACCTTCCTACCCTCACCTATGGTCACGAGCTTTGGGTCGTGACCGAAAGAAGATCCCGGATACAAGCGGCCGAAATGAGTTTCCTCCGCAGGGTATCCAGGCTCTCCCTTAGAGATAAGGTGAGAATTTGGTCATCCGGGAGGGACTCAGGGTCGAGCCGCTACTCCTCCGCGTTGAGAGGAGCCAGCTGAGGTGGCTCGGGCATGTGGTTCGATTGCCTCCTGGTCGCCTCCATAGAGAGGTGTTTTGGGCATGTCCCACCGGCGGTAGTCCCCGGGGATGACCCAGGACATGCTGGAGAGACTATGTCTTACGGCCTGCCCGGGAACGCCTTGGGATCCCGCCGGAGGAGCTGGCTGAAGTGGCTGGGAGAAGTCTGGGCATCCCTCCTAAAGCTGGTGCCCCCGTGACCCGACCTCGGATAAGTGATAGAAGATGGATGGATGGACTTGGCAGCTGATTAGCTGCTAACTTCCCCCACTGTCAAGAGTGATCCAGAATTTTCTCTGCATCACTTTGAGAAAGTTACCATCTTACCACAATACTTTTTCTGGAATAAACCATACATGGAGCCTCCTCGCCCGCTTGCCTGACCTTTATTTGAATTTTCCATCATACTAACATTTGCTATCTAGCTGTCAATATTAAAAATACCTTTTTTGTGTATGTAATACGTTTTCATCCTCAACTCTACTGACTTTTCCCTCTGCTTTGCAGGAGCCTCCTGGGATGTCACAATAGCATCAACAGCCAGCGTATTACTCATCATGCCGCTAGAAATTGTGGAATGTTTTCTTTCGCAAGATAATGCACGTCTCACCATGCTTGTGCCGCTGAGATCCTGAATCCTGACACCGGGATTTCTCCCTCAGCCACCTTTCTTGGATGTCTTATCTCGTGTGTGTCTTTCGCTAAGACATTAACTATGTGTCTGGTGGCCGCCTCGCCGCGGTAAACATTGCCGTGAAGTGGTGCGAACAGGGAAGAAAAAACAACCGAAAGAAGGAGCCCTTCCTGGGGGACGGGATATCTACAACATGGCTTCGGTTTGGAAGCGACTGCAACGTGTTGGGAAGCATGCCTCCAAATTCCAGTTTGTGGCGTCCTACCAGGAGCTGATGGTGGAATGTACTAAGAAATGGTGAGTGGCGGGGGTGTACGCGATGACCACAACATTGTCATTTAAGCCCCTTGAAAACCGTGTGTGTGTGTGTGTTAGAACGCAGAGTCCATTTATCTAGGTCATATTTGATACACACACTTTGGGGTGGCGACTTGTAAGCATGTGTTTGTTTATTCCTTGTTGTGACCCATGGCTTTGAGGAGCGTGTTACCTCCTACAGCAGGGGTGGGCACACTCGGTCCTCGAGGGCCGGAGTCCTGCAGGTTTTGGAGGTTTCCCTTCTCCAACACAGCTGATATATGATCAGCTCATCAGCAAGCTCTGCATAAGCTTGGTAACAATCCTGTTGATTGGAATCAACTGCGTTGCAGCAAGGAAACCTCCAAAACCTGCAGGACGCCGGCCCTCGAGGACCGAGTTTGCCCACCACTGTCCTACAGGGATGCTACTGGCAATCTGCTGTGTGGACTTGTGGAACTATGTTTGAATTACTGTGGAATCTCAACAGTTGGTCTGGCGATGATAGCCTGACTTGTAGGTCTTTTGAAATCGCCTAGCTCTTTATTATTACTTTTTTTGTTTAAGTTGTTCTTTGTCTATATGTGTCCTCTGATTGGCTGGGGACCACACTTATAGACAAACAACCATACACGTTCACACCAATATAGAATAATGTAATTAACCTAACATTTGCAATTAGGGTAAATTACAGTAATTTCTGGACTACAAGGCACACCTGATTATAAACCGTGCTAGCTAAATTTGAGGAATACTCGAGTTTGTTACACATATAAGCCGCACCGACTGTAAGCCGCAGGTGTTTTAATGTTATCGCACCAGGTTCCCGCTACATTATTTTCCATAATGAGGACACATATTGTCTCGCTCTCGTTCTCTCTCTCCTACTGTATTTGTGCTCACTTGGTTTGTTTTGCTCTGCCTGACGCTCTTGTGTTTCATTTATAGTGCGCCCCCTTGTGATCTGATGGATAAGCCACACTTTTGTATTAGCCGCAGGGTCGAATGCAAGTGAAAAAAGTAGCAGCTTATAGTCCAGAAATTACTGTACTTTTGTGAGAGAGCTGAGATTCAAACCACGTGCTGAACTGTGATGCTGATGTGCCAACCACTAGGTCCACTGAGCTCCCCCTTGGAACATTATTTCTAGCCATTGTTTTCTCATCTGATGTCCACCTAATCCACCAGCATTCCGGCTTGGATGATATTTTTTTGTCGTCGTAGGTCCCATTATGACATACAGACTCTACACACAGATGTCTGCACTTATACAGACTAAAGATACTTATACACATATACTGAATACCAGTTTCTAGATGTTCCCTTGGAAAAGGGCCAATGAGTGTTCCATCCAGTCAGGAGAAACTCCGCTGCTCCAGGAAGAGGTTCAGAAAGTGTGTAGAGATCCTTGGCCCCGCAGGCTCGTATTGTGAAGCGGCTCAGCCGTAGGCGGGATCGGCACAGGCCCCGGCACACCGCCTAGACCCGGGACAGATGTGTCAGAGAATGGAATGAGGAGAATGTATGTCTTCCCAGAGCAGAGTGAAGGCTGGGCGGGCTCATCTTAGACAATCAGTGGTACACTTTTTTTTTTTTTTTCTTCCATCGTGAGCTCGGCATTTTGCTCCCATTTGATTTCCATCCATCCATTATCCAAACCGCTTATCCTCACGCTT
>NC_141251.1:22290042-22307542 GCF_054856555.1 Leptonotus elevatus
GTGTGTATGTGTGTGTGTGTGTCTATATATGTGTGTGTGAGGTGTGTGGTGTGTGTCAAGTGTGTGTGTGGTGTATATATATGTGTGGTTGTGTGTGTGTGGTGTGTATGGTGTTGAGTGTGTGTGTATATATATTGTGGTGTGGTGTGTGTATGTGTAATGTGGTGTGTGTGTGTGATATGTGTGTAGTGTGTGTGTGTGTGTGTGTGGTGGTGTGTGGAATATGTGGGTGAGTGTGTGTGTATGATGTGTGTGTGAGTGGTAGTGTGTGTGTGTGAGAGTCGTGTGTGTGGGGTGTGTGTGTATATAGATTGCTGTGTGTGGTGTTGGTGTGTGTGTGGTGTATATAATGTGTGGTGTGTGTGTGTGTAGTGTGTCAGGTTGTAAGTGTGTGTGTGTGCTGCTGTGTGTGTGTGTGGTATATATGTGTGTATGTGTGAGAGTGAGGAAGAAATGTTTGTGAGTGTAGTGTATACATATTTATTAATAGACACTACACGATGACTGATCATATTATATATATATACACAAATATATATATATATATATATATTATATATATATACTATTAATAATATATATATATATATATAATATATATATATATATATATATATATAATATATATATATACTATATCTAGGAAGTGTGCACAGGGTAGATATAGTGTGTTATGATTAACCCCAATGTCACCCCACCCCCATTTTCGCAATCTGTCAGTGATCTCCCATTCAGCGGTTTTGGGCAACACTTTGTTCCCTTTATCATCTGCCGGGCTGCCATCATTCTCATTCAGCCCCATACACATGGACCACTGAACCTCAGATCACACCCTACTACACTAAACGTTTTTTTAATAAACAAATTTTGGTTTATGGAATGTCTTTTTTGACATCCTGCTTCTGATTTCACAAGTGACTGCTCTTCTTTTTGACCCCAAAACCTCTCATTGATCTGAAAAATTCAATTTATTCAGCCTTTCTTTCCCCCCTTTCTCACTCCACTGTGTGTGCTTATCTTTTTGATGTGTCCTTCGTTCATTCACTCAAACAAGCTTTTAGTTCACTTATTTTAAGCTAATTGTCTCCCTCAGTGCTTTACTTCATTGCTAGCTTCTTGTGTACTGGCTCGCGGATACAAACAAAGGTTATATAGTTTGTTTATGAATGGGCATTAGTACCTAAACTATGCCAATAAAACATATCTTCTTATGTTTAGTATGCTCTGTGTAGCTAGTGAGGACTTTTTGAGATGATCAAGTTATGCGTTATTTATGTATGTGTGTGCATGTACGTGTTCCCCTTCCGACCAAAAGTGCCAGGAGAGCTCATTATCAGGCGGAGCGTGGCGGACCTTCCCAAAAAATATGCACTTGACTAAAAATTTGCCTGAAAAATGGAAGCAAAGAGGATGACCAAATGACAGCAAAGTGATTTTTGCATTTGCCTCAGGTGTGAAAATACAAACAGCATTTATCGGAAAAATATTGTAACTTTTTCCTATTAAAAAAAAAAAAAAAAGAGTATAAAAAGCCCAAAATAGGGATGCACGATAATGCTATTTTCAACCGATACAGATAAACCAGTAATTTAGAAAGTGCCGATAACTGTCGATAACTGATAAGTAAGCCAATAATCATTTGCAAAATTAACTTGAATACAAATATACTTGTGAACACGAGGTTGCGCACATTATGACATCACAAATATGCGACACAACTATAGTTGGAAGGGGAAAGAGGTTGAGGAGTTGGGCACAACTTGAGCCACAAACACAACAGGTGGACCAATGTGGCATGTCTATTATTATAAGCGAATTTCTTTATTATCTGGTTTATCTGTATGATGTCAAATTGTTTGATAATTGCCGATAATTATCGACAGATTTCTTTATTATCTGTTTTAACGGTTTGACGTCAAATTGGTCAATAATTGCCGATAATTATCGGTCACCGATATTGTCGTGCATCCCTAGTCCAAAGGCAAATGTTAAAGTTTCTAATTATTTTAAATTAAAACCCAAATTTAGAATACAAATCGAATCCATGAAAATGTGCCACTGCTCACTCCTTGCGCAACCAAGCTCAAGTATCACTTTCATGACCATGGTGGGCAAGTGTTACTTACTGGCGGAAATCCAGGGTGCAAAGACAAAAGTCAGTGAGCACATGAAAAATGCATTTTCACTTGTTGGGGTAGCACTTCATCACTAAGATGCCAAATTGCATTTGTCCATTTACGTGAGGATTTGTGTATGTGGTAGAGCATGCGGCAGACACAATGCCAAACATTGGTGTACCTTGATTGTGGAGGGCAAGAGCTTGTCCGTGTCTCTGCCAGCCTTGGGGGAGGAGTCCTGGATAGTCCTGTTGAGGTAGATGGCTGTCACTTGGCTCTGCTTTAGGAAGGACAGCACAAATAGCGTGTCGCCCAACACCGCTGAAAAAAAGAACACGAAACGGCACCTAGCTCAGCATTATTAATAATTCTTACAAAATCATGAAGACGCATACACTGTATGGACATTTTACCTAGGCTAAAGGTGTACACATTCATTCACTCACTCACTCACTCACTCACTCACTCACGCACGCACGCACGCACGCACGCACGCACGCACAGAAACAAAACATTTTTTATAATGCATTTGCAATTAAGCAAATGGCACTCGAGTATCGTATTTAATTTAAAAAATAGAGTACAAAGCTAAATAGAATCTAAAGCAAACAGTTTGTGCATTACCACGCTTTTTTGCTTAAATTCAATCATTGTGCTCCTCCTTCTGGTGTTCCTCGCCTTGGCCATCAGGGGCAATTTAATACAGTCATACAGGCACAAAAACGAAGAAGAGTTAGCTAACACCGCAACTATTAATGCTATTCGTTAGCTCGTCTAGTTCCCAATACGTGTTAGCATTAAGATAAGGAAATTCCTGATCGATTAGTAGGCCTGTTGTGTCTCAATACTTTGTCCATATGCAATACGATATTTGCCACTTTGCCGCTCAATCTTCTTCTTCTTTTTCGTTCATTCATATTTCTGGCTTTCTTCCCTCTTTTCTACTTCCTCCTCCCTGTTTTCCTTCTGCTCAGCAAGCTCCAAGGCTTTTCATGTTTTTGTGTTACTTTGCGTGGAAAACACACTCAATCCTGTTCAACTCTTCAGGAGCCGCAAGGAAACGCTGATTAGCAATTAAGACACCCCACCTAAACACCGCCACTCTCCTTCAAATTAATCTGTTTATGAAAGCAATTAAACGGTAAAGGAGGGGAGGTGTGTTGGGTGGAGTGGGGGGGAGGAGGGGGTGGCTGTAACACATGTCTCTCAGATATGCTGCTTTGAGTTGAATGAGTAAGACTGCACCCCGAGATTTGGAAATCTAAACCACAATTAACCACGCTGTGCATGTGTGTATTTATACACGCAAAGGGGCGCTGCTATGATTACACTTCAAATGAATTTCAAATTAATATGCAAATATTTCAAAAGGGGAGAAAACATGGCTTGTAAACGCGGAGGATCGAGCAACGCAAACCAGGTCAGCCGCCACCCGACTGTCCCTGTATGGCCAAATTTAGGATTATGGAGAATTTGTACACTGAAAATGGTCTTAAACGTTGTCAGAACATATACAGCTACGAGTCGGCTTTTCATCATAATGGTTAATGCAGTATACTAAGCATCTTTGTGATAGATTAAAGACAAATCAAGTTAAATGCAGTTTAGTATTGATCTCGACGGGTGTCTATAAACGGGATTAGGATTAATCCCATTGGTTCCCAAATGAAGGAGAGGATATGAGAGCAGGCTGCGCAGCCAATGTGGGACCAGGTGGCTGATTTGGTATTAAGATGTATGTTTAACACACATACATAAACACTACATGCATGTACACAAGGCAGCCATGTTAGCAACAATCAACATATGATGACACACTCACATATACAAAAGATGCACTTTGTCCTCATATTACATCTATTCATCTATCTTTTTAATGACTATACTCACATAGTATTTTTTTCATATAATATAAAATACATGTTTTGTGAGATTCTTTCACATATTCTCTTAAAAAACAAATATTAAAATTATTTTCTAAAACAAATTCTAGTCTCATAATCTTAAAAAAAAAGACAACACTTTATATTCTTTAAAAAAATATATTATTCCAGTTTCTTTTTTTACTTTCTTCTGGAGAAAATGCAACTCTATTCTTATAATTTTACCATTTTACCCTTATAAAAACAATAATTTATTCTATGACATTTTCTTCTTAAAAATTTTGACTTTATTTCAATAATACTATTTTTTTCTTGGAAAAAAAAAACTTCAATTTTGTCTTACATTTTCGCCTAAAATATAGGACGTTATTCTCATTTTCCATCTTCTTTTTCATTTAAAAAACAAAACCTATTCTCACAATAGTACATCTTTTTCTTACAAAAATACAACTTCGTTCTCATACTATTAGGTTTTTGGTCGAGGAAAAAAAGGACTTTAGACTCATAATATGAGACATGTCTTTCTTGAAAAATAAGATTATCATACTATTAGGTCTGTTAAAAAAAAAAAGAAAGAAAAGAAACTAAACTAAACCAACAACAACCTCCACCCATTCACAGACACACACACACACACATGCACACACTCACGAATATACACAAAGCAGCTATGTTTGCTGAAATCAACATATGACAACACACTCGCATATACAACAAACAAAATGGCCCACATGGACGGGTGGGCCCCACAACTCTGTGAAATTCCGAAATGTTGGCCCCACTATGTAACACACACGTGCACGCGCACGCACGCACGCACACACACACACACAAACACACAAACACACACACACACACACACACACACACACACATCCCCCCTAAATCCATTTAATTCCATCTCTTGAGCAGCGTGTTGACATAAGAGGCCAATGGGCTTAGCCAAAGCACATTTAAAACACCAGTAAATGAAACCGGCTATGAAAAATCACTTAAAGAAGCTTAATCGCGGAGCACACGGGCGGCTCGTCGGCCAAAAAGGACGCCACTAATGCTTTGATGGCGCAAACATATGTAATCTAGCCCTCGGTATGATGCAACATAAATACGGCCGCAGAGAATGCGGACCAAGTTTAAGAAAGGAGAATAATCCGGCACTGTTACACCACAGAGGCATAAAAGGGGACCTGGCTGGAACAGAGTGGCTCTTCCAAACAAGTCTGGCGTTTAGTTTAATCCATGTGGCGCAGAAACGGGATTATCGTCCGCATTCGCTTACTAAAAAGGTTTGTTTCTATTGCACGCTGAAACAAAAAGGGCAGCTGGCAAATGGTGAACAAAATGAAGATACAAAGACAGCGGAAACATTAAAAGCTCTGATTTGTTGGAATCTTTTAACAATTTTACCCTATAGGAAACTAGTGAAATAATCTGTTGCAGAGTCAAATTGTCAGTGTAAAACTGGTGTTAGAAATCAGGGATAAAGTGTGTCCCGCGGCCACATACAGCCCCGTTGCCTTCTTTAATACAGTCAACTCAGGTTTAACAGGTCCTGTAAAATTGTCTTTTTTTTCTAATAAAATACCTATACTGTATTAATGCTTTTTTCTACGAAAAATTACTTTACTCTCATAAATAGTTTTTTTCCCTAATAAAATACTTAAATTAATGCTTTTTTTCTATGAAAAAATACTATACTCTCATAATATTACATAATTCTCTCAAAAAAATATTACTGAATTGTTCTCGTAATATGAATTTTAGATTTTAGATTCCCATATTACATAATTTATTGGAAAAATGGCTTCATTCTCTAATTTAACTTTTTTTTCTTGAAAAAAAATACAACTATTTTATTACATTTCCTTTTTTTCTTTGACAAAATACAACAATAGTCTCAGAATTTGATGTGTGTTTAAGACCATTTTCATAATGTATCACTTTTGAAAGAGTACAATTTTAATCTCCTACATTTTTTTTTCTAAAACAAAAAAATACTTGATTATCTAAATTAAGATTTTTTTTCCTCAGAAAAAGAAACCTATTCTCTAAATAATAGTTTTTTCTTAACTGTCATAATTTAAAAAAAATTTAACGTCATAATTTTTTCTTGAAAAAAATATGTGTACATTTATTCTGATAATTTTAGGCCTGGTTTCTAAGAAATACTACTTTAATATTCTTGTCTTTTTTCTTGATTAAGTACTGGTACATTATTTTCAGAATATTTAGTCTTTTTCACTCTAAAAAACATGACTTTTCATCCCTAAAATACTTGTATAATCCAACGAAATGAACAGAAATACCATTAATCTGTTCCAGCTCTGCCTTGGCCACCTATTGAAGTATAAAACTGTCATATGGATATACTGCATAATTCCTCTCTGGCCTTCTAAACACAGCAGGATTACCAGTTGTTCTTTGCAGAGGATAAATAATATATTACCATGACTATATTACTGTTATGTTAAGATGATAAAAAATACAGTATGTAGTTGTTTTAAATAAATGTGCAATTCTCTTGGTTAAATGTTCAGTTTGACAGTAAACTTCAGGTAGGAGTGGCATTCACGAAATTGCAAGTCAAAGCAAAAAAATATATTGGGACAATAAATTAATTCTCATATTGTGTCTTTTTCTTCTCTTTTTTGTGTTCTTGAAATATTAAGACTTCTTTCTCTCTCTCTAAACAAACAAAACAATCTTGGGTTCTCATAATTGCATATTTTTTGGGCTATGTACTTGAATGGCACACGCACGCACACACAACTATAAACTGTGTGTCTTAATTGCACATGGCAAGTGTACTCCAGAGTGTTCCTACTCTGATTACCTAAGCGGGCTAATCTAACCAGTGACAGATGTGAGGAGAGCTTCTAACATGCTACACACCCACACAATCCCCACCATCAAACCCCCCCGAACTTGCCCGCCCTCGCTCGTACAACCATTACGCTAATAATTAGCGCCTCGGAGGCTTTGAATGGAGCACAGCGGGAGGCTGCTGGGCGTCTGCATACCTGTGGGCCCTGAGTGTGCGTGTACTGTAGACGTGTATTATGCATGTTTCTTTAAACTGAGTGAACATGCTGCAAACAGTTGTTGGTCTTTGTAAAAGAACGCTTTCATTACATATGTACTCTGTGTGTGTGTGTGTGTGTGCGTGTGTGTGGGGGTGCGGGTGTGTGTGTGTGTGTGTGTGTGTGCGTGCGTGCTCACTAGTGGGCCTTTATTCAGTATCTTGAGACCAAGCAGGGAGGCCATGTTATGAACAAATAATTGATACAGAAAGAAAGAAAGAAATAATTAGCAGGTTTGGGCCACTTCTTATTCTCTGCTGAGCGAAGGCGTGTGGCAAGGGAGGGGAGGCGTGGTAAGGTAAAGGTTGGGGGGAGAGATGCGGGACCCCCTGGAGGAAGACGCAATGGAGGAAAAACACTGATGGATGCTCTTAAGGGAAGGCTCCTGGACGCACAACACAAAGGGATTTGCCCGCAATTAGCTAGCAGAGTCGGCTTGCTCACCTGTGGCACCTGTAAAATGTGTGTGTGTGTGTGTGTGTGTGTGTGCGTGCGTGCGTGCGTGCGTCTAATAAAACTAGCATTGTTGTATTTTGTCCTTTTAAAAATAAAAGTGTTGGTTATACTCCAAATTGTGCCACTTTTGAGTCATCTGTGCAACAATCACTGTGAATTTTCAACTAGAGCGCCCATAATTGTAATAGAGAAAGGCAAGCGCTATTGTCGTACTGTGTTTCTCCCACTAACCATCAGTCACGGTGTCACCTGGCAGTCGTCCCACTAACGCTCGGTCGATGCACACTTGCTCAAGTTGGGGTCCGCTGAGGGTCAAGGTTACCAGTATGCCGCTGCTAAGTAGAAGCTATATAGACACATAAGAAAAAACACAAAGAAGACGACATTAGAGTGGGGAATACACACCGGGGAGAACAGGAAAGGACCACATCAAGCAAACTGCAGTGAAGCTACTAATTTGTAGCCTGCTCTGGGAAGACCAGGGGCAGTACTGCACCATATGGCTGAAACAAGCGTGGGTGTGGGTGTGTGTACCTGGCAACAATGTGTGTTCCTCCATCTGGTGTCAACACAGGTGTTGGTCTGCAACAGTTCCTGAATGAGCATGAAAGATGGACAATGGAAGACAAATAGGTCACAATCAGTTGGTGTCCAGATCAAAACAAACCAGGTGACCTCACGTTATTTTCTTATCAATCACAAGACTATAAAGGGCGGGGGGGGGATTCATTGTTTCTTTCCTGCCCTGAAATTAGGCCGCAAAATGGCCCCTTTAAACCACCTTTAAACCAAAGTGTCTGACTTAACATTCAGTTTTAGGCCTGGGTTCTTCTCTTTTTTTTTTTTTTCATGTGGCCTGACTACTCAATTCCATGCTGACTGGTAAAACTGGTTCTGAGGGCAATTTTTCTGGAGGCCCTACTAATTAAGTTTTGGGTGATTGTGTTTGGGAAGGGGGCTTTATGAGTGCATAAGTAAGTCTAAGTCTGTTTTAAAGTGGACGTCAACCTTAAAACATTTCTTGGCAATAATATGTTATATGTGACCTCACTAGTCTGAACATAACATTCTGATTAATATTACATTTGTAGAATATGAGTTATGAAGGAAAATCCAGCCGTTTTATCCATCTCAGGGGGCGGCCATTTTGCCACTTGCTGTCGACTGAAGATTACATCAATGTTGCTCAGGTCTCAGGTAACAACCAATCACAGCTCAGCTTCAGAAAACAGGTGAGCTGTGATTGGTCGTTGACTGAGCCCTGACCAACTGTGATGTCATCTTCAGTGAACAGCAAGGCACAATGGCCGCCCCCTGAGATGGATAAAAACGGCTGGATTTTGCTGCTTAACTCATATTCCGCTAACGCAATAATGCCATATTTAGACTAGTGGGGCTGCATAGAGCATTTTATTGTTAAAAAAATTAAAAAATAATTAAAAAATGGGGGGGGGGGGGTAATGGTTGATTCCCTTTTAACAGTTAAATTTTGCATCTACATCCGCAAAAACCACTTACATTCATTGTGCAGGTGGTACACGTAAGCGGAGACTTGCCAACACAGGTTCTCCTGCTTGCTCTGACTTACTTTGTATGAGTGTGTGTATGTGTAATGTCAGTCATTCCTGCCGCATTCCAAACCCTGCTGGGGTGATTGGATGGGAGGAGAGAAGGACGGAGAGAAGGAGGAGAGGGATGGGGTGTGGAGGTAAACTGGGTGTTTCTGGTTTCAGACAATGGTTACGAGTAAGTGGTACGTGTGTGTGCACAGCCACAGACAGGTTCCAGCAAACAAAGCCAGGTCTGTACTAGTGCCCCAAGTGCAGGGGTGAGGGTTGGTGGGGTGAATGAGTGGAGAGGAAGGAAAAAGAGAAGGAAAAGAAGGAGGGAGGAAGGGGAAGTCATGAGGGGGCAGCCAGCGGGTCCCCTGATCCCCTCAAATATCCCCCTCGATGACAGAGCTGGGCCAAAAGAGAAGTGATGAGAGAGGAGCGGGGAGGCAAGAGAACAAATGAGAATAATTGTGAGTGTGAGAGGCAGAGGTAGCGCACAGAGAGAATGCCCCTATTTGTTAATCAATTAAGCGTTTCGGAAAGGGAAAACTCAGAAAATCCCCAGAGGGAGGAAGACAACGGCCGGGGGGGCTGGTGTATTGAACAGCATAGGCGAGCACCTCCAGCTCCTTCAGCGAATCGTCGAGCCTCTCCGAACGCCGGTTGGCGTGGGTCCACGAGTAGCCTCGAGCTAGAAGACAAAACGATGCCGGAGATCATGTGACTTGAACTTTTTAACAAGTAGAAACTGGAGAGAGAAAAAGAGGGGGAAAGAGGAGAAAAATGCAAACAAAATCCAGACGTATTTCGGTTGAGTGTGACAGGGGGTCAATGTGGTGAATAAAAGGTGGTGACAACACAACGATGCAGAGGAAAGACGGAAGTGATGCTAATTAAGTTCTGGAAAACGAGAATAACTAGGAACACTAATTAAATGGCGGAGCTATCCATCATCTCAGCCGAGTTTTTCCCAGCTTGTTGCTTGTGTGTAAAGGTATAGATGTGAGATGCGCGGTGTTTGGGGTATTGTCCTGCTTCTGAGGTAATATCAGAATCCACCAGTGCATAAGGATCGCAAGAAAAAGTGTCAAGTTTAGCATGCATTTTAAACTTTCTATATTTCAGTAATAAACCCTAAAAGGTACCAAAAGTTGTCCTTCTCATCTATTCATGGTGAAAAAGAGGATCAATTGCAGAGAGCAGATGTGGTAAATTTATATTACAAAACATTGTTCATTTATCATGTCTCCGGCATGATATTCAATCAGTGCTGTTAAGAGTATGCTCATCTACAAATGCAATGTTTTAAAGCACAATACTACAATAAAGTGGTTTTCCATTACTGCAGCGTGGTCCCCAGAGTGGCTAGAGGAAGTGTTAAGTCAGCCGCTTTCAGCCCAGAGTAGTCGAACGTCCTTTCAAAAACGGGTCCTCAAGGAGAAGCGCACACTTAATTGTGGCGCACTCAAGTTATCTTCCCGGCGCAACCTCTCGCTCGGCGCGGCACGTATCGCCACATGTGCAAAAGGCCTCCTTCATGTTGGTTTCTCCATCTCTGGTGGCCAAGCGACGAGAGGAAACAGAACACATAATTGAATTTGAGCATCTGCTGGTGGGCGCGTATAAATGACCTCAGCTTCAATGGGTGGAACAGCAGGGAAAAAAGAGGGACTGTTGTTTTTAATGGGGTGCAATAACTACAAAATAAAAATGAAGGTTTTCCATTAAGAAAGGGAGTGAGGAGAAGGTAAACAGTATGTAAATGTAGGGGGGTAACAAAAGAGGGTGAGGGCAGCGGGATGAGTGTTCGTTTCCTGATAAGGGTGTTTGTATTACTACTGGGTGGGTGAGAGGGTGAGAATAAAAGGATGTCATTTTTGCCCAAGACCCTAATAATTGCATACCAACAGCTTGAAAAAAATAAAAATAAAATCACATTTACTGTACCTTCAGAGAAGTGAACTTTGTCATTGAAATAGTGATGCTCCTGGTGATTGGTTGCTTGAAAAAAAAAAAAAGTTAAAAGTTACGATGAAGACATACGAATCGTCAAAGTTTGTTTCGACTGGGGAACAATTGGGAGAATTCCGTAACAGAAGTTCGGAAAATTACAAACCCTGGAATTGGCCCAAAATGGCTGTTTGAAACCAGGCGTCCGGTTCAATTTCAGGCAGAGCTCCTTGACACTTTGTGTTGTGTATTTTGCTATGAGTGTCTATCATAGCAAAACACCAATTTCGTTTCAGTTGTATAAACTGGTGTCTGGGGCTATTATTTTCTAACTTCTAAGCGATAGCATCCGCCCCAAAAAGGCTGCGTCAGGTCAAAATGTCCAACATCCTGTTAAATTCCAGGCATGGTTTCTTGAGACTTTCTTATGAAACTGGTGTCTGAGGCAGATTTTTTTCTTCTAACCTTCCAGGGGGCGCTACTGAGACTGTTTCAGTGGGTCGTGTTGCGGAGCCATAAAATGCATATATGTTCGCACAATACACACACTTGCACAAATTGTTGCGCCGCTGAAGCCCCCCAATAGGCGATTCCTTCATTCATTCCCAACACTGCAATTTAAACGGCACTAGGAGTCCAAGAAGGTGTTTTTGGCAATGCTAGCACCACAACGGCGCCCCTCGGTCGAGTCGCAGCCAACAAGACGGGCTTTCCAGTTGGAACACCTCCTGGATAAAAGTAGTATTAATCAGATAAGGAGGTGGGGTGGGTAGGGGTGCAGGCAGACACAAGCACCTGCTCAAGGCAAAGGCTGGGCGGGTGGAAGGGGAGGGTTTCTGGTGGGCTATTTGGCTGCAGGGGGACCCCCGAGGCGCTCCAATGAGCCTGGGTCTCCCTCTAGTGGGCGTGAGGGGCTTGACTGTCAAATACACAAACACCACTTGAACAGGACTACTATGCAGTATCAGCTGAGTGCATATCACAGAGTAAAAAAAAAAATGCATTCGTTTTTATACTATATTGAAATACAACATATTTTGCATTGTTAAAAAAAAAGAGACAATCTACAGGTTCCAAATGTAAGACTCTTCGGACCTTTTTGAAAAAATAAATAAATAAATAAAGTTAAGACCTCCCCTTCATTAAATGTGACCACAAGGAGAGTGTGTACATTTACGCGCCTCATCTGAAGGCCATCCATGCTTTCACTTACAAAAATGAAATGCTGACTAATTATATCCAACCATTGGACAACATTGTAGCATTTTTAAGAACTCTGAAAGGCGGATGTAAGGATTAGGTGCAACATTTTATGGTAATTTAGTTTTGGAAATCAAATTGAAGACCTTTTAAGACCTTTTCAATACAATTTAAGACCTCTTCTTCATTAAATGTTACCATAGGGAAAGAGGAACATGGGCTCAGTATTATGCTGGAGTAAATCTGCATTAATAAATATAATTTTTCTTTTAAAATAAAATTTTATTTCAAAGAATATTATATACTTATTTTAAATAAGTATGTAATATTCTATGAAGTGGTTATAGATTGCAGTTGCTACAGTTAGAATACAAATGAAAACTACCTAACTTGTCCAAATGATAAAATGACGGTATTACTGACATAAATTCTCATTTGTGGACATTTTTAAGAACGTTGAAAAGCACTTACACTGGTGTATGAATGGTGCAAATGTTTGGTGGTGGTCGGAGGGGCCGTAGGCGCACATTGGCAGCCACGCTTCCGTCAGCCTGCCCCCCAGGGCAGCTGTGGCTACTAAAGTAGTTTACTGCCACCAGAGTGTGAATGTGTGAGTGCATGAATAATGTGTCCATTTCATTGTAAAGCGTCTTTGAGTGTCGAGAAAAGCGCTATCCTGTATAAATCTGATGCATCAACAGTTTCATTTTTAAAGATAATTAAGCTTAACTTATTTAAGACAAAGGATCTTCAGACACCCTGAAAAAGAGAAAAACCTTTCTGAACCAAGAATTGACAGTCCATTTTTGGTCCTTGTCTAAGTGGAAATAGTTTAACTTTAAGTCGTTTAAATGCAATACTGCTCACAAACAAATGAATCATTACCGAAACATCCAAGAGCTGACATTCTACTGCACACAATGGCTATTGTTACATCCCCATGTGGAAATGTTGCAATACATGTGGACACTGACTCCCCCCCCCCTCCTCCTCCTCTTCCTCCTCCTCCCTGCACTGTGATATTAAGGCACACTTTAGTAATCCTCCAAATTAAAGGATTTAGAGGCAAGCATCCTTCCTCCACTGAAGATTGGAGGGAGAGAAAAAGGCAGCTATTCAGATGAGAGAAAGAAAGGAAACATCACTTGAAAAAGAGACTAAAAATAAAACATGTAGATGGAGAGGAAAGGAGTAAGCTAAGATCCATACAAATGTCTCTCCGCTTATTCATATTGATACATTTATGACTTAATTCCTTTTGCTTAAAAATGTTTTGTGTTAACTTAAGATACTGAATATGTCATGTATGGCTAATAATGGCTACATGCCTTTTTTGCCCGTCACAGTTACGGTAAATTACTTATTTTTATCGACAATGCTAGGTGAAATCCTCGCATTGCCAAAATCACTGCTTGAAAGAAAAAAATACAACTTTTTACTGATTTGAGAGAGGCTTTGACTTTTTGACAGTCAGACTAAATACCATATATTTTATCTACTGTACCTTGAAAAAAACAAAATTTGAAGTCGATAATTTCAAGCACTTACCGGTAGTAAAATGGGTTAACTTCCATATATTTTAATGATGTGACAGAAATGTGGTTTAAGATGTGAAAACCACACAGCTAATATGACATAAACGGAGCCGCTTAGGACTTTAGAAAAGCCTCGCAGCCGGAGGCAATACATGGGAGGAGGCGCCTCTTGCTATGAGATCTAGGACAAAGTCAACAGTTTAGTTCGCCTATCACTTTATGGCAAGACCCTGGGTCAACAGCAGCAACACGAGGCCAGGTTCATCATAATAATAACGACCTGTGCACATGTTTTAGCATGTAAATCCCACATACTAACATAGCCTTTTTGTGTACAAAAATGATCAAAGATGCCTCAAAAAACACATAAGACTTCTGTGTGTTTGCATCTTATGTGCACACAAATACAACTTATCTTAAATGCAAACACAGAAGCAATATAAACACTATTTACCTGGCTCTGCTTTATCGTGGTACTGATACGTGCCAATATCTGTGTCTGCGGGGTGAAAGAGGGAGGGGGGAACAGGGAGGGAGAAAGAGAGAGATGAGCATCGCGCTGTCAGGGTAAAAAAACAACACACACAAGACAAATCAGCAATTTTTGCACCGTGGGATAAACAATCACTATCGGCCACTGGCCTGTCCTGTCTGCCAGCACCACACTTTAGATAAGACCAGGGATGGAGGATTGAGGGGGTCCAAGCCAGAATGGAAATGGGTGGATGGGAGGAGGCGTTTAATAAAGACAAGTGTGCCCATCTTGGCCCGTTTGAGAGACTCCAATTGAGACATAGACATTAAAAACAGACACAAACACGTAAGCTGACAAACACACACATATAAACACACCCTGATAGACAAATTGCTGAGGTGTGCATTTTTCTGCTCTGTGATATTCCGGCAGGCCCCAAAAGTCAAGATTCGCACAACACACTTTTTTTTTTATCACGCTGCCATTCTTGCTGCTGCTGAGGTCACGCCAATACAACAGGACACACACACACACACAGTTCATCTTGTACTGTACATAGAAATTGACATACAGCATGAATACACGGATTTTAAACATGGGGAATTTGATAACGATTTTTATGACACACATGGCTGGCATATATAAAGCAATAAAAAAAACACACACACCTTATATTCTATACTGTACCTGGAATATAACATATAAATCACTAGTAACATGTGCATGCACGCACAAACAAACTATGTCATTTGTTCCTGGAAATTCATATGTAAAGTGCTTTTTTTTTTTTTAACTGGGGGAATATAATAAATATTCCATAGCATAGGCTTTTTTTTTTTATTGCATTTTAGAGAGTCAATTTTCAAACTAATTTTCCTTTTTTAATTTGTAACAAAAGCCCTTCAGAAAAACATTTAAATAAATGTATCATCATCATACCTGTCAATTATCTTTGTTCTTGTCTTCATGGTGCCCTTTTTCTCAAATTGTCTTGACTGTCTTAATTGTATTTAGTGTCCTGCCTTTCCCCTTGACAATTAAGTACAGTATACTCAACTGAACTTTTTCTAAAGCTCCTCGCTTAAAAAAAAAAAAGCCATGGGTATGTTGTAGAAATAAGTTGAATTTAATTGCTCACGAAAAGCCAAAATATTTTGGCAATAAACATCTTAGTATTTACTACAGCTTTAAAACACTTTTCTGCTATCTTGTGCAAAACAGTTTCTTAGCAATTTTAATACATCAGCATTGTGGGGCACGCGTGTGTTAAAAATCTATAAAAAAATAAAAAATTGTTAGAGCGGATGTATACGCTGACAGAAAGGTGCGTCACGACTCAGTGAGCAGGCTTCTTTGCTGAGATTTATCCCGGCACGTTTTTGCAAGATAAAAGGTTAAAAAAAACAACAACAAAAAAATGGCCATGTTAGCCAGGGTACACCTGGGACACATGGAGTTACATTCACACATCGTCATCCCTGTGAAAATAAAGGACACTATCTTGCCCCAGAGTGAAGCAGACTGTGAAAGACGGAATAGAAGGGAAAGAAAACAAGAAAATGGTGAAGCGGAGCATTGGGAGGAGATGGACAGATAGGTGGCGAGCGCAGAAACCGACAAAAATGTCAAGCGTACGGCCACTATTGTATGTTTATTGTGCGCTTATAGGCAATGTAAGCTATCCGTGTGGACCTATAGGGAAATATGTTTTCACTCAATGTCATATGTAATAGTGTGCACAAGTTTAAGTAGCACAAACCATTATATTGCATGTGTCAACCAACTGAATAAAAAATAAAATAACTGATACCAATTGACTTGAATGTCACACTGTTGATGGTAATTAGCCAAATGTGTCAATTGGACATAATGGTGTCTCACGCTAATATTTTCTAATAGAAGGTTGGTGAGTTTTGGTGAGCATGTTAAAACCCCCAAAAAGAAATTTCAGGTGCCAGAATCAAAGCCAATTTCAACATATAAATGGTATCATTTCCTAAAAACGCCAACGTGCGTGTGTCGTCTTCACAACAAGCACATTTGTCAAGATACATGTGGTCACACTAAACAATTAAGACAGTCAGCGACCAACAACTGAACGCTGTAAAAGCAACACGAAAATTTAAAGTGACGACATAAAAGGCAACAATGAGCAGCACAGACTGGGGTGTTGACTGAATGCGCTGCTGTTAACGTCCGATGAAGAGCAAACAAAGTGAGCGATGACAGGTGGAGGCAGAATGAGGCGCAGAGTGGAGTGAAGCGCCGGGGACGAGAATGAGCGAGTGGCAGAGATCTAAATTACGATAAGTACCTTGGATTTGGAGGGAGCTCTTGGTGGACCACAAGTGTAGCTCAGCCAGGCAGAACGCCATCTGAAGGACCGGCGGAACCCGACTCCGCTCACAACGAAAAGAAAAAGAAAAAGCATATGAGACAACGCATACAGAAGACCACAAAAAGCTCGAGCATGCTTGCAAACATATCATAAACATGCATGGTGTAATTGACAACCATTCAAAGTTTAATTACATTCAAACTCTAACAATTATCACAAGTAAGCATGTCTTGATCAACTGGCACTATGGACCAATAGTTGATTATCATGGGATTATTAATTATAATTAATTATTATTAATATTTTTATTAATAATATAATTAATTTTAAAAACAATTAATCGATTATTATGTGTATCTTTCATGACAATAAAAAAATATATATATTCTTGTACTTCATGTACTTAGACCTCCCTAAAATATTATAGATTTGTTTTCGTGTGTGTGTGAATTTTTCTTAAACGGATAAAAGCCTCTATGGTGGAGTTCATATAAGCAGAAAAAAGTGACCCGAGGTTATTGTTGTGGTGTTTTCACACATAGATACACGGAATGCTGTACGCTTTGTGTTAACTGTCATCCCTCAAGTGCGCGTCCGTCACTGCACACCTGTGATGCGTGAACGATTGGGCGCGGGCATACCCCACCCGTGACCACCTGGCAATGTCAGTACGAGTTCACAAGTCTACGTCAGTTTATCTCACATTCATGCCATTTTGTTTTTATTCAGAAAGTCAAATGGCAGTCAGTAGAACGTAGACCTCCGCCAAGGCCAAATAATACTATCATGATCACAGATATGTACAGTTAGTTTCTGTAAGGATAAGTTACAGACCCACACAAAACACATCGGTGACTGTGGCTCTCCTTTCCCACGTGTTTGGGCATTACATTAACAACATAAAAACAATCAC
>NC_141251.1:22315042-22335042 GCF_054856555.1 Leptonotus elevatus
CGAGCACCTGAGGCGACACAGAACTCGTCTCGTTTGACAACAGAGAGGACGACGTCAAGTGTGAGGCCTGGCAGCGGCGTATACGCTTACAGGCTACGCTGCGGCGTATCTTCGTTTTGACAGGAGGAAGGGCAAAGTGGCGCCAGGCAGCGGGACCAGAGCCTTTCAGTGTCGCGGGAGCCCAATCAGAATAGAAGTGATGGACAGCTAGAACAAAATGAGGCAAAGGTAATACTGCTCAGCAGAGATCATGGGTACAGTCACTCTGTATGCATGTGTGTTTCACAAGACACGTCAATCAACAGCAGAAGGAATCTGCTCTGACATGGCCTCAGGGCAAGTTGTGTGAGTGAGAGTGACCGTGTGCGTGCGTGCGTGCGTGCATGCGTGCGTGCGTGCGTGAGAGAGAGAGACAGAGCAACAGAAAGAAGTCACTCACCGAAAGTGGCATTCCAGGTCAAAGGGGCATGCAGGGGTAAAGAGTTCAGATGTCAAAACTGAGCTTTCTTCCCACATCAGCTGGCCAAATTGTTTTGTTTCTTAGGTCAGCAAGTTGCATAACAGGACAAAAGACTTCTCCAGCTTGGATAAAAGGTGAGAATTCTGTCAATTATACATATATCTTGTTGCATTTAACCGATGCATTTAACCGATTGATGTCCTGGAAAGCACTTTAAACTTTATTGTGATTAATAGGCGTGCACCGATCACAATTTTCTGGCCAATCACCGATCTTTGATCTTTTAAAAAGTCTGACCTGCCGATCACAATTTTCTCCATAACAAGTAGCATACAACTTCAGAGTTTCAATCTTATTTTATTGGAAAACATTGAACAAGATCTGTAAAATAATACGGGTTGTTTTAATTGCAAATTAAGTTGTTCTCCCAAATAAAATTGAAAAACCTATTAGTCATCTCAGCAGAAGAGGACAGTGGTTGACTTTTTTAGACCTGTTAGGATGGAGATGAGATCGGTGGAAAAGATTGGTTTATATTTAAAGAATTGGCAGATCACCCATCCCCCAAAATTAAGAAAATTTGGGCCAATAAATCATCCAGCTGATTGATTGGTGCATCCCTAATGATCAATATTATTGTCATTTTTCTACACAAAGGCACCTCGTATTGCCTTTCCTAATTAATTATTAGGGATTAATAATACTGAACAAGAAACTGGAATCACAAGAAAAAAATCAATAAGATAAGTAACAGTATATAATTTATACAGTAAAGTAAAATAAATACATTTTAGAAGAAAAACTTAAAACAGTAATATTAGCATGAATTAGATAATTGCCGTACAGTATCTCAATACTTTGTTTTAAAAAAAATTGTTTTGTTTATCTGAATTACAAAAAGAAAAAATACAGTGTTGTTGAGGGACTTTTATTGTTTATGTTTGCAGGATATTAGTATTTCACCCTAACTATACTATTGACCCCTGTAATGTGTACATTTTCCCGCGAATAAAGGATTATCTCATGAATTTGACTAATTCTTCCAAGAAAAAGTCCAAACACCTTTAAACATGATCTTGTGGCCCGAGTGAGCAAAGAAAAGCAGGCAAGGAAGGAAGGAGGAGGCCGCCGAGATGAGGAGGCTTTTTTAAGCGCAAGTGTAAACGTCATTAGAGGAGCTAATGGAGGGAAGAAGGTGGGGAAAAAAGGGAAACTCACTCCAGCAGAGGTATTTACCCAACGCCTGGAGCAGAAAGGCAAACACAGCCTCAGTAATGACTGATAAAGAAAATGTGTTGGGGGGGGGGGGGGGGGGCTGATGTAGAGGAAGAAAAAGTGAGGAAGACATCCTGCTTGATCATGCCTTCAACGTGTTTTTAACCATCCAAATCATTCTGAACATTTGCACACTCGAGCTGTAACGCTTGTATCTGCCCCTGCGGCGGCGCCCAAGGGCACGAAAGGCAATATTTCCACAGCAGCTGCACAATTGTTGGACCGGTTGGCTTCAAAGAGATTCTGGGCCGCAATATGCCTCGGTGGTGCTGCTACCCTGTCGCTGGTGAGGTGACTCATGTCACACTGACATGGTGGGGTTTTGTTTACGCGGCTAGACTTTCAGATCCTAAAGCCGCTTTCTGCCCCGTGGTTCGCCCCTCACCTTTTGACCACAGGCCGATCATATACGTGGAGTCACATTAAAAATACAGCATCTGGACACACACCAGATCTTAATGACTCCATTATCTGCCATGCCCTATGTCTAGTGAACCAACAGGCCAAAAACAGCGTCAGTGTTTCACACAGATTTGAAATCTACTTGGGTGAGTGGACTCCGGTGGTGGGGATGAGAGGCGGGTTGGACGAAAGGTGGGTCTTAGTCTTATTACTACGTATCCTCTAGCCTCACGATCCACAAGTGAGTGACGGTGAACTAACGTTACATACGGTATATCCTGTCGCGACACGTTTTTTTTCTTTTTTAATATATTTTTGATAAATTTTCTTGAAAACTTTTTGGGTGGTGGCCAATTTACTTGGGTGGCCCGCCCAAGTATTAACATGGTGTGGGAAACACTGAGCGTACAATTTCCTGCACTCAATGATAGATTTTGAGGTGCACTACGGGCAATCTTGTGCAAATGCCAGCAAATGGTTCCCAAAAAACTGGAAGCAAACAATGATAAAAAAATCACTTCACCTGAAATACCGTCCGTGCACATAGACAACCTCAAGCTGACCGCCACCCATGCGGTCAACTTTCAACAAACACCTGTCAAAGGCTGTTGATGTTGAGGTCCTTTAAAGTTGCTGTCAGGCTTATAGAGCGGCCACGGATCCCGGCAGAAAAGAAAGGTCACGCCAAACGTCCCCTAGACTTCTTAACAGTCTTATTCACCCGTCATACGCTCACTCACGGGCTGTCTGTCACCTCCCAGACGAGGCCGTGACGCCACGGACACACCTCTGCGGGCAGCCACAGTCTTTCTGTCTCGCTCCACCTGTGACAGGTTGACACGGCGGCGAGTTGCCAGTCGATGGCGCTCAGAGAAAAAGGGCTCGCTTTCCTTTGCGACGACCTCTGAGATGGATTCCGGTGTCGTTATCACCCTCTCAAACCCCCGACTGAGGCATGCTGCCTTCTACAAGTAAATAAACAATCTTTTTCTCTACCTTGTCTACTCCCGGCAATGACCTGGCAGATGTCACTCATACTTAAGGAAAATACCTCATCTACCAAAAACAAACAAAAAAACATCCTAGATCTAAAATTTCATCTGGATTTTCCTCAAATTTAAACTACTGACAATGAAAATATGAAGGTTGAATCACGCATGCCCTTTTCATGACAAATGCTCCAAATGACTACCAAACTTTGACCCCATTTCCCACTGAACAGTATAGTTTGGTATGAATTTTTATACAAAGGTTCGTTCCACTAGTATTCGTTACCCCACTTGATGGTGGAATAGCAAGTCTGATCCAAACCATATTGCGGTAGATGATCCTTTATTTAAATAAAAAAGAACCATTTATCCATTTGTCCACCGAGGAACTAGGAAGTAGACCACTGACTAACAAACAGATGGAAACACAAACACGACAGACACACCACTCGTTTTTTCCCCCACATAGGTAGGTCCAAGGAGAAACCCCTATAAGTGTGAATGCTGCACTTCTATTCGGCACAAAAGCAGACCAGTGCTTCTATTCGTGGGACAAGTCTTGTCTTGTCAGGAGTGCTATCCTCTTCCCTTTGGAGCTGACAGCTGGGAGCTGTTTGACATCAGGAGCACATAGGTTCAAGTTTTTGCATTTCAACTATTAATCCTCAGCTGTACCCGACACTGTTAACGGGGCAATGGTTCAAGTAAAACGCTGGAAGTTGGGAAAAGCAGCAGGCGGGAATAAGAAATGATTGTTTGACTGACCTATTCAAGTTCCTGCTCATTTTACACTGTATGGGTCATTGTTACGTTCATGTACAGACAAAATGTACAGTACGTCACAAAGATCATGCCAATCATCATTAGTCTCAAGTTTTAACAACTGATATTTTGTTTCACTCAATTGTGCGGCTGCTGTGATTGACAAAGCTGACAAACAATTGCTACCGGATAAAACCTGTTTTCCACCCTTCTGTTATATCAAGATATTCTTGTTTGGCCGCTTCACAACATCATTTTATAATCTGAATGGGACCAATCAGCAGTGAGCTCAATTCGAACAACTGTCGTAAACTATACAGAAGATCATACATGGTCCCAAATGTCATGACTTAATAGACAGATAGAGCCTTTAATCTCAATTCCAAATTTGTCCATACTTTGTTTCTAATTATGCTCCCAGTACACAAAGAAATGCTCAGATTTCAATTTAAGACATTTCAAGCCCTTTGGGAATAGACAATATCAATTTATATTTGGGATGGTTCTGCTCATTTCAATCTCTACTTATTTGTCAAATTTCAAAGAATTCCTATGAGAGTTAACAATGTTCATGCATCTGTGACATTTTAAAAGTTTTTCAAGCTTTCAAGACGACGTCTCATTTTGTAATGACATGACAACCCTGTAGAACCCAAGATCCCTTTTCTTCTTTGAAAAATTATGAACTATGCATTAAATGACTGCTATAAGTCCACTGAACACCAAAATATCACGTTTTTCAATTATAACCCTTTATTCTCTAAATTAGGATTTGGGCAAAATTTTACCCTTTGGGATTTTAGGGGTATAATTTCCAAGAACCATAATAACAGACACTATCAATGCAAACTAGTCCCAGCCTTTTTCAAAAGGCTCTGGTCCATTATATGTTTTGCCATTTCAAACAAACAGTGTTGGCATTAGACTTGATTTGATAATTTCAGGATCCATAGCCTTTCTTGGACAGCTCTTTGTCAGTTATCAGGTTGCACTTCGACATGTGGTTATTTTTCTCAATTTCTGTGTATTAGATTCCCTTTGCCAGTAATTTCTCAATGAGGGGCATGCAGGTAAAGAAATTGTCAGCGAAAATCAGGAAAATTACTTTCTCTGCAAGCGATGGCTATGTAAAACTGGATCTGCAGATACCCTCACAGTCGAAAATATTGGAAAAAGTCTTCCCATTAGAGTAAAGCCGTTGTCCCAAAAGTCAATTTAGTTGATTGTTGTCCCTGTATCGTCCAAATAGCGAAGTAGTGACTTTTCAGACCCCTCTAGCAGTTTTATTTTTTTCTAAACACAAGCGAGTGTAATTCTCCCGCTAAGAAACAGACATGAGCGCAGTCACATTCACTATATTTTCTGTCGGTCAAGAAATTAGCCTGATGGAAAGCAATCATGGAGTCACTCGTGCTGAACATTACCAAAGACATTATATAGATTGCTAAAGCAGAGATTTATCAACATTTTGATAACTTTTGACGAGAGGTACGTATATGCTTCTTAACTCTTCAACAACAGACATAAGCACCAAAAAGACACCACCACCACAGTCCTAAATGTTGTGGAAATTCCTTCCAGAGTGTAAACTATTATACTGTAGCTGAGGAAGGACTTTCATTTTAGGATGCAACTGCGTCCCAATAGTTTTGTCCATTTAGTTGACTGTTTTGCCCTCATGCGTCACAACTTTCAATCCAAACTGGCACTTGTTTCTCTTCACACACCCATACATACGCTTAAGGTTGTCTAGGCGGGCCCACATCCCAAACGGCCTTGCTGTTGTCACGGCAACAAGCATTTATCCTGTCTAACATCTGCCGCGCGACCCCAGCCCGCCCGGATCGTGCTTTAATCCCCTCACGTAGCCGTGTTGCGGGGGAAAACATTCTTTCCTTTCTTTGGGGGAGCAGGGTGGGGATGATTGAGAGGGAGGGAAAGGGGCAGAGAGGGAAGACAAACGGGACGAGCCATGTTGCTGGTAACCTGCAGGCGAACGGATCACACAGCGTAGTCTGTTGCGTGGTCCCCTATACCTCACCTTCTCCTTCTCCCACAACCCACAACATTAGGGCTGTGCAGAGGGATGTGACAGCCAGCTTTCGTCAGTGACTTGCCATCGGCAGTCCAGTTGGATGGATTTGGGCTCTGGGGTTAATGAAAGGTCTGGCGAGCTGGCCTTGGTACAAAATCACTTTGATTCAGGCCGATTAGCACTAAAAATGTGGAAAAATATATAATTATCTGCAGTGGATCCCTTGGATAAACTATACTGTTGCTAGTAGGCATCCGGGAATCTACTGGTGTGTGACTTTACTAGTACTGCATATAAACATTACTAGTGTAGTAAGATAGTCTTTCTAATAGTGTCTTACTAGCAAGGACATCGATCGTACTAGTAAATGGACCTTAATCTGGACAATAAGGATATTGGAAGAAAAAAAATGCTCAACCAGCTCATGTAAAGTCATCATATAGCAGATTAGTATCCCCTAGCGGCTACTAAAAAAAAAACACTAGAAAAAAACCGTGAGAAAAAACAAACATTTAGGCCTAAAGTATACCTGTGAGGTCTAAAATTACAAGTTGGCATATTAAAAACAAGACTTGGTAATATTCTGATAAGCATCTCCTCCAGGGACGAGATCTATTCTGCAGTGAAGAAAATGAAGATGCCGCTCCGTCATCGGCGGCTATGGAATATGCATTTGTCTTAATATGGAGTTTGATGCCATCAAAAGCCATTTCACGGACCATTTGCTTATGCAAACACCTCTGGAAGACAGACAGCGAGAGAGAGGGAGTGCGGTAGAGGCTCACTTGGAAGGAAAAACACATTTCCAGCATGCTACCGTGTGTGTGGGCGTGTGTGTGGGCGTGTGTGTGTGCGTGTGCGTGTGTGTGTGTGTGTGTTAGAAAAGTTAATTGAATAGTTATGCATAAGTGCCAAGAAGTTACTTGGTGTGTTTGCAGAGGCCTGCGTTCTCTCAGATTGTCAACATGGACACCATTTTCCCTCCCACATACATACGAGAGATACTACGCTTAGGGAAAAACTGCTCAGATTTTATCCAAAGACAGCAAATGAGGGGCTCTAATCAAATGGGACCTCCACCATGGCCAAGAAAGCAGACTTTGGATCAGCACCAAACACATATACAGTACACAACTTCTTGGTCTTTGGGCGAGAGGTGTGGGTACACCCTGGACTAGTGGCCAGCCAATCACAGATCCAAGAAAATTACTTAAAGACCCTGTAAAGTGAATTCAGGGGGGGGTTCTCTCAATACTGTATATTGTACATGTTTGAAAATAATTGCTGAAAATAATTGAGCACTATGTAGAAGTCAAGTGCGGTGAGTTAGCATTAAACCGGTTTTCATTAGCTATTAGCTCAAGCCCATTAGCTCACAAGCTAGTTGATGGCTAGCACGGCAGCGCCTCTCATTCCAACGTAGAAAGCCCCGTTTTAAAATAAATTATTATTCAAATTTGGCAGGGCTGGTAACAACAGTCTTTTTTATTTTGTGTCGGATTTACAAGTAATTTTATGTATTAACTAGTTTTTGTTTTTTTTGTCCTGAACATTTGTACATTCATTCAGACTTGCCTCGGAATTTTATGGCTTATGTGTTGGCCCGCATCCAACACCTTCAAAGTCTTTGAAGATAATTAGGGTTTTGTAAAATTAAGACAATTAACCAACGGAGATTAAAACACAACATTCTTGGTAGGCGCAATCGCAGTGAAAGCAACTTTTTGAATCATGTGCACTAATAGCAAGGCTCCTCAATTACCAGCTTCTTTAATCAATCAATCTTTTACTTGCACTCTGTTATACTTTTATTTCTGTATGTAGTTTTTAAATGTCTTTAGTTCTTTGTTTTGAAATTCTTTTAAATATGGAACTTTTATTCATGTAAAACACAAGAGTTACCTTGTGTATGAAATGTGCTTGCTATAAGCTGCCTTGCCTTTAAAAAAAAAAGAGGGGATAAGGAAGGTCCAAAACACCATTCAAAAGAAAATACCTCAAACCAATCTTCTGGGATCATGCCTGACAGGACATCAGTGCTTATCTACAACAGTCCAGTTAATAGTGCCGACTGTGGTCCTGCACTGACACCTAGTGGGATATTAACGTGAGACTGGAGGCCCAATTTTAACACCAGAGCAACTGTGCAATGGAGGACAAAAATCCTCCATTTTAGACAGGGACATGACAGTAATGTTGAGAACCACTATGCTACATAGGCGGGGATGTGGAAACTGCAATCTGGTCACGTCTGCTGGAACATAGAGACACCATAGTCTAGCGGAGCAGATAAAAAGGTGATGCTGGGTGTCCTCCTGGTTATAATACAGTATCTGACTCCTCCGGCTGTCGACGTGACGGGGGTCTCGCTCAGGTGCACCCTTCAGGGCCAAGTGGAGGAACAGAATAGGATAGGTGATAAAGAAAAGAAAAAGGTGGCAAGAGGAGGGAGGTGAAAGGACAAAGGAGGTAAAGAGGAGGTGGAATGAGGAGAATAAAGCGAGCAACGTTCCAGAATCCTTGGCTGAACCAACGCCACTTCTGAGTGGCTCCAAGGGACAAAAGAGACCCCTCGCTGTTTTTTTTTTTTTTTTTTATAGAAAAGACAAAGATGAGGAGGCCAGAGAGGCAATCCGGTACCAGGTTCTATCACGCCAAGGCTGCTGTTTTTGTGAGAAGTCTAATCCTCACACATAACTACTGTATGGTAAATGTTCAATTAAAAGCCTCATAGGCATTAAAAACTGCAACAACAACAAAATAATACAAAAAAACCCACCTGCAAGCGTATCCTTTTGAAATCATCTACTCATTCAAAACTCTTTTCAAACACAAAATTACAATGTACATTGTTGCCTTGAGATATGAGTTTCCTTCGTTCCATGACCATACCCTTAACTCAAACATTTGTATTATCTTTCCCAAATTAAATGAATGGAAATAGCGTTAATCTTGGAAAATATCACTCCATAATTTTGTACTTTATAAAGACAAACTGTAATGACATAATTAAATAGAATGTTAAGAATTAAACTGTTTTTTTTCTTTTTCTTTGCTTTAATTCAAGTGCTAGCCTTGGCCACCTGGGAGAAGTATGATAAAGGCATACAGATATACTTTACATGGAGAGAGACATCGCAGTAACATCATCAGTAACATTAGTTATTCTTCTCAGAAGAAAGAAAGAATATATGTCTGTGAGTAAGGTTGTCTGTTTGGATTTTGTACAAAATGTATGCAGTGTCTTTCTCTGTGTTCTCTGGTCATGCATGTGGCAGGAATACAAAGATGCATGGTTTTGAATCGTGTTATTTAAGTGATTTTGGCGTGGACGGGAATACTTCCTCACACCACATTGCCTTGACATATACATTCAAAATGTAACAGAGCATTTTTATTGCTGCGTGGACCTAAAGACCTCAGTAAATTGAAAAGGCAAACAAATATTAACAATGCTCACCTGGCAGGTCCTCTCAAAAAGCCAAACCAAGATGGCAACAACACCTGGCCCGATGACAGGCCCGCTGATGTCAACAGCAACAATAAAATCACTGCAAATAAAGACACAGAAATCAATTGCATGCCCAGTCACCGAATCAACTCTGTTCTGTTCTTATTTGTGACGATTGGTCCACGGACGTTAAGTGTTTCATATGCAAGAAACATACAACAAAATAAGTTAGGTTACACTTACAAACAGAAGTGAGTAAAGTTTCTAAACCGGTGGTTATATATCGTGCTTATCAGGACGTCTTATCACGTCTACGGAAGTAGCGTCTTCTTTTAGGTGCTCCGTGCTTCACGCCAACGACTGTCCAACTTGAGCGGAGTTCATTCACAGTGAGTGTATTGTATACTGTCATCACACGTTACATCAAACGTCGTTTAAACGACCCGCTACATCAGTTAACATGTAAACTTAAACCGTGTGGACGTCGAACGCCGCACTATCCACTGTAGCTAGCAAAACACGACAGGACTCACGCTGTCTAATTGCTATAATAATTAATTAGTTTCCACGTTGCTAAACGCTAACTGCTGCGTCGTGTGACGTCGCTAGGCAACAAGCCGTGCTAACAGGCGAGACTTACAGAATCAGCGGCCGTTGGGCTTAAACTGGCGGCTATCTTCATGGCGGCGCGTAACATACGTTAGTAAGTGTCTTCCATACGCTAGTTGTTGCAACACGCGTCACTTGCTGTGGCTGCTTAAAAAAACCTTCATAAAGCCTACCATGGAAAAACAATACAACTACACTTCCCAGGTTCTTTCGAGATTCTGAGCGTGAGCGCTCCAACTCTCGCGAGTTGTTTTACGGTGGCGAATGACCTACCACCGGGTCGACTAACTCTGCTGTCGACAACATGGTGAGTATACACGTCTACTACCGATTAGATGTTCTTATTTATCCTGTATCGACGTAGAACGTAAGTTTTAACAGTGATTGCTTGAATTCATGATTTGAAAAAAAGTGATTTCAAACTATTTACACGTATGACTTTAATTATGTAACACCAGTCAGGCTGGACATTGAATGGCAGACCGCCATGTTACTAGTTGAATCTTCTTGGTTGGAAGTTTTCAAGAAATTGTAACGTGAATGTTAACTGTTGAGGTTTAGTTTTGTTGTTCTTTAATATGATATATGTAAAGGATAGCTCACAGTGTCTATATTTGAAGTGACCTGATTCAAGTTAATCCTGCGTAACCGAGAATGTCGACAACACCCTATTCAAGTGTGCTACCTCCTGCCTACCTACCCTTGTGTGTGAAATCAATGCTAATTGTACTAACGTCTATGTTCTCTGCCTTGTTCCCACCCATTTAGCAGTCTGAGCCAATTAGAGTTCTGGTGACTGGCGCAGCAGGGCAGATTGCCTACTCGCTGTTGTTCAGCATTGCCAAAGGAGATGTCTTTGGCAAAGATCAGGTAAAGGAATGCATGTAATCACTCGTGCTCTCCATATCTTATTAAGGGGCGTCACAAGACAGACACACCTGTCAGAAAATGGCTGTGTGGGGCGCTTTGACAAGCAGTTGCGCCTGCGAGAATTGATCAACTTGCACATGGGAGGATTGTCCTTGAAGCCTGGTGAAATGGATCCAGTGCCAAGCACCTAGGGCTGTAATTTAAAACCACTTGTTAGAAATGCGCTGCACTCCCTTGGCATTGCTCACAGGCTTTCAGAGTCCAATCCAAAGTAGTCTTTATTTCTTACGTGGCATAATTTTAGTCTTCCATTTGTTTCCTGTCTTTCATACCAGCCCCTCACACTCCTCCTCCTGGATATCATGCCCATGATGCCTGTTTTGGAAGGTGTTGTCATGGAACTGCAGGACTGTGCCCTCCCTCTTCTGAGAGGTGACCGTTTACTACAGTAAATTATTTGTGGATTTTCACTTTTCGTAGCAGGGCTTGGTCCCTACCCCACACTTTGGTATAATAATACACATCAGTTGATTCATGCTGAGATTCTCCTCCCCTGCAGAAATTGTGGCCACTGACAAGGTGGAAGTGGCCTTCAAGGACCTGGATGCCGCCATATTGGTGGGCTCCATGCCCAGGAGGGAGGGAATGGAGAGGAAGGACCTGCTCAAAGCCAATGTGGCCATCTTCGAGACGCAAGGAAAGGCCCTAGACAAGTACGCCAAGAAGACTGTCAAGGTATTAACACGAGGAAGTGCTCAGTTATGCATTTTTGGATGTCTTTGACACATGAGAGCTAATTGTGATACTTTCAGGTTCTGGTGGTCGGAAACCCAGCTAACACCAACTGTCTGATTGCAATGAAGTCTGCTCCCTCCATTCCCAAGGAGAACTTCTCGTGCCTCACCCGCCTCGATCATAACAGGGCTCGCTCTCAGGTCTCTGCAGGTTTCTACTTCCTGTTACTATTCGATAAATGTTGATATGCAAAGTAACTTTCTGACTTCCCAATTGTATGTAAGGCTGCCTGTAACACACTCACTCTGTGTGTGCGTCCCTTAGGTTGCAATGCGTTGCTGCATCCCAGCCACCCATGTCAAGAACGTAATCATCTGGGGTAACCACTCGTCCACGCAATACCCGGATGTGCACCACTGCAAGGTCAACATGTCCGGCAGCGAAATGGCCTGTTTTGATGCCGTCAAGGACGAGGCCTGGCTCAAAGGCGACTTCATCACCGTGAGCAAACCATTGTAGTGATTTAATTCTCACAAGGCTGCAAATCACCATCTGTACAGGACATAATCTAATCACATCATTCCCATCCACAACCATGGAAAAAGCTTAGAGATGTGCATTACATTTAGAAAACCTTGTATATGTGTTTTTTAAATGTTTTTTTATTTAGCATTTTCAGTATTAAGTAGCAAAGTACAAAAAAGAAAGAGCTGACAGTCCAGAAACTTTACCTCTTGCTTGTTTTTGCCAAGTGATGGATGATGTTCCACCTGGTCAAAGTTATCTAAAAAGTCAGTTTTGAGTGACAGAATGCATAGGGGAAAATCATTTTGTGTCCAAATCTTTGTTTGTGTGGCCACGTCTCAGTGCTTGTGTTAATGTCGTCCATGTTGCCGTGCTGCAGACGGTGCAGCAGAGAGGCGCTGCTGTCATCAAAGCCAGGAAGCTGTCCAGCGCCATGTCTGCAGCCAAGGCCATCTGCGACCACATGAAGGACATCTGGTTCGGCACCCCGGAGGTAAACCGGCGTCTCCATCCATTATTTTGCTATTTTTTACCCTGTGTGGGATGTAGGCAAGTATACCCACACAATCAAAATTTTAAGGGACTCTTCTAAACAAGTTTGTGCTTCTTTTCATCCAGGGCGAGTTCATTTCCATGGGTGTGAACTCCTCAGGCAACACCTACAAAGTTCCAAATGACCTCATCTACTCCTTCCCTGTCCAGATCAAGGTTAGCATGCTAACATACATTGGAGTTGTCTGACTATAATACTGTGCTTCACTGCTTACCCACCTTTGGTGTAGATACTTTAGCTCAGGGATGGGCAACTGGCGGTCTTGGGGACATATGTGGCCTGCACCGCACACTAAGTGGCCCCTCGGTTAATTTACTCGCCACCCCAAAAACAATTTCATTTCTTTTTTCCCCTCAGTTTTTTTTTAAAGCAATTTTTTGGGGAGGGGTTTTGCTACTCCTGTACTTGGGATGTTTCAGCTGATGCTGTAATTAACATACTGTCTCTTCCTCTCATCAGAACAAGTCCTGGAAAATAGTGGAAGGTCTGGCCATCAATGACTTTTCCAAGGCCAAGATGGAGGCCACAGCCACAGAGCTAATAGAGGAGAGGGATACAGCGCTGGATTTCCTGTCCAAGTGACTACGTTTAGACGCCCGTCTGTGACAAAGCGCTCCCTACAATGTTCTTGTATACTCTTTTGTGTGAATGTGTAAGAGATGTAGTGTGTGTTTTCTTGTGACTTTGGGGAAAAAAACTGGAACGCTTTGGTACTACAATAGATCCAAAGAGCACTTAGTTGAAGGTATGCACATTTGCAATTTTGAAGGGTAGCACAAGAGCTTCACTAATTTTTTTGGTTCTTTGACTTCTGGGTTATATCATACTCCCTCATAAAGGGCATAAACATCCTGGTTTCTCTGAACAGTGCTGTCTAATTCATTATACCTTTAATCATAAACAAGTGCACTCCAATGTGAGCGTTAGGTCCATATAATTTGTCACTTGTGACTTGTCATTTCACTTTGTTACATGTACTTAATTGGTAAAAAAAAAAAAAAAGCACACTTAAATCCTAACTTCATGCTGTAACAATAAAAGACTTGAACAGTATTGGGCTGGATTCAATGAGTACTGAATTACAATTAACAATGTGTGTATATATTTTTACCAATAACTTGTTTTTTAATGGACAAATATTTTATTTACAATCTTTGGATTGATGCCATTTTATTTGACGGCTGATATTAAATTACTGACACGACAAAGGGTATATTGTTTTCTCAATATCTAAGCATATGTAGTAATAAAAAAAAAGATGCTTATAATTTCCTCCTGTGGCGTCACCACAAAAAAATAAAAAGATTAGTCAAACTCCACAATAAAAAACCTTTGACTGCTCCCTGAACTGAAGTCTCCAGATTTGCTGACATCTTGCTTTATGTATGTGGCCGTCAAAGCATGAAATCATGCAAGTCTTGCTGTCTTTTGAAAGATGATCTAACATGAATGCGTATAGTAGACTACATAAACTGGACCAGGCAAGTCTGCACATGAATGGTCCGTTTATTTAAAACACACAAGACAAGAACTTTTTATACAACCTCATGGTCGACAGCAGCATAATTAATAAATACCATTGTGCGGTGCAATATAAACATGACCCCAGGGTGGGGCAGGATTTGCCTACTTTTTCCAAGTATAATATTTGTACTGTAGTTTAGTATGACGATAGTTGACGTCACCAAACGGACTCAATTGTGTCAGCTCCAATATAAAATAATGTTGTCGAGCTGGTTAAGTGCTTATAATATCTGGAAATGACAGTACAGTATATGGATGACAAATTACTGACAGACCTCAAAGGGTTATTTTTTCCTCAATATCTAAGCATCTTTTTTTTTATTACTACATATGCTTAGATATTGAGAAAAAAATAACCCTTTGTCGTCTGTCAGTAATTTAATATCAGCCTTCCATTACCGTCAAATAAAATGGCATCAATCCAAAGATTGTAAATAAAATATTTGTCCATTAAAAAACAAAAGCCGAAAATGTCTTTCGTTGTGTCACAAACTCATTGGCGCTTGGAAAATACAGCACAGAAACGTCGCACTCCAATTCGTTCTTGAAATGTCTTCGTTCCTGCTTCGCACAAACCCATTGGCGCTTGGCGCAGATGTCATACGAACACCACGCTCTGATTGGCTTTGTCTGACGCTGACAGCCTCCATATCGTTCCTGTTCGAAATGTCACTTTAGAGAGGAAAAAAAACCTCATCTATTTCTCTCCCAACACAACACAAGTTCCGTCGTATTTTCACTTATTTATTTAAACACAGACAGACAGCACGGTGTGTTCATGTGTAAACGCCAACTAGAGGAAATAAAAATGTGTGTGTGTGTGTGTGTGTGTGTGTGCGCGCGCGCGTGTGCGTGTGTGTGTGTGTGGGTAGGTGTGTGCGTGTGTCCCCTCTGCGGGGAGTTGCTTGCTGTTGTCCCTTTCGAACCGCTGGACCGGGCCGACCCCATCGACCGCCGGCATCCTGTGGCCAATCGGTAAGACTAACACTACCGGTTTTGTTCACGTTTTATTATATATTTTTTTAACACGTAGCTGGCTAGCTAGCTTAACCCATAAAGGTTTTCTTTCCTCGGGGGCTCATTTAGCCTCAGTAGTTCCTCTTCTCCGCGGTGCGTTCATGGCACCTTCGTTTTTCGGAATCGTCACTTGTTCGGGGAGCGCATCGCCTACGTGCTGCGTTTGCAGTCTTCGTACATTTGCTTTTGTAAAGTCCCGTTAGCTACGACGGGTAGATGGGAATGTTCTCCGCGGTGGGGTTAATAATTAACGTGGGTGCGTGTGTTTGCGATGTTAAAAAAACAAAAGCGGGAAAATATCTCCGCAATAATGTGGTCGTAAAATCCCAAGCAGCGTTGAAGGGGAGGAGGAGAAGGAGGATAAAACCTGGTAGAGGTTATAAATCACAGCCAGGACTTGTGACGTGGGTTTACGCGGGGGGAGGCAAGGGTAAAAACGGTTTGTGGGACTACATTGCATTTGGCGGCTTTGCAGTGAGATAAGTGCGAATGTGTCCTTGTTTTTTTGCTCCTTGTTTTATGACTTAGACGGGATGTCCTATTCTCTGGAACTTCGCTGGTGTTTGGAAGCTCACTGCATGAATGGACAGTCAGCACTCAGCCCAGGAAACTTTTCTGCACCACGGAATGACACTTTGGAATTAACTGGCAATTGTTACAGGTTTTATTCATCTTAACATCTTATTACCTGACTGATTTAAACATGGCCCTTTATGTGGAAGGTAAGGAACGTTTGTACTTTAAATAGACTTATTTTGTGGATAAAAAAACCCAAACAATTTTCTCTATGTCCCAATGAGATGAGCCTCAATTGAGACATTTTTTTAAATTAAATTAGGCAACATTTATTTTGTGAATTAAGCAAATTAAGGCACTAAAACATGAACCGCTAATGTAGGCATCTGATCTCAAACCTGCGGACCGGGGGCCATCTGCTGCCTGCAGGATGATATTTTGCAGCCCCCTACCTGAAATCAGTTTTGTGTTAATGTGGCCCCAATGTTTTTGTTTTGTTTTGCTGTGTTGTTGTCCTGGGCCTTTTTTCCCCAAACACTTATGGGCTATGGCTACCATAACTCGGGCTCATGACAGCGTTTTGCAAAATGTAATTCTGAAGTCCAAGGTGGACGGAGAAGATATCCTGCCACTCAGTCCCAGTCATGTCTTTATGTATTTTTCAAAACCTGCCAGGAAGAGAAAAGTTAGCGATGAGAACAGCCGATTTCAAGAAAACAGGAGATGGAATGTTTTTTTTTAGCAGAGAGGCACATTACTCAACTAGATATGCTGAGGACTATGCAAGTACCATGTAGATAAGAAAGAGGACGAGGTCGCAAGCAAATTTGTATGGGTTTTCTCGCCTTGTAAAGTCAAACCAATTCTAAATGATTAAGTATTGTAAAACAGTCAAATGCTCTGCCTGTAAAAGATCATGTATTTATCTGTCTGTGGCTTTCACGCAAACCCAAAAAGAAACCAATCGGCGCAATTCCAAAAGAAATTCAGAAGCCACCGTTTCACGCAAACAGCCTGCAAAGTTACCACCTCATAGCTGTAGCAATTTATATATTTATTAGCTTATGGCTTTCACACAAAACCCAGCGAGAGAGAAAAAATGTTGCAAGTCTCCTAGAAATGCCAGTGTGAAAGCTATATTATTGCCTCTTTCGTGTAGAAATCCCACAAAGCTGCCACCTCACAATTTGAGTAGAATCTTTAATTTTTTTCCTTCTAGGCCTTCACACAGAACCCAGTGAAAAAAAACCACATTGCTACAATTCCCCAAAATAATGCACAACTCGTAACCTCTTTCACACACAGATCTTGCAAAATTGCAGCACAGGATAGTAAAAGACCGAATGATGCTGTGAAGTGGTTAAAATGTAAAAGTTCCTTGAAGCTTTTTATTTTTTGATTCCAAACTCAAAGGATATCTATTGTGACTTGAATGAAGACCAACTGCAAAGTGTCTCACTTCTCTCTAATACGCCAGAAGCGGATGTCATGACATCTTACTCGTCACTTTCACCCTCCTAACATTTGTTTTCTGTTAGCACTTTTTGTCAGAATTTGCTTCTAAGTGCGAAAAAAAGGACACTGCTTAAAATAATATTCATAAAAGTCAGCTATGTGAACAACTATCTCCAATCAGAGAAAGAAGAGGCAGCATTTATTATCCTGTGCCTTTCACACAGAATGCAACAGTGTGATATTATCGTGTCTGTTGCTTTCAACATCTTCAGAGTCATGTTCAACTTGACGCTTGGCATTGTGCTCGGTGATATAAGTAAGTTTTCCAGGCAGCTGGTGTACCCTGGAAATGGGCCACAAAGTCCCATGTGTAGAGTTCCTGTGCTGCCAAAGGAGATTTGGTTCGGGATATTGCAGCGACAATGTCACGGCACCCCGCAATCATGTCATTTGGTGACGTGAGCATCGAGAGCCCCAAAGTGGGACATATAAAATACTCATTGGACATTTGTTTTCAACGCAAAAGGGCGGGAACAGTGAGAAACGTTGCAGTCCTTTCCCAGCATTGCGGAATACCGTCCCGACGGAGTCTTGTGTGAATTGTGAAGTGCATATTCTTGTTGGATGGCTTTCACCACAACACGATGGGAGACATGAGAAATTAAACATCCTATTCCAGGAATTTCATAATATTGTCCCACGTCTGGTACTACCTTTGTAGGTGCAAAATTGCTGGATTTTAACGGTTTAAGTTGCATAAGTGTACTTCCTGTCATGTCTCTTCATGTTAGTGTTAACATTGTACAGTGTCTGTTCAGCTTTAATGCTGACAAGCTGGACAATGTTCCTTCCAAGTGTTCTCACATGCATGAAATGATTCATTAATCGTGATTAATCTCATGAGTCATTCTTCCCCAAATGTGTATGATGTTCTTCCTCAACGTGATCAGAACACGAGGATGTTTCTGCCAAAAGCGTCAGTAACATCTTGTTTCCAGATGTAACTGTTTTGTTGTTCTATTGGATCACATCAGTGTCTCTTGCAATTTGCTGAATCAACCATGATGATGGTTTGAAGTTTTGTCTGACTTGTGAGGCATGAGAAAATCTTTAGACTTTTGAGGCACATTTTTACAGGAAATGTAAAATCCAAATATTTTGAGGCAATGTTGTTTGGATTTTTTTAATTTGAAGTTGGAATTCACTCGAATGATCAGGCAGCTTTCTTTTATTTGTTTCAGCCAACCATTCGCTATTAGGTGAAAAACACACAAAAATACAGATTAAATTCCACATACACACACACACAATACCTATAAATTACCTTAATTTAACTACTCAACCAATTCTTCTATATTTAAATGCTTGCTTTAACCTGAAACACATTTTTATTGCTAGATTCAATTACAGACACATTTACACAAACCGTGATCTATACTAAACACTCAAACAGTGAATGAATTATGTAAATATAAAATGAAAAATCACACATTTCAATAAAATAAATCCTGTGACTAACATTTCATAACCAAACATTTTAAGATTGAAAACCAATGAATGGGCTCAATAACAATGCCACTCCCTCTTTTAAACATACAACCCCACCACATTGCATTTTATCAAAGATAAACAATAGTTAGTCAGACATACAACTTGCTGAATCAAATGTCTCTAAACGCTGCCCTTCCGGCTGCCCTGTTTTAGAGTAGTTTGTTTGTGAGCATGAGAGTTCAGACCTGAAGGCAAGCACCCTTTTTGTGCTGCTACCTGCTGCTTAATTTCAAATTAGTTCCACCTGTGACAGGTGTCGCCTTTAAAAGGTCAGGCAGTGCGCTTGTCCTTCCAGGTCACTGTAGTTCCGGCCATTTTTGTAGTTCTTTCAACAGCCCTTTGTCAACTGTCAGTTTGGCTTGACAGTAGTAGTTGGCATTCACATTAACAGTGTCAAACAATTCTAATTTTTTAAATCATTCAATGTCTTTTACCTCTGTTCGATGTTATTGTTTCACTGGGACATGTTTGGCTTGTTCAATCCCCGTCAAATATGATCAGTTAAATCTCACCGTAACTTTTAAAACTCTCCCGTCCATGTGCAGGTCTGAGGAAAGGCGTGCTCAACGGAGGGATGTCTCATTTCCAGGAAATGATGCGGCAGCAGCTGGAGAGCTCCATTCACAGCGAGATGGAGAAGCTGCTGGACACCACTTCGGGCGCAGAGAGAGAGGTAACATCTCCACCTCGCACGCACCCCCACCTTTTCACTCTCGCCCAGCATCTGGTTGCGATTTGTAGGGCGGAGCGGTCGCCGGGAAAACGCACATGAGTGACACATACTGTGTAGCAGTGCCAATGAGGGTTCCGCCTGCTTACTAACATGTACTTTAAGCATGTGTGTTGAGGGCGGGGCTACACAAGGAACGGTATGTGCGAGGTCTTCAAGAGTTATATAGTCACTTCCGGACTGATGCAAAACCGAACTGGGCGTTTGTAATACACTCTTTGATACTGACTCACATTTATTGCTACGTGAATTGGCAGTAATGTTATTCATTGTGAAAAAATGATCACAGCAAAATCCTGTGATAGCGCGAAAAATCCATGATGAAATATTTACAATTTAAAAATCTGTGATACAGTGAACCGCAATATGGCAAGGGATCACTGTATATAGACAGGATCTAAAGGGGAAGTCAACCCAAAAAAAGACTATTGACGATAATATGTTCTATGCAGCCCCTCTCGTCTAAATACAGTATTTTGGTTAATATTGCGTTAGTGGAATATGAATTAAGCAGCAAAATCCAGCAGTTTTTATCAATATC
>NC_141251.1:22340042-22465042 GCF_054856555.1 Leptonotus elevatus
TTTTTCTATTTCTTAGCTAATTTTTAGGGGTCTCATATTTCTCTATTATACAGTCATATTTTTGCAATTTACTAGAATTTGTGTGTTTTTCTAACATTTTAGTATTTATTTATTGTCAAGCTGGCATTGACAAAGTATAAACCTCCCATTCTATTTATTTGTAATATTTGTGTATTTTCAGGTAACGTTTTAAAAATTTCAGCTAATGTTTTTGTATCTTTACGACATTGTATCTGTCTGATCATTTAGGATATTGTCTCATCGTTTTTATTTTTCATCTAGTATTTTTTCAGTGTTTACTGTTTAGTATTTATTATCGATTAGTATTTTACCTCATTTTAAACATGATTTTCCAATACTTTTTTTCCCCCTAATAATGGGTTTGTATTATTTCCTACTATTTTAAAACATTTATTTTCAGTTACTTTGTTACTGTTGTCTTATAGTTTTTGGTTAATTTCCATTATTTGTCTAATGAATATTCTAGAATGTCTTGTTAGATATTTTGTATTATTGTTTTACATCTTTGTTGTAACGATGTATTTTTTGTGTAATATTTTTGTTTAATGCAAATGTATTTAATATATTTAATTTTCCGATATTTTGCTTCCTAGTTTTTCTCTTGTATTTTTTAAGTCTTTAATAAAAAATAAAAAAATAAAGATAAAAAGCTAATATTTTTGTGAAGTACGTTTTGGTTATTTTAAGTTGTTTTTTGTTTTTGTTTTGTTTTTTAAGATTTGCATATTTTTCATCTATTTTATTTTTAATTTAATATTTTGTACTATTGTTTTATATTTTTGACATAATACACAACATGTTCCTTCTTGTCCTCATGATAAATTTAAATAATGTTTTTTGTGGTGGCCGCGCAGCACCTGAATAAGACGTACAACACGGACGTGCCTCTGGTGCTAATGAACTCCTTCAACACGGATGAGGACACAGAGAAGATCTTGCAAAAGTACACACATCACCGCGTCAAGATACATACCTTCAAGCAGAGCAGGTAATTGCTGTCATGTCACTGATCCAAATGTGTGCTCAATGTAATATAAAAAAATGATGGTGGAAACATGCGCTATAAAGTATGGAGGACACCATTCATATTTAATGTCACTATCAGTCAAATGGAAAATTGTTTTACCATGTGCCTTCAATTATGAATGAAGGCGTGACAGCAGGAACCATGTTTCAAGTGATTCAGATCAACATCATATCAATAAATCTTGCAGGCCAAAAATAGAGAGTTTGGAGATAATAAATTTGGAAGTGATTCGGACATGATCATCAAAGACCATCTCAAAGCATCGGGCCGGAATTAATCATGCCTTTTAAATTGCCTCACTATTTGATGTTCACCGGACAGGACCCAGATCCGTTGATCACTCTTTGATCACAAAACTTGGTTAAATCCTCTTTTGAAGTCCTCTGAGATGTTTCTGTTGCGTTCTCCTTAGGTATCCTCGCATCAACAAAGAGTCGCTGCTGCCCGTGTCCACCAGCTTGAGTACGATGGGCCAGAATGCGGAGGGCTGGTACCCGCCGGGCCACGGCGACATCTACGCCAGCTTCTACAACTCGGGCCTGCTGGAGCAGCTGATTGCCGAGGGCAAGGAGTACATTTTTGTGTCCAACATCGACAACCTGGGCGCTACCGTGGACCTGCACATCCTCAACCACCTGGTGGGACGACATAATGGCAAGCGATGCGAGTTCGTCATGGAGGTGACGGACAAGACGCGTGCTGACGTCAAGGTGGGTGCTTCTAGAGTTGCGGGAAAAAGAAAAAAAATTCTAACGTCTGGTGTGACTTGCAGGGCGGCACACTCATTGAGTATGAGGGCAAACTGCGCCTGCTGGAGATCGCTCAGGTCCCCAAAGCTCATGTGGACGAGTTCAAGTCGGTGACCAAGTTTAAGATCTTCAACACCAACAACCTTTGGATCTCACTGGTCGCCATCAAAAGACTGCAGAAGCAGAAAGCCATGGACATGGAAGTCATCGTCAACACCAAGGTTAGACATAACAACACACTCATTGTAGGGAATCTACACTATTCATTGTTTAAACCCTAACTATTCCCAACCACTGTGCCATTAGAGATCATCGTGAGTGCAATGGGAAATGATGAACTTCACGTAATTGGTCTGACAATGATTTATTTAAATAAAATAAAATAAAAATAAAAAACTTGATAAAATGGGTAATGGAGGTGTGTTTTTTCTTTTTTAAGTAGCTTCCATCATTAGCGTTCATCGTTAGCTACCAATTTTAGTTCTAATGTTATCTTACAAGTAGCTTCCATCGTTAGCTACCAATTTTAGTTCTAATGTTAGTTTACAACGTTAGCTTCTAAGAATGTTGGCTTAAAATGTTGCCACTAACATTAGCTTTCAAATTTAGCCTAGACATTAGCTTCCATTGTAAGCATTCAGTGTTAATACAGCTTCCAAGACTAGCTTTAACTTAATATTAGCTTCCGTTGTTGTCTTTCAATTTTGGTTTCTGTTAGCTTCCAATGGTACCTTCAACATTAGCTTTATCCATCCATTTTCTTAACCGCTTGTCCTCACAAGGCTCGCGGGGGGCGCTGGAGCCTATCCCAGTTGACTTCAGGCAGTAGGAGGGGTACACCCTGAACTGGTTTCCAGCCCATCGCAAGGCACTGTTGGAAGCAAAGCTTTTTCTTCCGCGTGTTCGTTTTCTTTCGGGTAGTGAGAATGTTGGTTATCTGAATACAGGCTGGAGATCGATGAACAGTTCCTTCAAAGCTTTTATTTCTACAGTTACAGACAAAGGCTGGAGCCTCTCACAAGTGCGGAGATTACAGAGGATTTACAACATTCTTATACTATCTTGAAGGGCGGTACCACACACCGTTTCCAGTAAACAGCTCACAAAGTTAACCGGACCTGCACGATAACATTCAAGGACACTATTCAGACACCGAACAAAGCCCATTTGAGGAATAGGGGAAGTTATTCAGTCATGACTACACCTGGCAGAAATTGCGATAACACTCACAAGAATATATCCGCAGAACAAAGCTCTACTGAAGAAATGAGGAAATTAAAACAGTTGTGACTAAATCTGGGCAGAAGACACACTTCAATCCCCCTTTCGGACTCTTTTGAGTCCGACACATGAAATGAACAATTAAAAAAAAAAAGAAGTACTAGCGGCGTCATCGTCGCTGGCGCAACATTAACCAAGGGTTGTGTGGAAAGATTGGACATTATCATCTTATCAATAGAATAAGAAGCAAAAGCACGCAACAATGAAACATCCCTTTAGCAGTGAGAGAAGGTTGTTTAGCAGTATGTGGCATTAAAGAACACTTTGATTCATTAAAAGATTTTGCAGTGGAGTAAGCATATGTGTTCCACATGTTGATAGTTAAGGGATGTCCCCTGTCCATGGGGTGCCAGGGAGTTTGTGGAGAATCAATACTTCGCTTAGTACGATGTGTTGTGGTTACGTTCAAGGTTGTACTGAGGGGCTTCCAGAGATACCAGATTGGCATAAAAGTCAATATGAGAAAGAGTGTCGTGATGTAGCAGCAGATGGAGATGCGTTCCCACTTCGAAGCCATCTCGAGATGATGTTCTTGGGTTGCTGCTGGAGGGCGCTGTCAGCTTCTTCAGGACCTTAGGGTAGACTGCCTGGTCCCAGGATGAGTCACCGAGATTATTCTGCACGTATACCGTGAACTCAACCTTTAATAGAACGATGTCAGTGGGAGCCGGTTTGCTTCTCGGTTGTTGTTGGGTGATTGCCTGGTGCAGGGACAATGGCTCCAGCCGGTGTCCTTGCCGGTCGGGTGGAGGAGATGTGATACCACATATCATCTTTTCCGTGCAGGCGAACTGCAGAAGATGTCCTCTCCGTCACCTTGTGGGGTCCTGTCCTCCTGGGCTCAGACCATTTTCGTTTAATCACTTTCAACCATACATATTCACAATCATTTATTTCTGAAGGAGCATCTGGTTGTTTTTTTGTTAGCTGGGAGTTAGTAAATGTTAGTTGTTTAAGTTCTGGAGGTCCTGGAACGTGCGTCTCTTCCAATGGAGCTGTTGGAGCCGGAAATGGTCTGTTGGTGTGACATTCAAACAGAGTCCAGCCTTTGGCTGAGTTAAGTGACATTCGCATATTCATTAATGCAACAGGAAGAGCTTGTAGCCAATTCAAATTTGATGAGGCCAGTGCTTTAGCCAATTTTTCTTTAATGTTTCTATTCATTCGCTCAACCTGTCCTTGGGATTGGGGATGATACACTGAACCAAATGTGTGTTTTAGCCGCAATGCCTTTTCTACTGCTTATAGATGTTTGTTTTTGAAATGGGTTCCATTGTCTGATCTAATTTTTCTAGGGAACCCATGTGATGGTATGTAATGATTAATCTAATGTTTTATCACTATACTTGCTGTTTCAGATTTGCAGGGATATGCCTCTGGCCATCCTGAAAAGGAATCTACTATTACCAGCAAATATCTGTATCCTGACACTGGTTTTATCATGTCAGTGAAATCCATCGAAACCACCTGACCAGGAGCAGTCACGTCCGGATCATTAGTGCCATGGGGAGGTTTAGATGTAGGCATACTGGTATACCTGCTGCAAACACTGCAGTCCTGCAGTTCACTTTTAACAATTTGTCTCATGAAAGGATGCCACCAGGAGTGGAGTCGTCTCAGTGTTTCTTCCACACCTACATGGCATGTTACATGGGCTTCAGAAATTAGATTTTTCAATTGTTTCTGAGATGGAATACATTTACCTTCTTTCAGCCATATACCTGCTTCATCTTTTTGTCCCCCTTTGGACATCCACACACTCTTTTCTGCTGGACTTGCTTTTTCCTGCCACAACTGAACTGTTTCTACTATCACCTCCTGGATTGTCACATTCAGACTCACTTACAGTTTGTTGGAGTGTAGATCGGTACCACACAATCTTTTTTGCTGCTCGATCTGCTGATTCGTTTCCTGCTGATACAAAATCATTAGTTTGAGAGTAACCTTTACATTTTATTACTGCCACCGCTGTTGGGAGCATTAAAGCATCTCGCAATTTAAGAATATCATCTTGATGTTTAATGGGTGTACCGGTTGGAAATCGTTTCGCTACCATTCTTTTAATGCAACATGAACTGTCATGTGTGCATACGCTGAATCTGTGTAAATATTTACTGACTAATTTCCTGCCAATCTGAGAGCTGCTGTCAATGCCAAAATGTCAGCTCTTTGTGCTGACTGAGAGCCCGAAATTCTTTCTGCTTGGACTTCTTCAAAACCAGTTTCTGTGGGTTGGGTCACTGCCAATCCAGATTGTAGGCCATCGTTGCCTCTGAAGCAACATCCATCTGTGAAAAGGATCAAGTCCGGGTTGTCAATAGGTGTCACAAAGTGGGTGTCTTTGCTCGTATTTTTCCAATGGAGTTAATGCATACAGACAAACTTGTCGACTTCCTCCTTCCCCCTTCTGATAAAGGGCAGCAGAAACACTGCTGACCTTTTCAGACACGTCAATATAGAACATGCGACTGTAATCAGGAATCGCAAGAGCTGCAGCAGTGGAAAGATGCTGTTTCAAAGAGATAAAGAGCAAAGACCTGGTGGCTTCAAGACAAAAAGTTTCAGATGGAGCTGCCAGCAAGAGGTCATCCACATACTGCACCAGGAGAACACCAGGGGGCAGTTCAAGTGGAGACAGCAACTGGCGAAGACAGTCGTTGAAGAGTCCAGGTGAAAGGACAAAGCCTTGAGGCAGGCGATTGTAGGAGTAGCAAACACCATTCCAAGTGAAAGCAAAAAATTGCTTCATTGAAGGATGGAGTGGAATCCAAAAGAAAGCATTAGCCAGGTCAATGCAAGTGAAATGAGTGTGGGTTGATGTAATTTGGGACAATGCCGAGTGAGGGTTCGGGACAGACAAAGTAGGAGTTAAGACGGCCGCATTAATCGCTCGCAGGTCATGGACCATGCGAAACTTTCCAGTATCTTTCTTCTCAACGGGTAAAATAGGCGTGTTATAATCAGAGCCGGGAATTTCACAGAACACTCCTGCTTTGAGCAAACTGTCAATTGTTACCGAAAGGACAATCATCCCAGCCTCTTTTACAGAGTATTGGGGAACATATATTTGTCCTGGTTTAATCTGAAACACAACAGGTGAGACGTTACAGAGACCAACATCAGTGGGATCCATGGACCACAGCGATGTGGGAAAGAAATCAAGAAGGTAACCAGCAAAATCGCTGTCGGTTGTTTCACGTCCATGGTGCCTATCCAGAAGCTGGTGCTCCAAAACGGAAGTGGGTAAAAATGTATTAGACTAAATCCAATAAGCATCAAGTGACGGGGAAATAGAGCAATTGAGAGTGAAATGAATTTTGCCTATCAGTGGCCTGTGTGCATGCCAGGACATACGGACCGAGATCCTTTGCTGTGTGCTGAGGCGAGATCATCAAGGAGACATGTGGGAGTTGTTCAGGAGTCAGGGACACCGAAAAGGCGACACCTGGTTTGCCTGCAAACAAATCAACCATGTTCAATTCCCATATGTTGTTTTCAATTTCCTGAAATGCCTCGCTATACATCTTATCCCCTGATCTGCCATAGTACAGAGTGCAATACATACAATCAGTTACCATATCATAAGATCTGAGGTTACGAACCCAAGGTGACCAGAGAGCTCAGCTTCGAGCCAACCACTGGAGGCAATATCCACTCTTGCCCAGTAGATGTTGGCAGTGACGCATGCCACAGGGCGTTGTTCAACAAGCGGGAACTGGGAGGTGGCACTGGAGGCAGAGGAGGCAGAGTAGCAGTAGGTGTTATCATCCGGAAATTCCAGGATAAATCCATCAGGGCTGCATTTGATGAGAGGGCATGTGGCGATGCCCAAAAGATTGACTGGACAGTTAGGTGCAAACACAAAAGAAAGCAAAAGAGTGTGAAAAACATTGAACAGTCACTGAGCATGTGGATTCAGGGCACCATCATTGTGGAAACTGTCCACCAGAGGGAGGCAGATACTGTTGGTTTGGCACCGGCGAATATCCTTGTTGCTACTGCAGGATATCCTCTCTCTTCTCGATTGTAGCCACGTGCAGTTTGTTGGCCTCGGCCTCTCCACCCAGACGCTTGAGGTCGCTGTCTGCAATCGCGGGCCCAATGACCAGGCCGTCCACAATTGAAAGTGCATGTTACGGCCACCCAGAGGGCGCACCTTGGCCCATGAATGAACCTGCTTGATACATCATGCACTCGGAATCGACAAAGGGAGATGAGATCACAGCAAAAGTGGCTTCTTCCTGCTTTTTCAGATTTTGCAATTGCAATATAGCAAGTTGTGTTTCTGTACTTTTGTGTTTGTCTACCTTAGACTATTTTTCTTTAGCATGTCTCCTTAAATGATGTTTAAGATGTGATAACCACCAGTCAACCTCAGCACCGGGAAGATCCGGATTGGCCTCCATTGCCTGTGCCACAGACTTGGGAAAGCCCTTCAAAATGGCTGCTCGGAACACTTGCGAATGCAAGGCGGAGGCCGTAGGGGCGTGTCCTGTTTTCAGAGTGTAATCCGTGAGGGCCCGATCAACAAAAGCCACGGCCTCCTCATCTGCTTTGGGAGCGAACACCAGATCTGAGATGAAACAAACAAAGGTCTAAGACGACAAGGTGAAGTAATTTTCTCGCGTAAGAGCCTAATTATCGGGGAGAGAGAAAAAAATAAAAATAATAATAAATAAATTTAAAAAACTAAATTTTACAATAAAATATTCAACTATAAAAGCGGACATAATTGTGTAAAAAGAACACGGATATCACCTACTATTAACATTTGTCCCGTAACCGCTCTCTGCACTGCTTTGAAGCCAATTTGCACCACCAGATTGCATAGGCAGAAGTTTCTGCATCAAAACACTCACATCAGTGGGAGAGAAAGGTTTGTAAAACAAAGCAGAGTTACCAGTGGACGGGTCAACTTTAGCTAACATGGGTGCCTGCAAGATTTGGGAACGAGTCACAGGCCGATTCTTCGGGGTCTTTTATGACCTCTGGTTCGGTCCAGGACGGAGTCAGGGTGGGCACCTGAAAGATTCTGGACATGACACTTTAATTCTGCTACTTGATTCTGTAACTGAGCAATGTACAACCTGTTTTTCACTTCCTCATTCGAAGGGCCTCTAGCTGCGTGTTCCGCAGCGCCATCATTCTTGCTCTCGACTCATTTCCACAACTTTCTTATCATTCTCTCTCACCCTCCCTTTTGGAGACAACCTATAATTTTTTATTAAATTTTTCCAATTTTAGAGCCGCCGCTCTTTTAACACAAGCTTTTTTCCGTTTTTCTCATTAATGTCACCAAACACGCAGTTGAAGAAGGAAACCATCCATTCTTGCAACACTTCTCATCCACTCCCTTTTTTTTTTAACTGTTCTCTCTCTCACTCCCCTCCACAGTCACATGCATTCCTGATTTACTCACCCAGCACTTATTCAGAATGGTTTGGTATTTGCGGCAAATTGAACCATTCACTTTCCCTATCAAACTCTCCCTTCATTTTGTTTTATTTATTTATTTACTTACTTCCTTATTCGTTTATTATTATTATTTATTATTTTATTTTAGTTACGTCATTAACGTCTTTTGTGGTACCACAGTTTCACATAGGCCTTCTTTTTCCTTATTCAAAGACACTTGCTTATTCCCAAACAAATGTGTCCGAACCTTAATTTCTCAGAAGTGGTCGAACTATTCCTCTTAATTCAAAAGCACTTGACTTGGACCAAACAAAAGCACTCGAACCCTAATTTATCAAAACCACTCGAACTTCTTATTCTCTTATTTCTCTTCACTCAGTTATTTCTTATGCGCTTATTTCTTCGTAACATTACCCCATAAACAAGGACTTCAGTTTTTAAGATTCTAAAATAGAACGAAACAACCTCGTATGTTTAATGTCTTAGTAAAATCCAAAAACTAGGATTTCTTGTTTCTAGGATTCCATAATGGAACGAAACAACCTTGTATTTTAGATTTACTAATATCTCATATACAATTTAGTCACAAATTAAATTACATGAAAACAGGTCTCGGAGTAGTCAACAGACAGAAAATCAACTAGGAGGATAAATGTCCTCTTACCTTTAATTACTTTGGCGCCAGATGTTCTGTCTGCTGACCAACACCGAAATCACGTCGGGGGTCACCAATTGTTGGAAGATAAGCTTTTTCTTCCGCGTGTTCGTTTTCTTTCGGGTAGTGAGAATCTTTGGTTATCTGAATACAGGCTGGAGATCGATGAACAGTTCCTTCAAAGCTTTTATTTCTACAGAATATTCCGGGCACAAGTGATTTACAGACAATGGCTGTAGCCTCTCACAAGTGCGAAGATTACAGAGGATTTACAACATTCTTATACTATCTTGAAGGGCGGTACCACACAGTTTCCAGTAAACAGCTCACAAAGTTAACCGGACCTGCACGATAACATTCAAGGACACTATTCAGACACCGAACAAAGCCCATTTGAGGAATAGAGGAAGTTATTCAGTCATGACTACACCTGGCAGAAATTGCGATAACACTCACAAGGATATATCCGCAGAACAAAGCTCTACTGAGGAAATTAAAACAGTTATGTCTAAATCTGGGCAGAAGACACACTTCAGCACACAGAGACAGACAACCATTCACACTCACAATCACACCTATGGACAATTTGCAGTGTTCAATTTACCTGCCATGCATGTCTTTGGAATGTGGGAGGAAACCAGAGTACCCGGAGAAAACCCACACAAGCACAGGGAGAACATGCAAATTCCACCCAAGAAGGCCGAAGCCCGGACTCGATCTCAGGTCCTCTGCACTGGGAGGCGGACTTGCTAACCAGTCAGCCACCGTGCCACCGTTAGCTTTCAACGTTAGTTTTAATTTTCACATTCAATGTCAGCCTTTGCAGCTGGCTTGGTTGAAGACTGTTAGATTCCAATGTTAGCTGTCAATAAGCTTCCAATGTTAGCTGTCAATAAGCTTCCAATGTTAGCTGTCAATAAGCTTCCAATGTTAGCTTTCAATCTTCTTAATATATTAAGTCGGCAGCTTTCAATATGGTTCGATTTTACGTTAGCTTTCCAAATTTGTTCAAAGTTGCCTTCTAAATTTGGCTTCCAGACAGTGTTACCTCTAACAATGCTGCCTAGGAAGACCAATGTTTACTCCGACATTAGCTTCCGGCATTGGCTTCAAACATTAGCTTCCAAAATTAGCTGTTAGTGTGGGCTTTCAATGTTTTTCTGAAGTTAGTTTCCAATATTAACTTTAATGTTGCAGTCAGATGTTAACTTCAAGATTAGCTTCTGAAATTGGCTTGCAACAATACCTTAACATTAGAACAAAGTAGATCAACGTTAGCTTTGAACGTTAAATCCTGATTTTAGCACCCAAAATTAGCTGCCATTGTTTAGCACCCTGCTACCATCATTTTAGGGTGTTACACAAAGAACAGAAAAATACATATTTCATATAAAATTCTACAGAATAATTGTTCAGTAGTTAAGTTCTCCAAGGGTTGCCGCCGGTAAAGCTCTCCCGTGTGGCCCTTGTACAGACGCTGGACGGGGGTCAGAACGTGATCCAGCTGGAGACGGCGGTGGGCGCAGCCATCAAGTGCTTCGACAACGCCATGGGCATCAACGTGCCCCGCAGCCGCTTCCTGCCCGTTAAGACCACCTCGGACCTCCTACTGGTCATGTCCAATCTGTACAGCCTGGATGCCGGCTCGCTTACCATGAGCCCCCGCAGGGAGTTCCCCACCACGCCACACGTCAAGCTGGGGAGCTCCTTCACCAAGGTGCCATGCTACAAAAATTGCGTAGCTGGGGTTAGGGATTAAAAGTAGGGTTTAGTTAGTTAGTTAGTTTGGTCCTCAAAGTGTCCTTTTTCAAGGTGTTTCCCACATTCAGGTCCAGGAGTACCTGACTCGCTTCGAGAGCATCCCTGACATGCTGGAGCTGGACCACCTGACCGTGTCCGGAGACGTCACTTTTGGCAAGAACGTCTCGCTCAAGGTAAAGTGCCACACGAGCGCCACTTTGGCAACAGTCAAACTATGGAGCCACAACACTGAAAATAAAATCTGGTATTGAAAAAAAAATTGTCATTGGCGAAAAAGCTGCATTGACATTGAAACAATTATTGGCATTGTAAAACATGTATTGGCATTGTAAAAGGTTGTATTGAAAAATAAAATACAGACATAAAAAAAACACTATTTTCTATAAGCATATTTTTTTGTATTATGATTTTTTTTTTTTTACACTCTCTTTTTCCCCCCCGAGTATCACAGGTTTTCAGTTTCAACTCTCTGGTTTTCAGTTTCACTCTTTTTTTCAGGTTCAACTTACTGGCAGTGTTTTAACGTGGGGGGCGGGGTTCGGGTAGGAGCCAGGGCTTTGAGCGCGAGAACGCCTTCCAGCTTCTCAGGAGAGGAGAGCGCGCCCTCTGTTGGCTAAAGGCAATACTCATGGATACAAGTTCACCAGGAACTCCTAAACCGCCAGTAAGCCACAAGGTTATATGTGGTTATATATTATGTTATTTGCCATAAGGTTATATGTGGTTATATATGTTACTTGTGGCGTTAAAACCACCATGTTTGAAATTACTTTATGCATCATGTTATGCTAATTCAGCTAGCGTGCTAACTGGTTTACTACAGAAACATTAACACTGACGCCACAAAGTTACATGTAGAAAAAACACAGGTGGTTTAGGAGTTCCTGGTGAACTTGTATCCATGAGTATTGCCTTTAGCCAACAGAGGGCTCTCCTCTCCTGAAAAGCTGGAAGGCGTCCTCACGCTCAAAGCCCCGTTAAAACACTGCCAATAAGTTGAACCTAGAAAAAAGAGAAGTGAAACTGAAAACCAGAGTTGAAACTGAAATCCTGTGACACTCGAAAAAAAAGAGTGTAAATTATATTATATATTGCATATTGGCATTGAAAAAGACATCATAATACAAACAAAATATGCTTTAAAAATGTGTGCTTTTTTTTTTATGTCTGCATTTTATTTTTCAATACAACCTTTTACAATGCCAATACTTGTTTTTCAATGTCAATGCAGCTTTTTTCCCAATACCAAATCTTATTGGCAGTGTTGTTGCTCTATATCAAACTTGCTTGACAGGAAAGAGAAATCGAACTTGTTGTAACTGTGAGCTTTCACACAGCAAGCACAGATATGATGCCTGACAGCAGTCAGAAAACTAAAAAGGTTAAGGTTTCGAGCCTTAAGGTTTGAAAGTAGGGTTTCGGGCCTAGGTTAGTATTTAAATCTATGATTTTAATCCCTAACTTGACTTTGAAGCCTCATTAGGGTTTGAAAGTAGTCTTTCAAACTTTCTTAGAGTCTCAAATTAGGTTTTCAAAGTAGTGTTGGCGTTTCAAAATAAGGTTTCAAACTAGGATCAGGATTTTAATGTAGGATTTCAAGCCTAATTTATGGTTTTAAAGTAGCGTTTTAAAATAGGGCTTTCAAGCCGGTTTTGGGCTTCAAAGTAGGGTTTCAAGCCTAGGTTAGTGTTTTAAATTATACTTGCAAAGTAGGGTTAGGGTTTCAAAGTAGGTATTCAAATTAGGGTGAGGGTTTCAAAATAAGGTTTGGGTTTCAATGTAGTGTGGCTTCAACTTTCAAGCCTAGGTTATGGTTTCAAAAGTAGGATTTCAAGGATAATAGTTAAAAAAAAGAAAAGAAAGGTGTTTGAAGCCAGTGGGTGTTTTATTTCCCTGTGGTGTTTTGCGGCAGGGCACGGTGATCATCATCGCCAACCACGGGGATCGCATCGACATCCCGGCAGGCTCCATGTTGGAGAACAAGATTGTATCGGGTAACCTGCGCATCATGGACCACTGAGACCACGCCCACCATGGTCAGGTGACCATGCTCGCCCTGGTCATGTGACCCGCCTATCTGGCTTCATCCCAACCATGTGACCTGTTTGCTTTGTTTGTTTTAAACAAGACGCTGCCCCCTGCTGGCCAACAAACAACACTTACAACTTTGAATATGAATACAACAAACTGTACTACGTTTCTCTAGTAGCATATTATACTGTATTAATTTACTGGGACTGAAGTAATCTGACTGAAATGAAGTTAAAGGCCTTACGTACTGTTCGTATCTGTCATCATATCACAAAATTGTGTATTATTATTTCATTCTAGGTGTTTTCTTTGTGCTGTCAATCATCGGAGATGCCAAACATGCACGCACGCACGCACAAATGTTGAAGTGCAACTAAGGTCTGAATAAAGTGCAATATTATACACTGAGATGTGGCTATGAAGACTTTCTTTTTTTTTCTGGAGAGCTCAGTATTGTTCATTTGGTAATTTTACTGATTTAACATGTCATCAATGCTCTCTTTTTTTTAATTTATTTTTTTATTAATATTTATTTTGTATGTGGGTGAGAATGTGTATGTGCGTGTGAGTGTGTATTCATTAGTTCACCTAAACCCTATTAAAAATCCCATACCGTTCACCTAAACCGAATACTTCAGAATCCAGCTAGTCGTGAGGTTGTCAGGAGACCCGAGGAAGGATCAAAGAAAAGAAAGGAAAGTGAAATCCAGCACCGACCAGACATCACCTACTATCCACCGGGTTTCCAACCAGAGTCTTTCACCAACCCCAGAAACATTTAAATTCCAACAAATTAGGGAGACCTCAAGAGACCAAAGGAGAGACTGAGGAAAGGAAGGAAGGACAGATGAAGCAGAGTGAGATCCACAGACACCAGCCTCCACCGATTCAACGACCAGAGGAAGAAGCAGATTGTGTTTGAGTTTCGATAGATGCTGGTGTGGTGGATCTGGCATGCATGAAAATCTCCACCAAAGAGGGGAGCCGTTTACCCCTGCCAGGACAGAGCAAGCGCAACACCTCAGGGCCACCCAGGCCATGGCAGCGCCAAGGGACGGCCACCGGCCGGAGAGCAAACCCAGGAGCCAGGAGCGCCCCCCCACCCCTACACGGCTCGCGCCCCCAACCCAACGCAGCAGGACGGGGCACTGCAGGCCTGTCAGGCACCCAACCGGTCCACAGCACCCGCTCCCCCCACAACCCCCCCGCCATCCACCCCAACCCAGCCCCAGCCGCCCGCCGGCAACCACAGACCCACAGTGTGTGTGTGGTGCATTAAAATTGGGAGCATGGAGACGACAAGAAGGGCAAGGGACAGCGGCAGGGCTGCAGAGAGAGGGGGAGAGGAGGAGGAAGGGTGACGAGGGAAAAGGGACAGGGAGGCGGAGGACGGGCGGGGAGAGGCGAGGAGGGAGAGGCAGCAAGGGGGAGGAAGGGGAGAGGGAACCATGGGGCACTCCGGCGGCCCACAGGCCCCGAACAGCATCGCCGGGCCCGGAGTGACGGACCGCGCCGGGGCGGCGCCGCCCCGGACACCAGGGAGAGCCCCGCAACGCAGCACCCCCCAAGAGACCCAGGGAACGGCCAAGACACAGCCGCCACCCAGCAGCCAACAGAGGGGCAGAGTCGCCCACGCCCAGCCACGGGGGGACAGCACCTATAGAATTAACCCACTGGCATGCAGTGAATCCGAATATTAACCCTTAGTGCCCATTGGAGGTGAATCTTGAGGAGTTGGTGATTAAGGTGTCGTTTGATGTTGTCTGCTCGATCCTGCTGGCAGCAACTGGGTTCCTGACTATAAAAACACAACCATTAGTTACAAATTGCCAAATACAGAAACAGCAATGTAAAGTATCGCGATGTGGTGGCTCTCACTAACAGGCAGAATTAAGTAACCAGATTTAGGTTAAAATATTCTATATACGTAGACCATGTTTCTATAAATTTTTATATTTGGTTTTTATTTGAGGCATATTTTTTTCCATTAAAATGTGATTTATGAGGAGGTTAGACCATTGGTCGATATTCAGAGTTTGTTTATTTTTCCAGTTAACAAGAATAGTTTTTTTTTGCGATAGTAAGGGCTACAAGTGTAGATTGAAATTGTTTATGTGGTAAGTCAGTTGTTGTTAGGTTACCTAGCAAACACAAGTTTGGAGATAAAGGTATCCTACAGTCCAAGATAGCGGAAAGTTTTTCTAAGACTTTAGTCCAGAAATACATAACCGGAGTGCATAACCATAAAGCATGAAAATAAGTGTCTGTAGTGTTTTGTAAACACTAGAGACAAATGTCGGAGTCTGAGAGTCCCATTTTCTTCATCATATATTGAGTAATGTATGTTTTTATGAATAATTTTATATTGGCTATGAAGACTTCCTTATGCATCCATCCAATTTTATTTCATAAATTATAGTGGGGTATGGTTTAAAATAAGAATTAATGTATTCAAACCATAATTTAGGTTTCAGATTAAGATTTCAAACAATGTAACCGCAAGGGGGCACAAGCCAGTGTCTTCTTGTGCCAGTCCCATAAATACAGAGGGTTGTGTCAGGAAGGGCATCCGACGTAAAAACTTTGGCCAAATCAAGCATGTGAATCAAATATATGACTTTCATACCGGATCTGTCAAGGCCCGGGTTAACAACAACCGCCATCGGTGCTGTTGACCTACAAGGGTGCTGGTGGAAACTGGACTACTGTTGGTCGAAGAAGGAGAGGAGGAAGGTGTGTTCGTAGGAGGAAAGAGAAGAGGAACACCAAGAGTCTAGGACTAGTAGGGACTTTGAATATTGGAACTATGACAGGAAAAGGTAGAGAACTGGTTGACATGATGCAGAGGAGGAAGGTGGACATATTGTGTGTTCAGGAGACCAGGTGGAAAGGGAGCAAAGCTAGTAGTAGTTTAGGAGCAGGGTTCAAGTTATTCTATCATGGTGTAGATAGGAAGAGAAATTGAGTAGGAGTTATGAAGGAGGAGTTTGTTAGGAACGTCCCAGAGGTAAAAAGAGTATCAGATAGAGTGATGAGCCTGAAGCTAGGAATCGAAGGTGTGATGATCAATGTTGTTGGTGGGTATGCGCCACAGGTAGGATGTGAGCTGGAGGAGAAGGAAAACTTTTGGTTGGACCTTGATGAAATGATGCAGAGCATCCCTAGAAATGAGAGAGTTGTCAGTGGTGTAGACTTCAATGGACACGTTGGTGCAGGAAACGTAGGTGATGAGGAGGTGACGGCAAGTTTGGTATCCAGGAGAGGAACGCAGAAGGACAGATGGTAATTCACTTTGCAAAAAGAATGGAAATTGCTGTCGTGAATGCTTTCTTTCAGGAGAGGAAGGAACTTGGGGTGACCTACAAGAGTGGAGGTAAGAGTACACATTCACGGTTTAGGGGTAGAGTTCGCCAGTCGGCGAGCTGGCGGACTCAGTAACAGGGGTTAATTTTCACAAAGAACGCTGGGGTGACGACCGGGGCCTTCCCCCGCTGGGCCTGGGGTTCGGGGGTGTCGGCCGCCCTCCGGTGCCCCCATCTCCCCCTTCTGCCTCCGGTGTTCCGTCCTTCCACACGGCGGGGGGTGGGGTGGGCGCGGCTGCCCTCTCCGCTCTGTTCCGGCGGGGGTCGACGGCTCCCCTCTTTGGTGGAGATTTTCATGCATGCCAGATCCACCACACCAGCATCTACCGAAACTCAGACACAATCTGTTTCCTCCTCAGGTTATTGAATCGGTGGAGGCTGGTGTCTGCGGATCTCACGCGGCTTCGTCTGTCCTTCCTTCCTTTTCTCGGTCTCTCCTTTGGTCTCTTGAGGCCTCCCTGATTTTATGTTTTTTGGATTTGTTGGGGTCTGGATGTTTCTTGGGCTGGGGAGGAGTTCTGGTGGGGGGTGTCTGGTCGGTGCTGGATTTCACCTTCTTTGGTTTTCTTTGGTCCCCTCGGGTCTCCTGGTGTTCGGTTTAGGTGAACGGTATGAGATTTTTTCTAATAGGTTTTCTGGTGAGCTAACAAATACACGCACGCACGCACGAGAAAAAGGGGAAAAAAAAGCAAAAAAAGTACACAGGTAGACTACATCTTGTGTAGACGGTGTAATCTGAAGGAGATCAGCGACTGCAAAGAGATATAGTGAGTATATTGGCAGAAGGATGCTGAGATTCCAAATGCCAGGCAAAAGGTCTAGAGGAAGAGGAGGTTTATGGATGTAGTTAAAGAGGACATTAAGGTAGTTGGTGTGAGAGCAGAGGATGCAGAGGACATTGTTAGATGGAGGCAACTGATTCACTGTGGCGACCCCTGAAGGGAAAAGCCGAAAGGAAAAGAAGATTAAGATTTCAAACCAGAGTTGAGTTTTCTATATAGTGTGTCACCCAATTACGGTTTGGGCAAGGAATTTCAATTACAGTTTAAAGCCAGGGCTAAGGTTTCAAAGTGGGGCTTTCATGTCAAGACTAGGGTTTCAAGTTCAGTTTTCAAGGCATATTATTTTTAAGCAAAAATTATGGTTGTAAATGACTGTTTGACGGTTTTAAATTAGAGTTTGGGTTTAGGGTTCAAAATTTGCATATGTCAATTAAGTGTTTCAGCCAGACAGTTGCCAGGCATTTGCTCATAGCTTATTTAGCGTATGTGAATGAACAGGTTTACTGCGCATGCGTGGCAGTAAAGAACGTGACGAAAGAAGTTTTCTTATTTTTGTCCATTCCCAAAGCAACAAAAAAAAACAACACTGCAGATTTTCTTTCCTACTTTAATATTTTAAACTTATTAGAAAAAACATTATTTTGCTTTCTTTCACCTTCACAAAAAAACACATTTCGAGGACGAAGAGCACGTGAGTGTCAATATGATTGACAGGACAGGGGAGAAGCCCTTTCTTCCATATTTGGGCAAAAGGGCGGGGCTGTAATAAAAACGAGGATGTGTTTGATGGCGCGTATGTGTGTGCGTGCGCGTGCCACAGGTTTTCTATTTTGGTATCCCTGAGGTGAGTTCGGGACACTTCGGACTCGAGTGTGAAGTCCTTGAACAAACGGCGACGCCAGCTGCTTGAATCGTCGGAGAAATGTCAATCAAGCCTAAAGTCAAACACTTGTCTGGGGGGGTTATTGCTGACGTCATCAAATCGGTGGCCACTCGCTTTATCTAAAAAAAAATATATATATATTTTTTTGTTTTTACGTGTTTATGTGTAGATAGGAAGACATGTAAATAATTTAAATGATGTTCAAGACTGTTGTTAAACCCTGGAAGTGGAAGAAGCCGGTGCCAAATGCGGAAGTAATTGTCAACCCATCTAGCGATAATTCCGTCGCCGTGAACTAGCAACAACAAAATGAACTTTCTCTTGAAAATACATTTTCAACTTTGTGGCAAGGTTTTGAACCTGAATTAGGGTTTCAAGCCATTGTTAGGGTTTCAAACATAAGTTAGGGTTCAAAACCTACAATTTTATTAATTGATTGAGGTTTCAAAATTGGCTTTAAAGACAATGTTAGGGATTTAAATTACGATTTGAATCTCGGGTTGTGGTTTCAAGCCACGATTCAAACCCTAATTTGAAACCATACCAATGGATTCAAACCGTAACTTTTGAAACCATAATGATCCATTTTGAAACCATAACGCTGTCTTAATACCTCAATTTGAAAGCCTGTTATTGGTGTCAAACTGGTTTCAAACGTGTTAAAAAATAATGGATCATTAAATGGAACACTTTCAACTTGTAAGAGGGTCAAAATAAATTCTGAATATTACATGTACATTCCATGGACAAACAGTAATGATTTTCCTACCAATAAACAACTGACATTCATAACAGTGGTCATAAAAAAACATTTGAAGTCCTTTTTGTGTACGTGATGCTACATGGCTGCGCTGTTTTAAAAGGTTCAGTAGGAGGTGCTATTCAAGACGACCCATAATGCTTCAGGAGGTTCCGAAAAGGTATTGCTTTGTCAACGGCTTGGAAAGACGAACACAGTACAAAACTTAAATAAGACAAAATACCTGGAAAAAGCCCTCAGAACACACTCAATCTGCTGAGTACAAAGATGCAAGATTGGAAAGCCATGTGATGCTTTGAGAGCCATAAATAAAAATAAAAAATAAGAAAGGTTTAAGCTAATGAGATGGGATGGCGAGATCCGGTCCTTGAGGGCCGGAGTCCTGCAGGTTTTGGATATTTCCCTTCTTCAGCACAGCTGATTCATCAGCTCCTCAGCAACCTCTGCATAAGCCTGATAACGATCCTGTTAATTGGAATCAGCTGCAGTTCGAGTAGGGAAAATCTAAAATCTGCAGGACTCCGGCCCTCAAGGACTGCAGTTTGCCACCCCTGGTCCAAGGGTGTCCCTCCAAAAATTGACAACATATCCTTTCATATGGCCAACTATCAATCAATATGGGGGACTCTGCTTTGAAAATGGCTGTCAGTGAAGTGATTAGGGGAAAATTTAAATGGGGAAGACGATCTGAGACGACTTGAGATGCAACCACATCCCAGAATGACATAAACTTGAAATATTAAACAGACGAACATTCAAAAGTTTAGCGAATGTCATATTAAGTTGTAGAGCATTTTAGGCTTATTTAAACCGAAAGCCCAAAATTCCAAATCTTTGGGCGTGGCTGTTTTTTGGGGGGACACCCTGCAGCACAAGAACAATAAGCCGTACTGTAGCTTTTGGTTTGAGATAAATACTGTCGTTGTCACAATCACAAAGTCTCTCCAGCAGTTTTGTCTCGTGGAAAATATAGAAATATTTGTCTTGCAAAAGGAATACTCAAAAAGGTCACTTAAAAATGAGAGTGAGACAACAACAAAAAAGAGGTCCTAATCTGGCATCCTCTAGTCCAGGGGTCCTTGGAAGATGAGTCTGACGAAGCCGCGCTCGCAGTTCAGCTGGTGGGCGCAGAAGGGGCAGGCGGCGTGGAAGGTGTGCGTGCCGTGCGGCAGCGGGATCTGACTCCAGAAGGCGGCCGTCTTCTCCGAGCAGACGTGGCCGCAGGGGCTGAAGGCGTGCGTGGGCGGTGCGGCGTCCACATAGAAACCGGCCTCGCAGCCCAGCCACAGGGGCACGTAAGGCCCTTTGGCCCGACACATGGGGCACTCGCGCTGGCGCCCGTCCCGCTCCTCGTGACGATTGCCCCAGTCGTGGTAGCCGTGCACGTGGCCGCAGCGCAGGTAGGCCCACGGCTGCTTCTCGTCCGGCGTGTCCTTGCGCCGCATGGAGGGGAAGGCCAGCGTGTTGAAGCCCACAGGGCACTGCGGCCGCGCCGCGTTGATCTCCTGCCGCAGGGCCTCTAGGTGTTTGAGGGTGGGCGTGCGCGACAGGCCCTCGGCCGTGCGCCACAGTAGCGTGGCGCCGCACAGGTCGATCAGAGAGCCGTCCACCAACTCCTCAGACTCCGCCTCCACCTGCGCGCCACAAACACACCTCTTATTCTTTTCTTTTCTTTATCGGTGTTATAATAATTTGGGATTTTTCATATTTTTATTATTATTATTATTTTTATTCAGTTAGTTTAAATTAATTTTAGAGCAGTTAATTTGTTAGTTTTTTTATGGTTATTATTTTTCCAAAATGTCTTTGTTTTAGTTTAGTTTTTATTAGTTTTAGTATTTTGCCATTTCATTTTTGAACTACGGTATACACATTTTTTTATTTGTATTTTTAAATCTCCCTCTGTTTGATTACACAACATAACTACACAAAACTACGATAATGATATTGAAGATTTTTTTTTTTAAATGGACAGATTTTTCTGTCACCTGTAAGGCGAAAACAAAAACTACATGGCAATGTATTTAAACAGTAAAATATAATGTTGTCAAGATGAGTATAATATGATTTTGAACAATTTCGGGATGATCATTTGTGTGGATGACACGCTATAAAAAATGGATGGATGGAAAAAATTTGGAAACAGCTGTTTGTTAGATCAGTGGTCCTCAACCCTGGTCCTCGGGGACCGGTATCCAGCCTGTTTTCCATGTCTCCTACAGCCATTACAGGTGGGAATCGTTATCAGGCTTCTCCAGAGCTTTCTAATTAGCTGATGATATGAATCACCTGTGCTGGCTGCGGGAGACATGGAAAACAGGCTGGATACCGGTCCCCGAGGACCAGGGTTGAGGACCACTGTGTTAGATGACCGCTGTGTAATGTTCTTCAAAGGACACCAGGGGGCAGTGTCACTTTGCAGCTCACAATTCTCAGTATGGCCCCACACATCACTTCCTATTAACGCATACGTTATAGTAACACAGTTCCCGGAACTTAAGGTGGAAATGTGTGTCACGAGAAATAAAATAAAAAATAGTTACAAAAATGTGAGGGTCACTTTAGTGAGATAAAAAGTAAGGTAGTATATCTGGTTAATGTAGGCTAGTTTAACTTAGTCTAGGGTAGGTTGGGCAGGTGTCGTGCATGCACTCACCATTTTCCCCCGCTGCTGCGCCGAGCGCGTCTCTCGCAGTGTGAAGACGTTCCCGCACACGGAGATCTCCCGCCACACGCCGGGCCTGGAGTCCTGGCTGAAGCCGTGGCGAGGGTGCATCACCAGCACGCCGTTGGTGGTCAGGCCGTCCATCTGCCCGTCTGGTGTCTTCCACTTGGCAGCTTTCTCCTGAAACAACAACAAATGAGCTCAAGCGTTGTTCACCTGCTTCAGGTTTCGGGACGGCGCGGCTCCTCACCCCGAGGAAGATGTTCTTGGACGAGTCGAAGCCAGCCGCGTAGATGCGGGCGGTGTAAGGCGGCGTGCGCTGACACATGATGCGGCAGGCGAAGCGTGAGATGGTGCTCTGGACGGTTTGTGTGTCACCGTTGCTTTGGCTGCCCGCCACCGTGTCTGTCACCACAAAGTCAATTGGGCTCTCCGTGGAACGACCCACCTGGAATTTTTATTTTTATTTTTTGAATTTGCTTTTAATGTCTTAAATTCTTTTGTTTCCTCAAATGTTATGTAAAGGACCTTATGTATAGGCCAAAATCAAGCTGCCCTGATGACGTGTCCCAATACTTTTATCCACATTTGACTTCAGCTTTGCGTTCTTTGCAATCATTCTGACAAAAAAAGACTGACTTCTTCCTCTCCTCCCTCCATCCTTCCCTCGCTCATCTGTAGTATGTCTTTCATGCTTTGCTCTCCCCGTCGGCTGCCCTGCAGCTTTAACCTCTGACATCGCTGTGAATATTAAACACGTTTTGGAATTAAACTTGCATGCGCCGCTCCGGTTGAGAAGACGATTGACCTATTTTTTTTTCTGGGCCGAGCGAGCGAGAAGAAAGAAATCAAAGACGCCTTCATCTTTGTTTTTACGTCATTTCTGCTCTTATGCGACTTGAGCCGCAGTGCATTCAGGTCAAATAGGAAAATTACTAAACACTGAAGACAACAACAACAAAATCAAAATGTCAAATAAAGAGCGTACTCTCCATCCCATCATAACCACGACGAGAGGCTCTCTGCTGCTTCTGAAAGCGACATGAATCACACTTAAGTGTTTCACAGTATCATCAAGGTGACGTTAAAAGGCACTTTCAACAATGTTGACAACAGTCTGGCTTGCGGAGGATGAATAATTAATTACGTTGCATTCAGCATCATTAATAAGAGAGCATTTCAAAGTGGCATTCACAGATAATAATGACACAAGCAGGTACTTAAAAGGACCGTGGATGTACCAAGTGAGGAACTACTTTGCCCAGAAGTGACTGGAATGATCTGTTTATGTCCAATGTGTACCTTTAGGCTGCTAGTACAAACTAAAGGCTCTGATGGGAAATGATTATGTCATCATAATAAAGGATAGACAACTTGTTCACCAAAAATCTTCCTTGGCGCATATCCCACCCCTTCTACAAAGTTTGTGGAATTTTGTTTGTATTTTGGTGGAAGAAAGTGTTTTGCTGCCATCTTGTGGCATCTAAGGGTAATAAAAAAAATTCTGCATTAGCTTCAAATCCTCATGGATTTTTGCTGTTCACACAATGTGTGTGTGTGCCTTTGTCTTTGCTACATTGTGGGGCCCATACACATGTGTTTTTCCTGGTATAACTACCATTGTGGGGACTGACTTGAAATTGTGGGGACATTTTGGTGGTCCCCACAAGTTCAGACCTCTTTTTGAGGGTCAAGACTTGGTTTTAGAGTTTAGGCTTGAATTAGGTTATGGTTGAGGTTAGGGTAAGGAATGGGGGTCGGCAATCATTTGTGCTGGTTGAGGTTAGGGAAAGGGGCTAGGAAATGCATCATGTCATGAGATGTCCCCACGATGATACAAAGTCAAGTGTGCGTGTGTGTGTTACCTGAAACATGTCTACATTGCTGTCGTGCGTGTACTCCACCACCACCGTCTGGGCTCTGGACAGCGTGTACGAGATGCTGTGCTGGTCTTTGTTGCTGATGGCCTGAATGGGGCGGAAGAACACACGTTGAAGCCTTCCCGAAAAACCAGCAGCGAGGGTATGCAGTTAAGACAAAAGGAAGGTCAAACGAGTTCATGTCATCACTTTGCGGTCCAGACAATGAAGCCAAAAACGTTTCGGGACCACCCGCAAAACAAGCACTTTTCCAGATATGCGAAATTACCTAAAAGCTTGGCCTCTTCTGCGTGTGTGTCCACACCAAGTACTGTACATTAGGCACAGATGTCAACCCACACACACACTCACCCTGAGTTTCACCCATCGCACCATTGAAAACACTGCGATTCCTTCAAATGATCCGTTTACAATGGCTTTCTCTTGTATACTTTTCCCAGTGTTCCATTTCAACGTTATCGTTTCACCTTAAGTAAACCTAACACTCAGTTGTGGACACACACACTCACTTGGGAGAAGAGCAAAACTTTATTTTTATTTTTTATGAAGTTGTATATCCCCTATTTATTTTGATTTAGAATATTTTCCTATTGGATATAAAGGAACTGGGCAACGTGTTACCATGGTAACACCGTTGTTAACTGTACAGTGGAGCCTTAAAGGAACTACCATGGTATTTTAAGCCCTTCCACAGTTAACTATAGGCATATAATGATGAAATCTTACCTTTGACACAATCGCAATGTTTTAAAAAAAATGAAATATTAGGTATTTTGCTGGCTACTTTTCCAATGCGGAAGTAAAACGCCTGGTTCAGTAAAATCCCGCCTCTCCTCGTTTGGTTGCCCCGCCCCTCTGCTGCCAAGGAGCGCTGCAAGACCGGCCAGCTGTTGTAGTACAACCGCCGTGTCTTCTTACATATGGAAATTGGATGGATGTTCAATTCTTCAATAAACATTTGAAACAAAATGCTTATTGCCGCAAGAAATCGTAGTGGAGGAGGAGGGGAGAAGAGGGAAAAATAAATAAATAAATACCATGAGTGGGTCTTGAACTCGAGCCTGCTCCTCGCAAGGCGAGCATGCTAACCACTATACCATCCATGCAGTTATGCACAGCAGCGCAATTTTTTTTACTTGCAGTTTACACAAGTGTCAGCCAGAACCCTTTCTGGGATTTTAAGACGGCCAATTGTCATTGTCCTTTGGCATTGCAAACGTGAAAGATAATTGATTGCTTTGAATTCATCTGGACAGAATGTTTATTGATAAAGGCTAGAATTTCTCATACAGGGGCGAATGGAGGAAAACACAACTTTGGTCATGTTTTTGGTGAGGAATTAGCATTTTAACATTGCTAAAAGCTCCAAAAAGTTGATTTTTCATGTTGCAGTCCCTTTAAAGTATGTTACAGTGTCACCTTGGCAGCCTGTGGTGAGCAGGCGACGTGAACCGTGCTGGGTTTGACTCCGTTGGCTTTGGGCCGTTTGCACAGCGCAAAGCGGCTTTTGCGTCGGCCTCGGTCGCCGTTGGGCAAAGAGCCATTGTACCTGCACACACACAAATAACAACACAATGGGACACTATCGAAAAAAAAAAATGCTTCCGTTCCTTGAGAGCATGTGCGTAAACACACTTGCACCATTCTTTTCTGTACTTACTTGACACGAACAAAACTTGCATCACAAAGTGCAGCTGTGTAAATAATAAATGTTATTAGGGGAAAAAACTCACTACAAATCCAAAAAGCCTTAAAAGTAGTTTACTTCATCATAAAGGGTTCCAAAATATCCCAAGTGTCCTATTTTTTATAATTATTATTTTTCAGATTGAACTTGTTTGGAGTGTAGTGGTAGTGGTACGCGGTGCTGTCTGTTGATTGGTCAACAGAAAATTGAGCATTGTTGCAGTGAATTAATTCCTCAAGGTGTATTGTTGTTGTGTTAACATTGTGTCTCTAATTGAAATGCTGTATTGTATTAATAGTATTACAGCTCCCCCTATTGCCGAACGGGGGAAAGGTTGGGCATGTGCAGTTGATTGTTTTGTTGAGTTGGTGATGGCAGATGGCAAGCAGGTGTTTGTGTGTAGCAGTTTATGTATAATCCTCCAATGTGTTTACTGTTTTTTTGTGAGCCCTCTGTCAACAGTACGGAAAGTACGGCTGCAATTTCCGTATTTGTTTTGTTGACAGTTTCAGTTACTCTGATTTCTATTTCATTTATTTAACGAAAATGTTTTTCTGATTCCAATTGTATGCTATTCTTGTTTATACATGCTGTCTTGGAATTAAATACATTTTAGTTTTATTGCTCATTTGGTGTTGAGTCAGTTGGCTAACCACAGGTTCTGACTCCGCCTCTTAAAGGGATACTTGACTCATTGATTGATCATTAATATTTTGTCCAAATGAATGTGATAACTTGATTATTTTTCACGTATAATTAATAACTTTAAAAAAAATAATTCAACTTGCTGTCGACTGAAGATGAAGTGGGTAACGACCAATCATGGCTCAGGTTACTGACCAAACCCAGAAAACAGGTGAGCCATGATTGGTTGCTACCTACTTCCTCAGCACAGGTGATGTCATCTTCAGTCAACAGCAAGTGGAAAAAATAGTTTTTAAGGGTATTAATTGTACAAGAAAAATGTTATCAAATTCATTCTGGACAAAAACTTTTTACCGGTAAAAATGGCTCAATGAATCAAGTATCCCTTTAAAGGCGCATGCTAGTGATGTGTAGATTGATACAGTACTTATATATTGATAACTCCGATACCAGATGCTTATGTTTTAAAATAGATACTTAAAATCTAAATATTGATACTGCTGACACTTCATCAATTAGTAAGTGTAATGCATATTAATAAAGCGAACAAAATGGATAATAAATGTATGTATGTTGTTGAACAACACACATGTACACATGTTGCTTGCTTGCTCGGTTTCCCAGATGACTGAAAACTTTGCTGATATTGTCACACAGATTTATAGTGGAAATTTTCGTCAGTGGAAAAAGCAGTAAAAGGCGGCTAGCTGGCTCTGCTTCTTTAAACGCTCTCAAAGCTCTTCCACTTTGCTTTGCCATTTTTTTAAACTGTGTTGACAATCTGCTGCTCAGATTTAATTATAACTATTTGATTTTAGTTATAACTGTTTAGATTTAGTCATAACTGCTTTAATTTCCTCAGCAAAGCTTGATGAGTGTAATAATGTGACAGAACGTTTGAAGATTCTTCCTTCCTTCCTTTTCCCACATAATTAGCCATCTGTTTTGGGGGAGAAAATGTGTTAAAAAGTATTCCTTTGTAAAGTTGTGTTTGCTTTGGGGGAGCCAGGTTGTCTGGGGCCTACTGTGTTTCCGCCCGGTTGGCCATCTGTCCATGTGTATTGAGTACTGTCTGTCTTGGGACTTAGGGGTGGCACTGGAGAGGGGCGGGGCTTAAGGGCAGCAAAGGAGGAAGAGGAAGGGGAGGGTTTTTTTGGGGGACCGCTATGCTGAGAGTATAAGACAACTACAAGTGGGAGGAATAGACACACACACAAGGGGGAACGACAGCGTTTTGACTGTAACTTGTTTGTGTCCAGAAATTTCTGCAAAATAAATCCTTCGAAGGACCTGGTTCACCGATCTCCAGTCTGATTTTACGAACACGCGGAAAACATAAGGATCATTTTCTAACAACTGCTACTGCTTTTTTTGGTTCTAGGTCAGGTGGACGTTTTTAAAAGGGTCGAGTCTTATGATTACGTGATACAGAAAAAATATCTGAATAAAAGACAGTGGGACCTCCGAGTTTGACCGGGAAAATATGCAAGCACTGAAAAAAAACAGTTTACTCCAGATGTTTTTTTTCTCCCTCAGCATACCTTGTATCAACTTAAATTAATAATAATTTAAAGAAATAAACTGCTTTTATACAGTGCAATTATTATACGCAATGTAGTATTTGTATGTTGGATGTGTGCCTTTAAGGGCTGGAGTCCAGTTGGCCAGTTAATCGACCTACAGCAGCTCCTTGAGAGTCTTCTCATTTTATATTTGTCTATTTGACATATTCAAGATTTCAAGGGTGTTATGCAGTGCTAATTTTGTCGACGAAAGATTTTCGTCCCCCAAAATTGTTTTCAGATGAAAATGAAACGAAAACTAAAATACAAGCCATTCATTGAAACTATGACGATAACTAAAATTGACTGACAATTTCATCAATGAATCAAAGGAAAACACAGTGACGAAAATTCACAAAATCCAATCACAAGAAGGAATGAAACGCGGCTGGGAGAAAACCTGTTCACTGCACTTTATTTAATGTTCAAACATGCTTATATTCATTATGCAGCTGTAATATCAATCTCAGGCAATTTTGCACTTTTTTTATTTAGGTGAAAACTAAATTTTAAGACTGTATTTACTCGACTAAAATTGCTCTTTATTTTCGTCGACTAAAGTTGGATTAAAACTAAAATCAATCAAATGACTAAATTCTGACTAAAACGTTAATGAATTTTAGTCAAAAGACAAGAATTTCTTGTCAAAATTAACACTGGTGTTATGGTGCCTTAAGCCTCGTTTCCACCGATGGTATCTATCCTACTTTACTCTACTCGACAAAAGCCCCGTCTCCACCAACAAATCCACCAGGCTCTACTCTACTTGCTTTTTTTGGTACCACTAAATTCTGGCTAAAACGTTAATGAATTTTAGTCAAAAGACAAGAATTTCTTGTCAAAATTAACACTGGTGTTATGGTGCCTTAAGCCTCGTTTCCACCGATGGTATCTATCCTACTCTACTCTACTCGACAAAAGCCCCGTCTCCACCAACAAATCCACCAGGCTCTACTCTACTTGCTTTTTCTGGTACCACCTCTTTTACGGTTGTAAAAAAAGTAGCCCAGTTCAGAAACGTGACATAATTATTTTGGAGGCCAATGATATTGGTTCGCGACATGTCGTCATCATTACGCTGCGCAAACCCCCACCCAGGGAAAACTTTCCTTCAATGGAGTTGAAATGAATGCTGTAAAAAATTGATGTCTTTTGGCTGCAATAAACAGCCACAAACCAAACACCAAGTACAAAAAAACATCCGCGTACTCCATTGTTTTTGTTTTTCTCGACATGCCATCATCATTGCTCTTTTTTTTTCTTTTTTTCTCTCCTTTTTCTTTTTTTAGTATGTGCGTCATTATGTGCATGTGCATGAGTATGAGTATGTGCGTCATTATGTGCATGTGCATGAGTATGTGCGCCATTATGTGCATGTGTGCATATGTGTGCTCATTTATTCACCTAAAACCTATTAAAAATCCCATACCATTCACGTAAACCGAATACTTCAGAATCCAGCTAGAGTCGTGAAGTTGTCAGGAGATGAGGAAGGATCGAAGAAAAGAAATAAAAGTGAAATCCAGCACCGACCAACACCTACTACCCACCGGGTTACCAACCAAAATCTTTCACCAACCCCAGAAACATCTAAATTCCAACAAATTAGGGAGACCTCAATCAGCCTCCACCGATTCAACGACCACAGGAAGAAGCAGATTGTGTTTGAATTTCGGTAGATGCTGGTGTGGTGGATCTGGCATGCATGAAAACCTCCACCAAAGAGGGGAGCCGTCAACCCCGGCCAGGACAGAGCAAGCATAACCCCCACAGGGCCCCCCGGCCGCGGTAGCGCCAAGGCACAACCCCCGGGCCCCGCAGGGGCCACCGGCCGGCGAGCAAACCCATGAGCCAGGAGTGCCCCCCACCCCAACACTGCCCGTGCCGCAAGCCCAACGCAGCAGAACGGGGCACGGCAGACCCACCCGGCACCCCACCGGCCAACAGCCCCTACACCACTCGAGCATAAACGTGTCTGACAGTCGTCGTGATTAAACATTAACTTGTAATTTGAAAAACATGTAAGTTGGAGCTCTTGTAAGTCTAACGACTTACCACTGCATTGTATTCTTCTTTACAGATAATGTGAAAATATGAAAACAAAAAACAAAAAAAACAGTCTCTCCATCTCTGTCACAACCTGGTGATGTCACTTTAAACTCATCTCACCTTAAAGTCCAATATCCCGAGTGTTTTCCCGAGTAGTGTATTTCATGAATTCTCACACTGGGCTTGATTCTACATGTTTGCCGAATGGACCAATTGTCGTATATTTCTACTGGAAAGTTACAAGAACGCGAAAAAACAGCCATCTGCTACTCACAGTAGATAAAACAAGTATGCACATGAGTTCAGGTCCAAAAGCAGAACCACATTAACACGCGAAGGAGTGAAGTCTTGACGTGTGTTGCTTAATAAACAAGTGTGGCCTCTCTGGACTGCGCTGAGCTATGTATGTGTGACTCCATATTAGCATAGTAATTGCATCAACACTTTCATGTGTATGCTAATATGGTCTTTACATATGTGTATTAAAAAAAAGAGGTCACACATTCAAGTACGCAGCTCACGTAGAGAAAGGCTTATTAATATAATTCTTGTTAAGGCTCAAACTTGCTGAGCAAAGACACATGAAGTCTGCCATTTGGGTTTCAAGTGGCCACTTAACAATCATTTCCATGGGCCCTTCAAAGATGAACATGACCTTGAGAGTGTCTCTTCGCTAACAAATTTATACCGCATGTAGCTAGACAGATAGATAGATGCTAAATTGAGAGGTCTATTAATTACAACTGATGCCCAATCATGAATAAGCCGAATGGCTAGCTGTTAGCCAGTTCCCAGCCAGCTGCCAACCAAAGCAGTTTCCAAACAAACTCAGATGGACGCTTCAGACACTTAACTGCAAATAATTTTTTCACCACAATCACAGCGTGTAGTCACAGCATGGCGGCAACTTTGAATTGCTTGCCATGAAACACACAGAAGACCTTGTAATACTCCTTAACAGCCTTTACATATGCTTTTAAGGCTTTATAATATGGTTTGTCGCTGCACTCCATATGTAAACATCCTTTGAACTCACAGCTATTGTTTTGATCATGTTTGCTAGCGCCGCTGCTACCCACGGGAACGTGGGCTCGAACCGCCTGCAAAACTCGGCGCCGTCCCCGGCGAGTGGCTCTGCCCTGTCGCCATGGCGATGCACTTTCCATGGTTACGCTTCCCAGAAAGCCTCCCGACCTAGTTTTGCGACCCCGTTGGACGTGTTCTCGGTCAAACAACAAAAACACTGATGCTTCCTGACACTCCGTCGTCTGGGCGGCTTCACTCTGAAGCTCCTGAAAGACGTGTTTCACCTGTGCTGACTTCCTGTTGAAACACAGCCACGCTTTGGACCACAACATGTTGTATGGTTACAATGACTTAACAGTGATATTTGCTTATAGCATGTCAGGGAGTTCATTATGTCTCTGACTATCCCACAACATTGCTGCATTAGAATATTAGCCTATGATCCTAGCCTATGATCCTAACTGTTATATTAGTGTAAAAATAATGAAAAAATAATAAATTTACCAGGTTTGTCAATAAGGCCTTACAATAACCGTGGCTCAGGGTGTAGAGACGGACGTCCAGTAACCAAAAGGTTGGCTGTTCGATCCCCACTCTCTTCAAGTCGTGTGTCATTGTGACCTTGGGCAAGGCACTTCACACACATTGCCTTCAGTGCTACTCACACTGGTGTATGGAAAGTGTGAATGTGGTCGGAGGGGCCGAAGACGCACACTGGTAGCCTTGCTTCCGTCAGCCTGCCCCAGGGCAGCTGTGGCTACTTACGTAGCTTACCGCCACCACAGTGTGAATGTGTCAGTGCGTGATTAATGTATCCGTTCCATTGTAAAGCGTCTTTGAGTGTCTAATTAGATAGAAAAGCGCTATATAAATTCGATACATTATTATTAATATTATTAAAAATGACCCCCTAGTTTATAGAAAACACACATGACAATAGCATTTTTCATTTTCCCAGCATTAAATTGAACCAACTTTCACAGAAATAACAGAAAATTATATATATATTTTTTAATATTTCGCTGGTACCAGTGTGGTATCTTACGCTAACATAAATTTTCACTCCCTAACGCTAATTTAACATAAATACCATGTATACCTTGAAATGCTATAGCAATGTAAAAAAATAAAATAAAATAAAATTCATGTTTTTGAGAGAAAAAAACATTTGTAATGTTACAATAAATTATTTTTAAGTTTTTCTTTTTTTTACTCTTCACAAGAATAGGATAAAAAAAAGTATTGTGAGGAAAAATGGCAGATTTTTTCAAGATGAAGTTGCAATATTATTTTATTAAATTTAGAAAAAGTCATATTTTAACAAGTGAATTTCAAAATACAACTTTATTCTTGTAAAATTACTCTATAAATTGTTATGCACATGTTCAACGGTTCATGTTTCAATACCGGGAAAAAACACCTTAATTCACAAAAAAAAAAAAATTCGCCTTTCGTCAAGAAAATAAATTGAACTTCCTGAGATACGCCTTTTGCCTCAGTATGCCTTTTGTTCCCTCAGATAGAGAATTGATTCAAGCAGATATGTCACATTTATGTTATGATGCATTACAATCTTATAAGGACTTTTAATTGAGCCAAAGAAGAAGTACGGCGGAGTAATTAACTAATTTCCTCCCCCAAACATTTAAATATTGCCATGGTCCCCAAAAAACTTATTTATAAATTTGTTTATGTTTTTATGCCTCTGACCTGAAAAGGTTGCTTAAAGCAATGGAAGTTATTACAAAAAACGGCCAGCAGGTGGCAGCAGAGTATAAGAGATCAACCAGAACCCTGTTGCAACAAGCTCTTTTCCCCAGTGTTTTGAATAGGTTTGTGAATAATGATGAAACCTAGCTATATTGTCATGTTAGATGCTGCAAAACGGAAAAAGATCCAAATATACTTTTTCCTGATGAAAAAAGAGACTCTAATCTTTCTTTTGGTAAGTTCCATGTTTTTATAGCAATAAAACACATTATTCTGTGAGCCTTGCAGTCAAAATCCAGTAAAACAGCCAGGAGCCAAGTGGGTTGGTTCAGTGAAAATGGCTGGGAGTGAATGAGTTAATATTTGTTTCACTGGCGTGTATTTAAAAACTTTTGACACCACTAATGTGACTTAACCTGACATAACCAACCTGTACAACTCAATAAAAATAAATAAATAAATAAATCAGAAGTTTAGGGGGCGGGGGTTGCATAAGTGTGCACACCCTTCTTACAACCTATAATCGGGGCTGCTTACCCGAGCACAATGAGCTCTCCATACTTGACTGGCACTTTGATGGAAGTGGTGCAGATGTTCTCCTGCTCGGGGGAGTACATCAGGATCGGCTGACGAATAAACGTCTGGGTGGGCTGCAGCAGGGGGCGCGCCAGGTAGATAGGGGCAAGGAAGAAGCGGTACAGAGAGGCTGGGACGACGCTGAGCTAAGTGGAACACAGGGGTGTGGGGGAGGAGGAAGGGGAGGAGGAAGGGGAAGGGTCAGCTGAGCCTCAGCTCCAGCCTCTCATGCTTATGGCGTCCGTCAGTCCTCCCCTGCAAGGGAAGAAGGGACATTAGCAACAGAATGGCCACCGTGAGTCCAGCTCGATCTTGAAGCGTTCATCGAAAAAGGGAAGTGACACTGATTTTCCGTGACTTTGACACTGCGCAGGTGTTGATGTGGTTTGCTGAGTGGCTTGCTCAGGTGCAAACTAAGTGCACAAATTAGAGCAAAGCATAAAACCACCTTGATTTACAAGTTATTACCACGCTCGGAACTCATTGTTGTCAATGGAAACACCACTAATCCGTTCCAGTGCCTGAAAAACATCAACAACAATTTTGCCTAAAATACATCAACAACAATTTTGCCTAAAAAGCATCAACAACAATTTTGCAATGTGTTTTTTGTTTCTATGATGTGTTCATTATTGATATAAAATTACATGAAAATGTTGGAAAAAGACCTAACCCCACCCTTAAATTCAGCCAAAAGACAGACTACAAAATCACCGCTTTCCTTCCACAAGGGGGCGATTCCAGACTAGAATTAATAAACACCTCTATGCACCATAAACTAAAGAAGTGTGTCTGACTCTTAGTCTGACTCTTATTCCAGCGTGTAAACATTGCGTTGACAAGAGATCTATATTTGGCATATGGCAACGCTGCAGTAGTCAACTATAAATGGATCACATGTGAAGTGGTGAGGGAGGTGAAGAATCACCCAAGGGTTCTGCGCATTTACTTCAAACGATCTTTATCTTCTCACAGTCGCTCATTCTTAAATCCCCCAAAAGTCACATTGGGCTGCATCACAAGATGAGCCACAAAAAGAACAAAAAAAAAAGATGTTTCCACATGGAAGTGGAAAGTTGACTTTGGTCTGGACTAACTTCCTCTGCAAAGTTTCAATGAGGCTAAAAGAATTAGGATTCCTTCAAACGGTTGATTATTATTTTAAAATGTATGTCAAATACTTTGTTATTAAAGAATCAAAACTTCTTAAATGTATTGCATTCACTGTTTTATGTATTTATTTTTAATTAATTTTCAACTTTGATGTATTTTTTACCCTAAAACAAAAATGTTACAATGTCATTTTGTTTTGTTTTGTTTTTTTACAATTTTTAATTATTTTTTATGTAAAACGGTTTTCATTTGCTAATGATTTTCATTATTTTGTAGTATATTTTTTAAAATAAGGAATGCATTTACACATTTTTTCCCATAACTTTCTTAAAAATGTAATTGACTGCAAATTATTTTTTAAATAAGTAATGTCAGACTTCTAACATCCAATGATGATGAAGATGATAGTGTCGAATGGGAATCTGCAAAAATAGCGTTTTAATTATACGATTGTGTGGGCATTTGCTTATGTGTGCACACACCCTTGACCTCGTTGTGACACGCAGCTCGCTGCTTAGTGGCACACGCGCGCACACACACCCCACACGCGCACACACACCCACACGCGCACGCACCCACACACCCACGCACCCACTCCTTTCTTTTTCTCTTTTTCTGCTCACAAATGCTCTGTGGAGAGGGGAAACAATGATCAGGAAAAAGTGGTTGCTTACTTTGTCCCAAGTCTTTGAGAAGACAGTGGATTAATTTTATTTTTGAAGGACGTGTACTGACATCATTTCTCAAAGGACTGTTTTGTTAGTGAAAGCCTGTTCAGAGCTGGATTTGCAACACGTTTAAACATAATGGATCAGTCCCAACAGTGTGACATGACTGCAAACGGGAGAGATGTAAGTTTAACATTTTTGATTTAGCCTTCCTTCCTAACCTTTCTAAAAAGAGATGTGCACCTTCTACCATATTACTGGTGTATTTTTAGTGCCTAAAGTGGGAGCTACATTTGTCGTGTGAAGGTTGTTTGGTTACAAGAGGTCAGATATGATAAAGCAGATGGTGGTTGGATAATGTGAAGAGGTTGCATATTGTTTTGTCAAGATACAATCCGCGGAGGTTAATTTGCCGTGCCTAGTTGACATGACTTTGTGATGCTAACCGGCCGCTAAGTGGTCTCGACGAAACGGCTTGCATGTTGCGACTGCGCAGTAGCCTAAATGTCCACATTTGTGTTACCACCATAACACAAATCAGAGACATTCACGGCAAAATAACGTTCGCAAAGATTTGCCGGTTACGGCAAAATAACCATTGCCAAAACAATCACAAACTAATGCTACAACATAGTCTCTGTAATAACGTTATGTTCCTTTTTCTTATGGTAAAACGTTATGCCACTTTTCCACATATTAAAATAGTTATCAAGTATGTAAAAGACATGTCTGTATTTTTCTTTTCTTCTGCTCCCATGGCCAGTCGTTTCCATTCACAACATTAGCACATGGCTATCATGACCAAGATCACTGCCCCTTCGAGAGAGAAGGGGCAGTGGCCTGGGCGTGGCCTGGTGCAGCTATTTACATAAAAGTGACACACCCCTAAAACAGGTTGTTTTGAATGTTTTTGGGCTGATTTAGGGACAGTAAAAATATTAGATCTAAAGTAAATTCTGACGAATGCATGTCACAGACATGTCTTTTACACATTTGAGAACTATTTTAGTATTAGTAAGTTGAATAATATGACACCTTTAATGCAAAGAAAACCACAGACAAAAAGGCAGGAGGTCATCCTTTCACACTACCTGTAAAAGCCATAATTTTCCTAGATTCCTTTAAAATCAATGCCCTACAAAATGACACCAAAGTATAAAGGCGGGCAATTTTGACTACATACTAACTTTCAAATTTGTACGATAGTCATGATTATCAAGTCAACATCGATTGATTTGAATCATCAATAACGTCATTGATATTTTATAAGAGCCGTAACATTGGCGGGACGGCGGCTGTGTGTAAGGTTATCTGACAATGGTGCGAAATCTAATACCCGACACTCACTTCTCCCACCCTGTTGTGTTGAAAGCAGTTATCTTTGACAACTATTTTGATACTCTGTCGCTCTGTAAAAATTAACTTTACTGATGTCTGTGTATAAAAGGCAAAGTCCACAATACCAGAACCAGACACTCATTTGTAAATATTTGATTGCAGGATGCAGTAGCACTCTTTACATCTTCTGATGTGGCAATTGTGCTTGGTCTCTGTGTGAAGGAGACTCAGACTGATCTTGTATTTTCGGGGACTTACCCCTAATGTACTTCACTGACTTCTGAACAAGCATTGCCACAACAATGCTCGTCAGCTCTAAACAGCGAGGCACAAAATATGCAGCATGGGTCATGAGAAGGACTTGAGCATTAGGAACAGGGCGTGGAATGTAAACGCGGTTGAAAACACATGTGAACGCAGGCGAGACCACCAAGTATTGCCTGGTCAAGTCTGGCCACATCTGTCTGATTGATTTCAGACTTTTTGCTTCAAAAGCATGCAAAATACATCCGTACACCAGATTCCCCCCTAGAGGATGACGGCACAATCAACACAACTCACCCCCGACTGCGCCTAAACAAGCAGACAGTAATCGGGAGTTCGAGGCTTTGGCGCCAAATTCCCGCTGAGAATGAAATTGACTCATCAACACAAACTAGAAGTTGCTGTGTGCAGGCTGAGAGACAAAATGGCAACTCTACCAGCCAGGTCCAAGAATACAAAGTACCCAAGGTTCAGCCTTGATTTTCACGAGGACTCTGCAAACTGGACTCTTGAGTCATATTTGTCCTGGCTGCTTGTTGCTAGGCAGACTTCACAGTGCTCAATTGTAATAGGCAGTGTTGGAAATAACGGTGTTTAAACTAACGGCGTTAGGTAACTCAGTTTTTTGTCCCATAAACGGACTAATCTAACTAATTATTCTCCCCATATTTGAAACGCCGTTATCGTTATTGTCTGAGAAATGTGTTGCGTTACAATTTATTTATTAGATTCAAGGCTCGAAGTAAGCTTACAAGACGTTGTGCGGTGACTAGCTCTGAAAATGTCATTTGCGCACAGTTAGAGGCACTGTTATTGTCGGACTTCGTCACAATAAAAGTGTTTAGACAGCTGAAATGTATAGCGACTTTTATTTTGGAGGTGCCGCAGGAAGCGTATCACAACGTGACGGACGTGTCGTCTGGACTTTAAGGCTTAGCATATTTTAGCATTTTAGCAAAGAGTCCACGTCGTTGCCTGGAACTGGTTTGACAACTTTGGCAAGAGTGATAATCAAAAATAGCAGTAGAAATTTTACAAAAAACGGCTGTTAAAAGGAGCGATTTGTTGACAATTCTGTTCCACCAAGAGCCATATGGTGACTCCACAAGCACCATAACAACGATAAAGATACCGGTAAGTCATAGCGGCACGCTCGCCTAGTGTAATTAATAGCGCCAACAATTGTATTTCTCTTATTTCATGAGTGCTAAACATGTAAAAAGTGTTGAAAGAAATATGCTCACACTCATAGAGGCGATGAAGTGACATTTGTATGTGAATGATGCACGTTAAGCCTAGAGTTGGGCAGTTTTCTGATGTAAATCAATCATTAAATATGTCTTTATATGTGTAGAATTGTAAACTGAAGATATATCACCATACTCTCTTAATTGAAAGTGGACAAAAGTATCTTTTTCAGAGAGATCAAGTGGAAGTTGATGATTTTGAGGAGTAAATGTAGTAGTAGTTATGGCAATGATTTTGGCCATGATAGCGTTAAGCACTGTATATTTTAATAGCATTGGCAATTTATTTTTATCTAATATTAATTATTTTAGCCCACAACAATCTTAAAAATTTCCCGTGAAATCCTGAAGGGACTGGCTAGGACTGTCTACAAATTACCTATAGACTATAAACTTCCCAGAAACTTATTTACTTCAGTGGAGAAAGGCATCTATTTGAGAAGGGGCATGTAATTATTCAAGTGGACCCGACAATCAATTGGGGCATGGCTTCCAAGCGAATGGAGACTACTAGATGAGGAAATGCAATATTCTACTCACATAGTTTACTTACTTGTCATCTCTGAGGGACAAAGGATGAAAAAGGTCTTGTTTATTTCTGGAGGAGAGAAGGAGGCATCTAATTGGGTAGAGGCGTTTACTTATTCAAGTGGACGAGATGGTCAATTGGAGCCCAAAATCTATTAAGCCACTATTTGAGAAAATTCACAAATATTTAAAAATACCCTAACTCGGCATAAATTCTGAGGAAATAGAATATTTTACAAATACTCACATATGGTTAATTTGTGTCTTGAGAGGGCAAACGGAGGCATCTAATTGAGGAGAGGCCTTTATTTATTCAAGTGTAGGCATTCAGGCGGCCTCGTGCGACGTTCCTGAGAGCGACAGCGGGAGGGGGGCCGATGACACGCGGAGTAGGAGGGGCGATGTTCCAGTTACAACCTCATCAATGATTCAACCGGACCACAGGACAACAGCACCAGGATCCAAACACCCACACACAGTCATGGCAATATGCCGTCTTCAAAGATGCGATGACATAACTGTGTGTTTTTGTTATTGAGGTCAGCGTGTGTCAACATGTATGTATTAACAACAATACTTTCTGCACGCAGACTGTACACTTGAAATGTTCTCTGCCTCGGGGCGGCCTTTTTCCCGTCCTTTCACGCCACCCTTCCTTCTAATGTGGGAACTAATTTGCCATTTTTTGCCAAAAAGAACTGAACAAGTTCTGAATTACAAGGTTTAAATTTCTTTTTTCTTAGAACTATTTTAGTATGTTTAAAAGTTGAATAATATGAGACCATTAATGCAAAGAAAACCACAGACAAAAAGGCAGGAGGTCATCCTTTCACACTACCTGTAAAAGCCATAATTTTCCTAGATTCCTTTAAAATCAATGCCCTACAAAATGACACCAAAGTATAAAGGGGGGCAATTTTGACTACATACTAACTTTCAAATTTGTACGATAGTCATGATTATCAAGTCAACTTCGATTGATTTGAATCATCAATAACGTCATTGATATTTTATAAGAGCCGTAACATTGGCAGTACGGCAGCTATGTGTAAGGTTATCTGACAATGGTGCGAAATCTAATACTCACTCACTTCTCCCACCCTGCTGTGTTTGAAGCAATTATCTTTGACAACTATTTTGATACTCTGTCGCTCTGTGAAAATTAACTTTACTGAGGTCTGTATAAAAGGCAAAGTCTAGTCAACTTCTTTTTACCTGAACAAAGCGGAATTTAGCAAATGACCTCATAGCATAGCATAACATAGCTGTGGGTGACGCGCCAAATAACACCAAAAGGTAAACAGGGGTAATTTCCATTTTATCACCATTAACATGTTCTCAAATGTGTTGGAACTCAAATTGGGATTAATGTGAAGATTTTAGCTAAACAGAACCAAAATATAAATGCAGTTGTTTTTTTTGCTCATATGTATCATGCACTGAACTCAAGAGAGTTCAGATTTTATTCTACGTACAAAAACGGCCCATTTCCCTCAAATATTACAAGTCTGTCTAAATTTGCATTGGTGAGCACTAGGGCCAGACAGATTGATTAGCCGATATTGGTCTTTTTCACATCAACAAAAATCTGCAAAAAAGTGGGCCGAATTATTCCTCACATTAACACATTACAACATAAGACAAAGCCCAATTCCAAAGAAAGAAAAATATTTTTTTAATTAGCCGATTTTTCTCTCTTTTATAAACAAAAGAATTAAATGTTCTGCCTGTAATTTATGTTTAATTGCTATAAGGACAAAAAAGAGGTATTTTATTTGACTTTTTATTTTATTTAATAGGCCAATTAATCAGTTATCAGAATTTTATTTTGCCAAATATCGAAATCGGTTGTGCCATAGTGGGTACTTTCTCCTTTGCTGAGATAACCCATCCACCTTACAAGTGACATATCAATATGCTAATAAGACAAAATGATTATTGCACAGGTGTGCTTAGGCTTCCCATGATAAAAGGCCAAATAAAAGCAATACAATAGTGTTGTTTATCTTTGGTAACAAGTAACAATGTGCATAGTGTGGCTGGAGTAGTTTCGCGCAACTTTTGTGGCATATTTAATGAGTTTAACAAACATTTCTAGGATGGGAACCAACTGTAGGATTAAGGATGGAATTATTTTTTTTTATTCCCCTTTTATTTTTTGACGTTGAAATCAGGCCACCAAAATGTGCCCACCATTTGACCCACTTTCCAGGACAGACGTAATCTGCCTCCGCTAACTTTCAGGCTATTTACCAGACCCTCACATATACCCACCAGCTTCTACCAATATGTTGTTTTTTAATTAAATACATTAATAAGTGAGGTTTTTCAAAACATTTGGTTGTTGTAGATGCGGCCCACCTCACATTTGCATTATCAAGAGAATCCTGTCATGTTTGTTGAATTCATTTTGTAGTTTTTTTATTACTAAAATTGGTCAATTAAAATGTACTCACTTTGCTATTTTTAGTCATTTATCTCATTAAATAATTGGTAAAATAATACTACCAAAAATATTAGTAAAGTAAAAATGTTGAGCTCATGTAGCTACACATGACAGGCCTATTAGTCCATTCTGATAAATCAAATGTGGCCCTTGAGCACAAAGGTTTGCCCGTTCCTGCTTTAGACATCCAAACAAATCGATCCATCTGTTATGATTTGTGTCAAGTTTTGCTCGTTAGGTTTTGTTTGCACCTTTACTCGTCATCCTGTTCCCTTGTGTCATCCAATCATCTCCCCCAGCCACTTGTGTCTTGTCCAGGTGTCTGTCGTTGTCTCGTTAGTTGGCTTGTATTTAGTTTCCTGGTTTCGTTCAGTCTTGGTTGGATCATTGTCGCTGTCACCACTCTTGTGTTTTGTTGTTATTTAGAGTTTTACCCAGTTCCCCTGTTAGTGATTTTGTTAAATAAATTGTTTTCAGTATTACATGCATCCCTGCCGTGGTTCTCCTCCCTCCCTGCATTTGGGTCCTCCACCCCCATCGTGACACCATCACTTTCTGCTTCATTGGGTGGGTTTCCATCCACCTATTTTTATTCGAATTTTCAAGAATTGCGAAAAATAAACTGAATGAAAACGCCAGAAATACATTTTAAAAAAAAAAGGCCGAAAATTCGCAAAAAAATTGTTACGCTGGGAGGGGGTGGTTTTTGAAGCGAATTGAAAAACGGAAAATGCGCATTTTGGCGATGGAAACAGGTTTTGCGAATAAGTGACTACAAGACCGGATATATGTCGCACGTTTTGACCGATACTACTAGTGATGTGCCCTACTGTGCCGAGGCGCCGATGTGTGTGCCGAGTAAACCGGAAATAAATCTGCAAAGCGCGCATCGAGGCATGTGTTGATTACGCTTGTGGCCACGCCCGAAGCCTCGGAACGCGCGTTGCTACGTCCGAAGCCTTGCCAGACGGGCTTCCTACGTCATCGCCAACACATAGTTTCGTGGGTGATTCGAAATAAAATGGCGCACCAAGACGACAATGAGCTCACAGGTGACACTGACACACCCAACTCGCATCTTCAAACCTCAATTCAATCAGATTTGTTTTGCAATGGACGCAACGTCCAGTCCACAACGAAAAAGAAGAGAACATCCCTTGTCTGAGATCATTTTGAGCAGATCTCTCCTAAAAAGGTAAAAATTATAATAACCAGTGTGAATATATATTGTAAATTATTGTGACAACACAGTGTATCCCTCGTTTTAATGTCTTTCTTCTACTTGCTGATATTTCAAAAGGTGAAGTGTAAACTTTGTTCTAAAGAACTTGGGTACCAAGAGAATACTCTTTAGCCCCAATAAAGCACAAGAGGCTGAGAGGAGGCTCACAGCTGAATGTGCGACAGTGATCCGGCACAGGGCATCTTCCTCCTCGTCCTCCTCCAACCCATCATCTTCATCAACACAACCGGACACATCAGAAGCTTCCCAGCCTGTGGAGCAAGGTAATATTCGATACATTCTAATGGTGTTAATTAAGCAATAGGAAATGAGCGGCAGTGAATTATTGTGGGATAAGGCATTCTTTTGCTCCCATCTCTACGATGGGCAGCCAGAAATGCCTGTTAGCTGTTAGTCTGTTTGTTGTGTCTTAGGTGACAAACTGTGGCGGCGATTGGACCACACAGTCATGCAGAGGAGGACCCAGAGTGAGACCGCAGATGCGACTGTGGAGGTCCACATTTACCTGGAGGAACCCAACATAAGCAGGATGTCAAACCCCCTGGACTACTTGGAGCTGCACAAACATGTCTACCCAAACCTCTGCAAACTAGCAATAACCTTTCTCTGTACCCCGGCCTCATCCGTCCCTTGCGAAAGACTATTTTCAAAAGCAGGAGAAATCCTATCTAAAATAAGAAACTGTTTAAAGCCCAAAACTTTGGAAATGCTAGTTTTCCTCAATAAAAATGAATGAAAGGTGTGTCTTGTTCCTTGTTTATATGTCAATGTCTAAAATACAGCAATCATTCTTTCAAGTACCACACGCACATTCATTCACATCACAACTCCCTGCCCTTTTAACCCCATCAAATCCATGGTATCATTTTAATCACTGTCTGTCATGACATTTATTTTCCACATGAAGGCGCAAGAGAACAAATGAAGCCTCATGATGCTTCGGCCCAGGAGCGAACCAGTTGGATGGAAGGCCTCATTGCTTCATGATGCTTCAGTTTACCATCACTACATACTACGTCACACGCACGTTTGTAGTCACAATAAATGGCGGGTGATAAAGTAAGATATGTTTGGGGAGATGAAGAAACACGATTCTTTTTATAATTCATTAAAGAAAAAAAACATTAATGCAATTTTAGATGGCTTTATTAACATCAGCTCTCAATGTAACGACACACTTCACTTACATGCGGGAGGGAAGCCAACAAGACAAACTACTTCCGTTCAGTCCGTCAAAACCAACATTCCCACCTGAAACTCCCCATTGTCCCAAAGTTCCGTCACTACGTCATCTCGTGGCGCATATTCGCAAAAGAAGAGTGGATGGAAACATGCATAAGTCGAATGTCCGTTTTGCACATTTTCACAAAATTTTCATAAACATTTCTAAACATTTGGATGGAAACCTGACTCGTAATGAATTGGCTAATGCTTTAAGGCGTAATGACTACAATACGTTATGGGGTGTGATGGGACATTTTGCATCTTTCTGCCAACTGTAACAAAGGTAAACACTACTGCTGAGTCGTACTTCTGCTCTGGAAATTTCAGCGTCCTTTCAGACGTCAAAGTTTGTCAGTTTATACTGCCCCGTTCAGTTTCTTTTCACATGGTAAATATTTTACAAAACACTGTATTATTTAGTAAGTATTAAAGCAGTGAAACCAAATCCTTTATTTTTGCTCGCGGCTGATAATTCTGGGTTTAAAAACAAAAGATAAATATTTTAGTTTTATACTTCTTTGCACAAAGCATGGGCCAAACTTGTTACATGTTTCATCTGTTATTTTCCCTAAATATTTCAATTCCTGAGTCAACACTAATCATGCTTGAAATGAGCTGAAATCGCATAGTAGCCCTCAACTTAACTCAAGGCTAGTGTCACACCCTCTCTCTGTGGTTGGACATGTTGTATCATGTGTGCTAACTTGAACTGCATTCAACATTCCAGTCTGACCTTCATCCATTCCTTCATTGACAACAGTAACGCAGCATCCCGCTGACACCGTGTGTGTGTGTGTGTGGGGGGGTGGGAGGGTGTTCGAACCTCCATTAAGACATTTGAGTATCTGCCTGCTCCCCTCTGACATCATCAGCTCGGGTTTCCTCGTTGAAATTGAGACACTAACGTTGGGAACTGAGAGAGAGGCGTACATTGTCAAACGTCCTCTGCTCGACTGCAGAACACTCTGGCAATAACAGGCACATGAACTGGCTTTAACGCACTCACAAACTCAGCAAATTCTGCCAACATGCATATCCTGCTCAAAAGATTCCCATTTTAGGACCCATTCAAAACACGGAACATTAGACAATATTAACGTGCGCCACCAAAATCTGATTCGAGGCAACAAAATCCAGCATGTTAATCACGACAGGATGAACTCAAATAAATGAAGAAACGCAAACGTAGTCATCACTGATTTGTACCTGAATGCACTCCTCCAGGGGAGTTTGCTCAACATGCGATAGCGAGTGTCACTAAACGTAGTCATCACTGATTTGTACCTGAATGCACTCCTCTAGGGGAGTTTGCTCAACATGCGATAGCGAGTGTCAGTTTTTTTATTATTATTATTTCTTACTACTGCACCGTTCCAGAAAATTAATCACCTTTTTGAAGCTTTACCATTATTCAGAATTTAAACTTTACTCAACAAATGATCAAAGTAGTCTGGTGAAAATGTATATTGCCATTGTATTTTGAAGGCACCTTTATAATTTAAATAATTGTGCGCTCTACTTCTATGCAGACATTCTTACACAATTGTCTCACTTAGCTATTTGTTATTTGCCTTTTTGTGGCTTTATCATACTCAAAAACCCTGCCAACACGAACAGTATTATCAGATAATCAAATTTAAGTCACTCTGAATAGGATGCATAAAAAATGTGATTTGGACATGCCTACCTGCCACCCATTGACACGAAATCCAGCATGCATGATGGGATGCACAAAAATAAATGAAGAAGCAAAGCTGTGAAACACAGAAAGTCTGCCATTGTGGTTTGAAGGTGCCATTCACTTCATACGGCTCCCAGGGGAAAATTAGGTATTCCGCTACTATCCAGCCATGTTCCCGCATATCCAACTCCCACTTCTTAAGGTGGGAGAAAGGCCTGCAGAATGTTCTGATTCTACGCAATAAAGCCTCAGAGTGTTGCAACAGATGGGAAGTTTACCCTACTGCAAAAAGGCGAGCGTGATCCCAATCTGCAGCCAAACTTGCAATCACATCTTTTCAAATGGGAGAGGATGGAGGAATGGGATGATGTAGAGATAGTCAAGGCTAAGTGAAATGAAGTCATTACGGTGTCAAACTCAAGCCCCATGGGTCATTTCTGGCCTTCCATGTCATTTTAGGTGCTCTGCAAAAGCTTGCCTTAGAGTAGTGGCAAGTCTTCTTGTATAACCGAATCATACTGCCCCCTGGTGGCCATGGTGGGCACACCAAAAGGAGCATCACTATGAATTGAATTGACACATTAAATCATTTTGAAGAAATTGTTTAATTCTGTACATTCTATTTAATTGGGTTAAGTACAATACCATAGAGTGCTATTTTCCTTTCAAGATTTTTTTCTGCAGTTCTACTTTGACCCCAGTGTTTTTAAAACACCAGTATCTGTACTTTTACCACCTTTTCCCATGCTGAAAACAAGTTAGAACGTTTTTTTTTTTTTAAGACAACACGCACACATATACACACACACACATTGCTTTCCCTCTGGCTGGCTTCCTTATCAGGCAATGTTGTTGCCTGTGCAGCTTAGGCTGCTGGTGACAGGTCAGCATGCACACTGGAAACAGGAGGCGATGGAAAGTAACAACCCGGGAGCACATACAAATGCGAAACATAAATCTAATTTATTAGTATTGACGTACAAAATCAAGCTAGGGATTGAGCACAAAGAAAGACCCCGCCCCCGCCCCCAGGCGTAATTTACAGCTGAAACCAACACTAAAAACAAGCTAGCGCCTTCTCTGTGGCACTAAAATGGTCATGTTAGTTGCCTCTAAAGGAGCCTAAACCCGCTTACTGACGCTAATTTGAGAGTCGGAGAGCGTGTAAAGGACTCACCGTGGGTTCAATGACGGCTTTATTTCCAGCGTCTCTGACTGACTGCCACCGGGCTGAGCTCTGCCGCTGCTGGGCTCCACCACCGCCGCCGCCGCTAATTTAGCAAGCTAGCTCAACCGGCACGTGAAGCAGAACAAGGCGCTGGCGGGGAGGAAGGGGGGGTGTAATAATTCTTGATTCATGAATAAAGGTGAAAATTGTCCAAATGAGGCTTCCAGGAGGGTTGTTGAGGAGTGTGTCCGCCGAGGAGGAGAATATCCAGTGAGCGTGAGTGGAGACTCGGGTTTGAATGACAGGCTGTCCTTTGTTGTGAGCCTTCCAACGTAAACACACACTGACCCTACTTCCACACATCCACATGTCCCCGGGCAAGAGCCAGCTAGCGAGCCGGAGTGGGCGGGTCGAACGCTGAGAAAACGCTGCGACGTCACCGCAGAGAATGCTGGGAAGTGTAGTTTTCTCGCTCGCTTTTCTGCTCCAGGATGTGCTGAAGGCGGTACCAACCGCAAACTAACTCAAAAACCAATGTTAAAAAAAATCACACACACGAGAAAAACGAAACGAATTATTTTAAATTGCTTATGGATCATATAATTCATAATATATAAACAATAAAACAATCACAAATAAAACCAACAATAAAAGAACATTAAAAAAGAACAAAATTAAAAAAGGACAGAGCTTGAGACTAAGTCTCATGCTGTGTTCAAAGCCTATGCTAAAAATGAGGTTTTGAGGCAGCGTTTAAAATTGCACAGTGTGTGTGTCTGACTGATGTGCACTTCAAGGTTGTCCCATAAGATCCGCAGACCGCACTATAAAAGGCTAGCCTCTATCCTTTCTGATTTTCCACTTTAGATTTTTGGCATACTCCATAAGCAGCTGGTCAGCTGAGATAAGGCAGGCATTTAGTGATTTGAAGACAAATAGCATAATCTTAAGGGCACAAGTGGTGTTCAAAGGCCAGGCACCCACCCTGTCACACCAATTACTGCGACCAGGCAATACACCAGCCACGTTTATCAGAAATAAAATGTTTCTGTCGCCCCCCGAAAGGTTTGAAATGCATGCTTACCGTTATGAAATAGATTTCCCCCCCTTCATTTAAATTATTAAGTTTGTTTAGGTAAGTACCTATACAATAATTAGAAAATACAAACATATTGTAAAAAATGCAATAGGATGATACAGGTTGAATTTGCATCTATAGGGCTATAGATTACGATACTTCGTATACATTACTAGTGACAAAAAAAACAACCCATTATACAGTACAACAGGAGAAGTAAATAGATGGCCATTAAAGTTAAAATGAGAATAAAAAAATAAATAAAATATCAAAATAATGAAAATTCATTTCATGTTGCCCTGTTCTGAAAGTGAAGTCTTTTTCATGCACGGTCAGTGGTATTTTTATTTATTTATTTTACTTGAAAACAGGAACTTTTTTAACTCCTGTGGCACTTGTGGGGTATACCTGGTAGTTCTATTCAATTAAAAGAGGGTTCTTAGGAAAATATATTTAAAAAACAGTTTTAGGGCATAATTTGATGCCTTAGATGCGGTTAAATATACAGCAAATGTCTAATATAAGAAGCGTGCTTTCTGCAGGTGCTGCAGACTGGATGCACAGGCTCTTGCATAATCTTTGCACACGCTGCAATGTAATGTGTGTGTGCGTTGCCATGGTTTCAAGAGCAAACACCTCCAGTTGGCGTTTCCAAATAGCAGAAGCGGGAGCAGTGGACACACCTTCCTTTGATTTGTGCTGATGGATGTTCTTGTCACTCTTTGTGGAGCCAATGAGCTGCACGTCTGTGTGAAGATGTCAAGAGAACATCCGTCTTTTGGCAATTTTTTACTGAGCGTGACACTGTAATCCCACTGGGAATTGTTCCATAGTTTGCCTACTCCGCACACAGACACTGAATGTGCGCTTTATTAATGCATTTTAGATATAGTTTGAAATTAGATCGAAATAGTCCTTAGGCAACCCTTGTGAGGACAATGGCTCACCTGTTTTCTGATTTTGGTCATACGATGTTTGCAAGCTGAACCCTGATTGGTCGCTGTGATGTCATTTTCAGTCGACAGCAAGTGACAAAGATGGATACAAACAAGAAGATTTTGCTGCAGAATTCATATTCCACAAAAACATTTTTGATCAGACTGTCGTGTTTAAACTAGTGAGGGCGCATAACTGTTTACTCTTCCAATACCGAAATAAACACATTTAAAATGAACCTCTAATACTTTTAGTTACTTTTGCAAACGTAAGATGTAGTTAGTTATTTATTTTTTTAAAGCATTTGTTTTTCTTTTATTCTGTTTATGAAAATGTTTTTTCAGTTTTCGTTTTAGTTAATTTTGTTTGTTTTCGTTTACTATAATACATCCCGCCTGCCACCCAAATGATGGATGGCTGGATGGAAGTATTCCAGTTGGCCACATCTTCTCTTTGACTAAACGATGAGACACCAAATCTTGGTCAGGCGTTGAAGCGATCTCTGCCTCGACTTCCCAAGTAGAATAATCCGTCTTATCATGATGTAAGCGACATACATCAAAGCGTCTGTCATGATGACTTGAGGGGCTTTGGGTTCCTGACAGGCTGTTCTTGTCGTGCTTGTTGTTGTGCGATAAGAGCAAAACATAGCAACAGCTGGGCTGCTGATGTGTGTGTGATAGAAACACGCCGGGCTGGTGCAATTAAATAACAGCACTGTCCCGTGTTTGAGGGGCCGAGGCGAGCGTTGTTGTCATGCTGCCATGGCGACGGTAACCATGCTGGCCAATGTTTACACAATGTTTAGCATATCACACAAAGCAGCAGCAGCAATTGTGTGCGCTGGCTTTTTGCATGTTGATCTCAACACAATGTAACATAAAGTCCTTAGAATTTACTCCACATGGGTTGAGGAGTCAAGAAAATGGAAGCGTAACCTATCCCGGGACGCAAATAGTTGATCTGCCGCAAGGCCGCTTTCTTATTTTAAGATTTAATCTCCAAAGGTTGAATGAGGACTCGTCCAAACCACTCTGCATAATCTGCATTTGAGGTATAAATAGTCCTTTATAGTCATGCAGGAGGCGTCAGGAGGTACACCTGCACAAGTCAGTAATATCCATTGTTGCATCAGAAATTTTGTGCTTATGACTGATACTGAGGTAATAATGTAAAAATGTATATTACTGTGCAGTGGTGCAGACGCACACAACGAGCAAAAAACAGTAACATTGTTTTGTATATTAACCGTTTACATGTGCTGCTCCACTATTTAAAAAAAAAACTTTCTAAAACTTTTTATGACCATTATATATTAGCATTAAGCGAAAAGAAGAAGAAAAGCATTCTAGCTATTTGCTAGCCCGTCTATGACGTTTTCTCATTATATGTTAGCATTAAGCTTGCCGAATTTACGACAGTTATGTGATACATTATACATTAAAATGATTTATTCTTCATTTGCATTCTCTCATGAGGATAAAATGCTATTGTATGTAATTAAAAAAAATATAATTTGTAATAATGCCATAAAAGACATTTGAAAACATTTAGTGAAATAGTATGAAAATATATAAGTTTGTATTTCATTTTAATCCAAAGTATTCAATTTAAGCACCTTCATTTTACATTGTTATGATTGAATGAAGTGACTCCATTTGAGTAGAATTGTGTAAAATGTAACAAAATAAGCTTTACAATAGGATTCCTGAGTCCCTCACAGTTGTTTTGTGCTTAATCTTTAAAAAAACATTTTTTTTCTTTTTCTTTTTATTTGGAGAGAGGTCAGTATTGTTCATTCAGTAATTTTAACGATTGGACATGTCATCATCATTGTTCTCTCTCTCTCTTTAAAAAAAACATTTTTTTTGTATGTGCGTGAGTATGTGCACGTGCGTATGTATGTGTGTGTGCATGTGTGTGAGTGTGTACTCATTAGTTCACCTAAAACCTATAAAAAATCCCGTACCGTTCACCTAAACCGAATACTTCAGAATCCAGCTAGTCGTGAGGTTGTTAGGAGACCCGAGGAAGGATCAAAGAAAACAAAGGAAAGTGAAATCCAGCACCGACCAGACATCACCTACTACCCACTGGGTTACCAACCAGAGTCTTTCACCAACCCCAGAAACATCTCAATTCCAACAAATTAGGGAGACCTCAAGAGACCAAAGGAGAGACTGAGGAAAGGAAGGAAGGATAGATGAAGCAGAGTGAGATCCACAGACATCAGCTTCCACCGATTCAACGACCAGAGGAAGAAGTAGATTGTGTTTGAATTTCGATAGATGCTGGTGTGGTGGATCTAGCATGCATGAAAACCTCCACTTAATGCTTAATCTTAATGCAAATCAAAGACTTTGAATGTTTTGAATGCTATCTTAACTGTGTACAATGAAGGCATTGTCTAACATCGTGTGTGAGTGTGTATGCGCTTGTGGGTTTATGTGTACACATATTACATAAGTGTACATTTCCATTTCTTTTTTTCCTTTTTACCCAAAACAAATAAATAAAGTTAAGCATGGAAAAAATTATTCTGTGTAATTAGCGACATGCTGCAAAGTTGATGAGAGTAAATGTGAAGCAGATGTTGCTATTAAAACTGCCGCAAAGCCAGTTACATGTGTGTGCGCGTGTGTTTGTTTGTGAGTTAGAATTTTCCTGTCATTGACAGCCATATCTGGAAGTGTTTCATCAATTAGTGCTTGGCTACCATGTTTGACTCATCCTGTTGCCTTTTAATGGCAAAACATACAACAAATACAACGTGTGTGTGTGTGTGGATGTCATGTCACTTCACCCACTCTAAGTGTGATGTCATCAATGAGTGACCACCAAGCACGCTAATATATAGGAGGATGCTATTTCACCGCCAGTGGTGATCATCTTTACTACAATAACCAGAAAATAACAATAAAAAAAATGAAGACATTAGTATGGGAAAAAAATTATTGATACCATTTGACTGATGGGTGTTTCTGGTTGCTAACAGGTTGCCTTTTTGATTGTTTTTTTAAACATTAGGTAGTGCTTGTTTTGGGCTTTGTTTGGTTTTGACCTGTGAAAATTGCATTTGCTGTTAAACAAAGATGAAAACCAGAGAGGTGCCTATGGGAAAAAAGCAAACCATTTTGAAGCTAAAAAAAGACGGAACATCAATCAGAGCTATTGGGCAGAGACAGAAGGCTACAACAATCTGGGATGTCGTGATAAAAAATTATTATTAAATAACAAAACAAAAACAAAGGAAGTGACCTTGCCATTCAAATACCTTAAGAGGGGGCTGTCACACACACACACACACACACACACACACACACACACACACACACACACACACACACACACACACACACACACGCAAACTTGTCTTTGTATCATCGTGGGGACATCTAATTGACATGATGCATTTCCTAGCCCCAATTCAAACCTAAACTCAAAAACAAAGTCTTGACCCTCAAAAAGAGGTCTGAACTTGTGTGGACCACCAAAATGACCCCACAATTTTAAGCCGGCCCCCACAATGGTAGTTAAACCTGAAAAAACACGTGTGTATGGGCTCCACAGTGTAGCAAAGACAAAGGCATACACACACACCTAACCAGTCAGTTAAGTGAAGTTCCAGAGGCGGTTGGGTCATCATCATCATTGCGGTTGTCGTAGCGACAAGGTACACAAGTGATGCAAGGGCAAAGCATGATGTCATCGGGCTTATCTGTCAACGGAGGAGGAAGAGGAGGCCTGTGGCTGTTTCTGGTCGCCGCGGGAACTGTTGTGGGGTGGTGGAGAGAGAGAGAGGGGGGGGGGGGGCTTTGAGGGGCTTTGACTGTGGCACGAGCCACAATTCAAACACTCCAAAGGTTAGATTATACCTGACATGACAATGTTGTGTAATGTAAAACACAACATTGCAACTGAAAGCGCTCCTTTCACAACACGCAACATTTTTAGAGGAACATGTCATTCGATACCATCCAGCAACACGTAAACAAAGACACCACGCAGTGGAAGCTCGTCCCTAAAGTGGAACAATTTGGGGGACAAGGCTCAAAAGTCAAACAAATACATTATAAATAGCATCTTAAGAAATATATTTTTTTTTCAAGAATGAAACACTTTTTCATCGAATAAAGTCATATTTTTTCAAGAGTTAAGTAAAATCCTTTTTATTATATTTTTTAAAGGTTGAAGTCACATTATTTGAGAATACATTTTCTGAGAATAATGGTAATTTTTTTTTTTTTTTTACATTAAAGTCACAGTTTTTCCAATGTTTTTTCCCTCAAGAATAAAGTTCTTTTTTCATAAAAGTAATGTAAAATCTTTTCAATTCCATTTTTTAAATAAATCAATTCAAGTATTAAACAATATTTTTTTAGAATAACATTTTCAAGAATAGCATTGTTGTAGAATAAAGTCACCGTTTTCAAGAGCAGTTGCATTTTTTTTAGGTCATTGATTGAAGTCATATATTAGAATGCATTTTTTAAAATAAAATTGTATTTGGAATAGTCACAGTTTTTCCAGGAATAATCTTTTTTTCAAGAATTAACATCTTTTTGTGAGAGTAATGTCAAATCTTTTCAAGAGCAACATCATATTGATAAAAAATTTAGTCATTTTGAGAGACAGTATACAAAGAATAAAAACTGCATTATTTCAAGAATGAAGTTATATGTCTTTCCAAGAAGAGTAAAATAAAAAATATTTTCAAGAATGAAGTCACATCTTTTTAAGAATAAAGTCATTATTTTAGAATAAATTATGAGGTTTGATGATGTTTCCAGTTTGAAAGGATTCAACTGGAATTTAATACTATTTTCTTTACATAATTTGAAGAAAAGTTGGTATAAAAATTCACTCAATTTCAAGTAGTCAGTACGAATGTGTGCTAAAAGTTGAGGTAGAAAGTATTTGGTGCACTCTGTGAACTGCAAACTGAAGAGGCATTTGCTGGTGTCAAGACAGCCGTGTGTCTCCCATGACAACGTGCAAAAATAGAGGCCACACAAGTGAGCGCTCGGTTGCCACAGCAATGGAGCATGTTGTTGTGGTGATGCGGTCCACACGGGGAACTGATTTATGGACAGCCGCTTTGGACTTTGGCAAATTTATTAACACACATGCACATGCACATGCACACTAAAATTGTCTAATTAACTAAAAAACTTGACCTTGGGACCAGGGAAGCAAGGCAGCGAGGCAGAGGTGCTCAAAAAGGTAATGTAATTTTTAACAGAAACGAGAAGGCAAACTTTAGGCCGGACAGTCCTACTTTTCAGTGACGTTTCTGGCATCCTGCGCAACCCTAAGCCAGTGTTCTGTCAGATGAGCATACCTCGTCAGATCAGCATACCCCTATAGTAAACTCTATCTGTTGCCTCACCTTAAACTCAACCAAATACCCAACCTGTTCTTACTGTGCATGACCTGTTTCCTACAGCGCATGCACAGAAGTGCAAGGTATGCTACTTCGACGGGTATGCTGTTTTGTCGAGACACCGGATGCCGGTGTGTCCGCCTTTTAAAGAAAATGAGCAGTGGTTGATTTTATGTGACCCAACAACAGCCCCACCCCTGTTTGTCACAACTGGTCTGTATTGGCCATGAGTGGCTTCAGTTAAAAATCTCGTATATCATTGGTTCAATCAATGTAAACAAATCTCCACGTGTGGCTATCTGACTATACGTCATTACCTCGTCGCCTTCTTTGACAGCAGCAAAAAGGCAGTGCTAGCAAAAATGCCAAAACGCCGGACATCTTTTAATATTGAATGGACGACGCCACCTCCAGTTCTGCCTCCTGTTTTTTCCTCAGTGGCATTGTCTCCAGACCAAACAACATCGCTGGTCTCATCACAGTTTTATAAACCTTTCCTTTCATTTTTGCTGAAACTCTTCTATCACACCTGACACTTTTCTCCACCCGTTCCAGCCTGCCTGCACACACTTCTTCACTTCTTTTCCACACTCTACATTGCTCTGGACAGTTGACCCTAAATACTTAAGAATACTAAATAAACAAATTCCAAAACAACAAGGCTCAAAGTACAAAATAACATTATGAAAACTAGTAACGTCTACAAATTGACAAGGTAGCCTACTTGGGTTGAGACAAACAGCAATGGGAGGCAACACAAATATAACATGGACAATAAACCGACAAAAACAGGGAACAGGGGAAAAGGAAAAAGCAGTGAACTAACGAGACAACGTGACACCTGGACATGACACACGTGGCTGAGGGAGCTGATTGGATGACGCAAGGGACCGGTATGACAAGCACAAGTGGACATGATAAAACTTGATGAGTCAGACAAATGACAACAGGGACACAAGGAGAAACATGACAACAAAATCTAACCAAAACTGAAAGTAATAAACATGAACCATGACAAAAATGTTTCTCCAAAAACAAAAATCTTTGAAAAAAAAAATCATGACAATAAAGTCATATTTTTTGGTCAGGTGTCATAAATAAACAATGAGAATGAATTCCACCTAGAAGTTGCCAGGGCAGATGGTTGAGATTTTTCAAACACACCCAATGTGATGTAATTACTGGTTCAAGTCAGTGACATTATCGGTAAGCTCACATGGTCGTGCATTGAAAAGAAGAAATCATGAGAGTCCACGTCGTGTTCCTGCTGCTGGCACTGGTGGCTGTGCCTGCCCGTTCTATGGGTGCTGACGGTATGCTCCCCATTTCTTATCGGGACACAATGGAAAGAAATGGGGGGCATGCAGAATTTAGGAGACTGGAATACTCAATGAATTAATACAAAGCGATGAATGTTCACTTTTCTTCCAATACGGAGCGAGAACAAAGAAGATTTAGAAGAAAATTTAGAACAAGAAGATGAAGAAGATGAAGATGAACTTTTGTTTGGGGCTAACGGTGAGTCATCGTTGGGTGCCGACATACTGCCACTTGGCATTTTGCATCACCTGTCTATCAAATAGACAGGTGATGTATAGAATAGTGAAATGGTAGCAATGGCACAAAATCTTTAGAAAAACAGTCTTTGAAATACATCTAAAAATGACCAAAATGGCTGCTTCAGAGAAAAATAAAAGACTACCAATGAATGGACTTTCAGCCATCTTTCATAATTTTGCATCTTTAAGTTTGTAAGAATTATTTTGTAACTACTCAATCATGATACACATGCCTACCAAATTTCATGTGCCCACGGGATGCTGGTTTTGAACTACAAAATACAAAAATAAAAATCTTGTTGTATGACAACTTGACAAGTCATCAAAATTTGCTGCCAGGATTTGGCCACTGGCTAGCTACACTCAGTTGCTTCACAATGTACCCGTCTGTCTAGTAAACATGGGCGTGGAATATTGAGACTTTGCTGTGGGTCGAGTCATGATAGACATGCCTAACCAATTTCAGTTTGATGAGTGGAACTGCCTTCAAATTCTTTGCAGTTGAAGACGAGGAAGAGGAAGATGAGGAAGAGCCTGACCAAGGGTCAGAGGAGGGAGTCCAACCAAGAGTCCGATCAACACGCTATCTACACGTCGAAAGATTCTCATTGTCAAGACACCCCAAAAAAGATTCACATTCAAGGACGCATTTGTCGAGGAAGGACGCATCTGTACTCGCTCCTGTTATTATGGTTTTATTGAACATATAAACATAAAGAAAACACATTACAAGTTTAAAATATAAATTGAAGTAAAAAAAGAAAAACAAGAATAGGAAGAAAAAAAAGAGTTTATATGTTCAAAAGGGGTAGGAGGAAGTAAAAAACGTATCGAGTCCTACCCCTTATTCATTTTATGTTGATGAAATGATAAGGTAATGTATTTCAATAAAAGAAAATGTATAAACCTAGTCATATATACAAGTGCACTTTAACATACGCATTTGCCAGCGACATATATACAAGAAATCTATAGATATATACCATAATACATTTATAAATCATATCCTCATACTCACATATACAATTTTCATTACACTCATATTGATACATCCAAAGAAATTATAGCATATATACATTTTTAACAGTAATGTAAGTAATTTTTTTGAACTTTGCTTTTAAACAATTTTTTTAATTCAGCAAGTGACTGACATATTTTCAGGTCAGTTCCAAAATCATTCCACAAATGAATACCTTTTACAGAAACACACCTTTGCCTAATATTTGTTCTTGTTTTAATTTTTTTGTAGACACTTCTACCCCTTATTATAAGGACTCTCTCTAACTTCAAACAGCTTCTGAGTACTTTGGCAGAGTAGATTGTTATGTACTTTATACATTATCTGTGCTATTTGAAATTCAACTAAGTCGTAAAATGTCATTGTATTTGATTTAATAAACAGAGAATGAGTTGGTTCTGTATATTTGGATCGATTTATAATTCTTATGGCTGTTTTTTGCAGATTGAAAACAGGATCGGTATTTGTTTTATATGCTTTTCCCAAAATTTCCACACAATAGGTCAGATATGGTAATAATAATGAACAATATAATGTGTATAATGATTTCTTATTCAGGACATCCTTAGTTTTAGAGAGTATCCCAATAAATGTTGACATTATCTATGTGTGACTTTCAACATAATTTTTCATCAATAACTACTCCAATAAATTTATTTTCATACACTCTTTCTATTTCAATTGAATTAAACATAATTTGGACCTGTTGTGTGGTTTGTCTAGTACCAAAAACTATCAATTTTGTTTTATTTAAGTTTAATGATAATTTGTTCATATGAAACCAATTTTTTAATGTGTTTAGTTCATTCTCCACAGTAGTCAGAAGCTGCTTCAGGTTCCCTCCTGAACAGTAGAGATTTGTGTGATCAGCGAATAAGACACTTTTGAATATTTTTGAGACACAACAGATATCATTTATATACAATATAAATAAGTTGGGGCCTAGCACAGACCCTTGGGGGGGACTCCATGAGTAATCTTCAAGTGTTTTCATTGTATATTGTTAAACTGTAAGTACTGATATCTATTATCCAAATAACTTTTCATCCATTTATATGCCAAACCTCGTATGCCATAAATTTCTCATTTATTCATTAGTATAGAATGATCGATAGAATAAACGCTTTTTTTAAATCTATAAAAATTCCAACAGTACATTTTTTATTATCTATGTTAGTAGATATTACTTCTACGAGTTCCATGACTGCCATTGAAATGGTCCATTTTTCTCTAAACCCATATTGATTTTCACTTAAAAGCTTATGTTTTTCAATAAAATTGTCCAGTCTATATGAAAATGTTTTACTAGAATTTTTTAGAACTGTGGCAGCAGTGATATTGGTCTATAATTAGCGAATATATGTCTTTCTCCATTTTTATGAATAGGAATAACTTTTGCTATTTTCATTTTTGATGGAAATATACCGGCTTTAAACATCCAATTACATATATATGTGAAAGGTTGCACAACATATTCTATAATACTTTTTACTAATGTCTTATCAATGTTGAAGCAGTCAGTGGACTTTTTATTTTTTTAAATATTTTAACAGCATTTATTACTTCTGTATCATTAACAACATTAAGCCACATAGTTGATGACTTTTTTATGTGCTTATCTATTTCATGTTTGTTTCTTGGCTCAGGGATTTCTTTTGCCAAATTACTGCCAACATTAACAAAATACTCATTAAAATCATTAGCTATGTCTGAATTTTTTTCAATAACAATGTTTTTATCTTTTATAAAATATTCTGGATAATCTATTTTTTTTTAGCTATTTTAATTACATGATTTAGTATTTTTTATATTTCTTGTATGTTGCTTTTATTCTGCTCTAGTAATGCATGGTAATAATCTTGTTTACTTGTTCGTATAATATTCAATAGTTTATTTTTGTAGGTCTTGTACTTAATTTCAGCTTCCATAGTTGTATATTTAATAAATCTTTTGTATAAAATGTTTTTCTTTTTACATGCATTCTCTATTCCCTTCATCATCCATGCCTTATTTAGACCCGTATATTTTCTTGTGACTTTTATTAATGAACAATGTTTATTGAATAGAGAAATAATGGTAATGGGACTGAAATGCACTGTATGCGATATTGGGATCATCATTTGAATAGACCTGAGACCAATTATGTTTTTCTAAATCCAACTTAAAGGCAGCCATTGAGTGTTGTGTTCTTAGTTTTGTTTCTGATGTGTAAATTATTGTTTTTTGTTGTTGTTTTTTTTTATCAAAGAAGTCCACTTTCTATTTTATGGTCAAATTTATTTATAAATATGTTATCTATTAGTGTAGCTGTATCAATTGTTATTCTGCTAGGTTTCATAATTACAGGGAATAGATTATTACTATACATTGTATTTATAAAATCAGTTGTTTTCTGATGCGCATTCAAATTTAACAGATCAATGTTAAAATCACCACACATTATTTGCGTTTTAATTTTTGATCATTTGTGTAACTGAGAATGTCCGTTAGGTTTTCATTAAATATGTCAAGACATGATCCTGGTGTCATATCAACTTTTCTGTCAACTTATAATGACATTTGGTGCATTTTTAATATGTACTTCAATGGTTAAACATTCCATTATGTTGTCAATGGTGGTAGTCAAATGTTCAAATTTACTGCTTTTTAGAGTTTTGTCTACGTATATTGCGACACCCCCTTCCCCTTCTATTTTGCCTATTTGTTGCAAACAATCCATATCCTTCCAGTCCCATGTCACTAATTTTTTCATTATCAAGCCATATTTCTGATATGGCAATTATTTTGAATTTATTTAATTTATTTAGGTATTCTTTGATTTTTGTAAAATTTCTGTAGAGACTTCTACTATTGAAATGTATAATCAAAAGTGCATTTTCCATTTTTTATATTTTTGTTGAATTGATCGTCCATGTAATAGTCGCAAGTGAAACTGCAGTGATAATTTTTGTAAAAGTGATTGTCTGGGTCCAAATTAGTCTTAGGGTCGAATGTCTTGTAGTCAGCGTATTCAAATGTTTTCAAGTCCATATTATTTGTGTTCATCATGTTCATCTTTCCTTTGTGTTACTGTGCTGCTGTTGATATGTACTTGTGGTATATTTTTGTCATCATTTAAAGTGAGTTTATTGTATTGAATGCCTTGGAGATTGTATATTTCTCATGCTTTTTTTTATTTGCCTTTACTGAGTTTTGTGTACTGGTGCGAGCATGAGTAATGAACTTGTCATGTCGTAAGTATGCAATTTCTCCCCTCTCTCTTGCAGCTTTCAGTTCAGGCATCAGTTATTTTATTTTCATTTTAACAGCATCTTTATAGTCCTCATTTATGAAAATTTTCGTTCCCTTAAGATTCTTAGCTTTTTGTAGAATAACTGATTTGTCCTTAAATCTTTGCAGCTTCACTACCACCAGCCTTGGTCTTCCTTGTCTGTCACTAAATTTTCCTGTGCGATGGGCCCTTTCTATCTCAACTGTTTGATGAATTTTTAGGTTTTCAGTTATCACTTTCATAACCTTTCCTTCCGTCTCAGTCCATGACTCTCCTGGTGACTCCAGAATTCCATCAAAGATTAAATTGTTCCTCTGTTCAGAGCAAGTGTGTCTCACAGGTGTGCGTCAAATCAATGAGTAGGTTATATGCAGGGTTGGGGAATCCAAGTCCAGAAAGTAAAAACTCTGAAAGAAGTTTGGCTTTAGCCACAGGTGCTTCTACTCAACAGGTCAATGGAAGTCACATTTCGCGGCTTTCACAAATAACTTGTTCTCAAGAAGACGTCGCAGAACTAGGTGAACATGTTGTATATGTTCCTGAAGATTTCTGGAAAAGATCAGGATATCATCGAGGTAAACAAAACAGAACTGGTTGATCATGTCACAAAGGACATCATTAATCAAACACTGGAACACGGCAGGGGCATTGGTTAGACCAAAAGGCATTACGAGGTATTCAAAATGGCCCAAGGGGGAAATAAAGGCGATTTTCTACTCATCTCCCTCTCTAATTCTCACCAGGTGGTGCGCGTTGCGGAGATCAAGTTTTGTGAAAATGGTTGCGGAATTCAATTTAGAGAATGCTTAATCCATAAGTGTTTTTGACTGTAATATCATTGAGACCCCGTCCAATGCATGGATGGAGCGACTTGTCCTTCTTATCTATAAAGAAGAATCCCGCTCCCACAGGGGAGCACGAAGGACGAATGAGACCCGAAGCCAGACTCGACGAAATATACTCTTTGAGGGGCTTTTGCTCAGGCTGGGAAACCTGGTACAATTTAGCATTGGGTAGTGAGGAACCGGGAATTAGGACAGTGTGGAGGAAGGGACTGTGCCTTGTCTTTACTAAAAACCTTTTGCAAATCACGGTAGTCAGTAGGAACATTAGCCAAGTTAATCTCTTCTATAGTATTGTCAGCAGGTGGCAGAGAAGAGCCGGCAGACTCAGACAATTGGCATGGCAAAACGCGCTCCAACTTTCAAGCTTGGTTTCTCCCAATTAATGCTAGGATTATGGAGTTTCAGCCACGGAAGGCCTAAATATAACAGGGGCGCAATGTGATGGCATAACTAATAAACGTATGGCTTCATGGTGATTATCCAAGAGGTGAAGCGATAGCGCGCCTGTACTGTGAGTTAATACCGCCAGAGGGCGCTCATTGAGGTCAGAAACTGTCTTGTGAAGGTCTAACTCGAACACGGGACATTTGAGAGCCTCCACAACTAAAATGTCCACAAAACTATCATCGGCCCCAGAATCAATGAGTGCATTGAGATCGGTACAGCGATCACCAAAATATATAGCCCCCTGCAATTGCAGTCTTTTAACAGCTGATTTATTAGAGGTCTCAGCAATGGGGTCAGCAGCAGGTATGTACTCACATTGCATACTCGTTTTGCTGGTATGGCCCCCTGGCTGCCGAAGAATGGATGTGCTTTTGTTGTTCTCGGAACGGGTTGAGAGGTCATCAGTGTTCTAGAATGGTCGTTTGGGGCACTTGAAAACCTTGTGTCCGGTTAGGAACAATACAGACACAAGCGTAGTTTCATTCATCGATCCCGCTCCGCCAGGGTTAGACGCCCGCCTCCCAGCTGCATGGGTTCGACAGCAGGCGCAGATTGACAGCGAGTGGAGCCTGCGTCAGTGGGAAGGTCGTCTGCCACGGTCCACCGCTCCGGTAGTCCACCCCGATGGCTCCACAGGAAGCGGCTGGGTTCCGAACTCCAAGGTGCGTTCCCTTCTCTGTTCATCCAACCGGATAGCAAAAGCGATCAATTCCTCCAGGTCCGTTGACTCGTCTCGGGCGGCTAGTTCATCTTTGACTTGTGGGTTGAGGCCCCGGCGAAAAATGCCACAGGGCCACATAATCAAAACCACTTTCAGCAGCCAAAATGCAAAAAGATATTGAGTATTCAGCTACTGACAGCTTGCCTTGTTTCAAGTCCAGCATCCGGTTGCCAGCCTCTCTGCCTTTGAGTGGATGATAAAAAGCTCTCCTCATTTCAGAGAAAAAAAGAGGAAGTGACATTTGAATAGCAGGATTAGCATTGCTCACAGCCATCGCCATGCCGCTGCTTTGTCAGAAGGAAGACTCATGATAAATGCGATCTTAGATTGGTCATGCATGCAGGTAAGTGGTTGCTGATCAAATACTAATGTGCACTGATGAATGAACTGCCCACATGAGCAAAGCTCTCCCGAATAGCATGGTGGAGGAAACAACTCAGGCGGTGGAGTGCCATCAGAGGCAGCTGCCGGGACAGATGAGCCCCCCGAGGGAATGTCTAGATTACGCATTTGATCCACCTGTGTTGCTAATGCTTCAACTTTGGAGGTTAGCACTGATATAGCTTCCATGAGTGTGCGCAAAGACTGGTCGTGCTGACCCACTATCTGGCCTTGTTCGACAACGCAAAGCGGATTTTGTCAGTGTCTGCGTGATCCATAATGGTCGGGTTATTCTGTCACAAATTGACAAATGAGTAAAAGACCCCAAGAAGTAGACAAAGCACAATGGGTGTTTAAGCAGTTGATTTACAACAACAAAAAGCACCAAAAGGTGAAGTAGCAAGAATAGTAGTATAAAGTACAAACAAAAAAGCACATAACACGCGAGAAATGGGTATAAACAAAATTACTAAAAACAAAGCCTCCAACTGAGGGGCGGCGTAAGATCTGAAGTAACCAAAACCAGAACAGCAAAAAGTAGTGATGGCAAATTCGAAACTGTGTTTTGGTACGCACCGGAACCCAGGCGGAACTTGTGATTTGAATCGCGCTCCTAAATCTGTCTCAGAATCAGGATGTCAAGTTGCCTTTCGCGTTTCATTGCGCCTCCAAACGTCACATTGTTTCAGTAAGTGCCTTTTCTAAAATTAAATAAAATCCGACCATTGCCCTATATTAAAATGTCTTAAATCTGAAAAAAATCCAACCTAAGTATACTTCGTATGTAAAATTGCCCTGCTGATTCATCGTCCTACATGATAAAATGTCAACCTCCTCTTGAAGATTTTGAGTGATTGGTTTAGTGGTAACGCACACGCACAATGGGCTGAAGAAAAGGTACGTTACCCAGGTTCAATACCCGCTACGGGTGTCATGTGTTTGCAGGTCATTCTCTTTCCTTTCTGATACTTATTCAGGTTATTCAGTTTTTGTTTCCCATGATGTTATTTCTCTGTCTTATGGTGTCCATTATAATTATATTGCCAGTTGTGTAAATCAGGTGATGACAGAGAGCAAATAGTTAGTTTCCTTACTAGGGAGTTGGCAACACGGATCTACTGTTTGATTGTAATATTTTACACTTGGCCACCAGATGTCGCTGTGGGGAGATGTTTCGAACGTTACAAAAGATTGATTCTTTATGTGAATCAATCGTTAGCAAAAAGGTAAACTATATGTGGCAAAGTGGGCTTTGGGTAATGGGGACAATGCCACCTGGGGACTTGCACCCCAGGAGTATAAAACAGACTTCACAAATAAAAGGCACGCAGTTCAAACATCCACAGGAGGAGTGTGATTGTGAAGTGGTATGGGACTGCTAAAAACAGCACCACAGGACTGGGGGATTTACCACGACAGCGGTAACAAAAGGGGAGATCCAAAAACTACACAGCACCCGTGACACTGCAAACCAAATAAGTGAATAAAAAAAGGGCACCACCACCAGGGAGACCATTAAAAGAAGCCAAACAACCCAGGCAGTCCTCACACCACTTTACCCAAACTTATCTGGGTGGAGCAATTCATCCATCCATCCATCCATTTTCTGTACCGCTTGTCCTCACAAGGGTCGCGGGGGTTGCTGGAGCCTATCCCAGCTGGCTTCGGGCAGTAGGCGGGGTACACCCTGAACTGGTTGCCAGCCAATCGCAGGGCACACAGAGACGAACAACCATACTCACAATCACACCTATGGACAATTTGGAGTGTCCAATTCACCTGCCATGCATGTTTTTGGAATGTGGGAGGAAACCGGAGTACCCGGAGAAAACCCACGCAAGCACGGGGAGAACATGCAAACTCCACCCAGGAAGGCCGAAGCCCGGACTCGATCTCACAACCTTTGCACTGGGAGGCGGTCGTGCTAACCAGTCAGCCACCGTGCCGCCCTGGAGCAATTCAATAAAAAAAATATATATATCCTTCAGCACAATAAATCAAATGCATATGATAATGTTAAGGAAGCAAAATAAAGAAATAAATGGATTAACAAAAACTATTCATATAAAACATAGGCAATACAAACAGATTAAAAATATTCAATAAAATGGGAGGGCCCAGCAGTAGTAGGCGAGGGCAGCTCCACTGGTTTAATGCCCGTTGAAGGTGTACTGGATTTGGCCTGACCCCCCAAAGGTGTTGCAGCAGGACAACTCCTCGGCCCTGCGGAGCCAGATGCAGAGGCCGAGAGTACCAAGTACCAAAAGCCACAAATTACCATCACAGAGGAGCTCTTTGGCCACGTGGAGAGGGAGCCCTCAGATCAGGTGCCAGAGGTTCCAGCCTGAGGACAGCTTTCAACATGTCTCAATGGACTGTACATGCCTGATGCAAATCATGCACTGGCGCTACAGTGTACACTGCTCCTTGATCTGTTGGGGCTTTTAGAACCTGATGTACAACGGGACTCCAAACATCGTGAATTTTGTGACGACCCCTAACACTGTAATCTCTCAAATACACCAATTGACCTACACGTAACAGTGCGTCACGAACATGTTGGTCATCGCGCGCCTTCCTACGGGCAGCAGCTGCAAATAGTCTCTCTTGAGCACCTTCAAAAGCTACCTGGAGTCTAGCTTGATGCTCGACAACCCAATCCTGTACTTCCCCACGTACAGGATCCTGAACTCCTGCTTAAGGACTGTAGGCAAAACCAGCTGGAGCAGTTCACTACCACCAACAGGCTGGAAAATTTGCCGGTAAAGCACCCCCTCTCTTTCCACCAAACGCTCCCACTTTCACACCAGTGCCATCACTGCCTTGGAAACCTGAGGTCTGTCTGCTGCTGTTGGTCGAGCCTGCCTCCTCCAAAACACCAAAAACTCCTTTATGAGAGGGTCAGCCTCCTGCAAGGTTTGAATATCAGCTGAAGAAGAAGATGGACAGGCAGATACTACCCCCTGAGTTGCCACCACCCTCTCCCCTGGACACACCGCACGCTGGACGACACTAGGGACTGCAGTGCCTGGCACAACACCTTCCACCAAGTATTGCCTCGACAGGGCATCAGCATTTCGATTGCTGCGACCCGTTTGGTACTTGATGTCAAAATCAAATGTAGCCAGCTGCGCAGCCCAGCGATGTTCGGCGGCCCCCAGCTTGGCAGTCTGCAAATAGCTCAGCGGGTTGTTATCTGTGAAGACCAGGCACTTGTGCCCCAACAGATATTCCCGAAACTTTTCAGTCATGGCCCATTATAGCGCCAAATATTCCAATTTCATGGAGCTGTAATTATCCATATTGTGCTAAGTAGGTCTAAGGCAACGACTTGCATATGCCACAGGCTGAACCCCCCTGTCCGCTTCTTGTGAAAGACCGCTGTGACTAGTGTCAACTTCCAAAATAAAAGTAATGATGACAGAAGGTACTTACGCAAAAGAAAAGACTCGAAAAAGTATCCAGGACTGATGCCGCAAGGAAATGGAGTCTGGCTATGGCAGTGAGCAATTGACATGCAATAACCTAACGCTGGCCTTCAGTTGCAGTGTGCTTAAATATCCTGCTGATCACAATGACCAATGGTCAGGAAGCTCCACCCATTGGCCAGCCCCTGATAACTGAAAAGAAAAAGAAAACAACAAGCAGGCCAAGGAACATGACATCCTCAAAATAAGAAAAAAACTGGAATCAAGAATAAAGTTGTATTATTTGAAAAAAGGAAGTCATATTTCTTCCAAGAACAAGATACATTTGAAAAGAATACCACATAGTTTTTACAAATAATCCCATTTTAAAAAATAACATAAAATAAAATGAGATTTTCTGAGAATGAAGTCAAGTTCTGTTCTAGAATATTCTAGAATAACCTTATTATTTGACAAATTTGTCACTTGATACATTTTTCAAGAATAAATTCAATATTTTTTTAATTTGACAATCATGCCACATTTTGTCAAATATAACGTATTTTTTCAAAGATAAAAAAAATCAAATAAAAAATTATAACAAAGTCATATTTTTCTTTCCCAAAATAAAGTAAAAAGAAAAACGGATGACGTGCAAGTTGGAGGTAAATGAATGAAGATGAATTGAAGTTGTCGGGGCAGTTGGTTGAGATAAGCGCCCAGCGTGTTATATTTCTTTAATGGATGCTTTCGGTAGGACCCCCGTTTATCGGGAAACAATGGAAAGAAATGGGATGGGGCACACAGAATTTGGGAGGCTGGAAAACATATGACAGAAATAAAAGAAGAAAAAAAAGGAAAACATATGACAGAATACAACGCAATTAAGATATGAATGTTTACTTTTCTTCCAACAGGAAGAATGAACGCAGAAGATATAGAAGATGAAGAACTTTTATTTGTGGTTAATGGTGAGTTATCGTCGGGTGGCGACATGTTGCCACTTGGCATTTTGCATCATCTGTCTATCAAGTAGTTCATGTTCAAAAATAGTATTAATGGCACAAAATCTTTAGAACGACTGTCTCTGAAGTACATCTGGAATGACCAAAATGGCTGCTTTTGAGTAAAATAGCAGACTGCCAATGTACGTATTTTCCGCCATTTTTGATCATTTCACATTACCCGGCTTTTTAGGCATGGTTTTGTCAGACTTTTTGTTGGTCTGCCGTAGCAATTTAATTTTCATTTTGCTTTGGATACTGGCTTCGGGCTGAATTATTTGAATATTCCATTACGGAAGTTTTGGCCACGTCAAATAAAAATGGCTGAATTCCTGTGTCTTTTTGGGCATGGGTAGCCTATGTCAGACTTGTTTGTGTAACTACTCATAATAGACATGCCAAGCAAATTTCATGTGCCTACGAGATATTGACTTTGGGGGCTGAAGTACACTTAAAAAAAGAAAATCTGATGGATAGATTGTTGTATGGCAAGTAGAGCTGTCAAATGATTAATTTATTAATCAGATTAATCACATTTTAGAATTTTGATTAATCGCAATTCACGATTAATCACTTAATTACAAAAACTTTTAATCAACATTTTTTTAAATGCCAAATTTAAAGAGCACCCGTTATGTGTTAATTCTTTCAACATTTAATGTTATGAGTTCGTCTTTAACATTTTTTGATCCTCCTCTTTTTCTAATCAGTTAATTATTTGCATAATTTAAAATGGAAAAAAATGACTGCAATAGTTTGACATGAACGCATATTCTGAATGTCATACGCAAACATTTATAAAATGCTTTAGCTTAATGTATGTAGTTATGTTTATTGCTCACAACCTGTGCTACCTTTAACGCAACCACCCGCTGTCAGCTAAGGATCATCTGTGGTCAAAATTAATAGTGTGATTAATCTGTGTTAATACATGATTAATGTAATGTGTTTTTGTGATTAATTAATTAGTTAATGCTTTAACTTTGGCAGAACTAATAGCCAGTCATCTAACTTTTACTTCACAGTGTACCTGCTTGTCTCGTATATAAGGACATCGCCAGATCAACAAAAGCCGCGGCCTCCTCATCTGCTTTGGGAGCGAACATCAGATCTGGAATGACACACTCAGGGAGGAAAAACAAAGGTTAAATAATTTTCTCGCCTAAGAGCCTAATTATCAGGGAGGAGAGAGAAAAAAAATCCATTAAAATATTCAACTATAAAAGAGGACATAATTGTGTAAAAAAACAACAAAAAAACAAAAAAAAACACGTATATCACCTGCTATTAACATTTATCCCGTAACCGCTCTCTGTACTGCTTGCAGAAAATTGGCACCACCAGATTGCATAGGCGGAAGTCTTATGCATCAACACACACTCACATCAGTGGGAGAGAAAGTGGGGTGCCTGTAAAATATGGGAACGAGCCACAGGCCGATGAGAGGGCAAAAGCTGGACCTTTGGAAGATTCTTCGGGGTCTTTCAGAACCTCTGGTTCGGTCCATAACGGGAGTCAGGGTGGGCACCTGAAAGACTCCGGACATGACACTTTAATTCTGCCATTTGATTCTGTAACTGAGCAATGTACAACCTGCTCTTCACCTCCTCACTCGAAGGGCCTCCAGCCGCGCACTCCGCAGCGTCATCATTCTTGCTTTCGCTTTTCATTTCCACAACTTTCTTATCATTCTCACCCTCCCTTTTGGAGAGAACCCGTTAATCTTTTCCTTTTTTTTTCCTTAGATCCACCGCTCCTCCAACACAAGCTTTTTTCCGTTTCTCTCATTAATATCACCAAACACGCAGTTAAAGACATTGTAGGAAACCGTCCATTCTCGCAACACTTCTCATCCAGTTATTCAACAAATCTTTCTCTACTTCTCTAACTTTTTCAGGCACACCCCCACACTTTACACGCATTTTACCTGTTCTCTCTCACCCCCCCCCCCCTTCTCTCACGCATGCACACACACCCTCAAGCACGTTGTCACACACTCCTTACATACTGCTCCCCCTCCCATCTCTTACACACACTCCCCTCCTCCTTCCTCAGCCCTCGCACACACATGTATTCCTGATTTACTCACCAAGCACACTCATTCAGAATGGTTTGGTATTTGCCGAAAATCGAACCAAACACTGTCCCTACCTTCATTTGTCTTTATTTATTTATTTATTTTATCTTTGTTCTCTATTTTGACGTCTTTTTGTGGTACCACAGTTAAATAGGCCTTCACTTTCCTTAATCAAAGACACTTGCTAATTCCCAAACAAAAGTGTTCGAGCCTTAATTTCTCAGAAGTGGTCGAACTTTTTCCATATTCAAAGACACTTGCTAATTCCCAAACAAAAGTGTCCGAGCCTTAATTTCTCAGAAGTGGTCGCACTTTTCCTCTTATTTCAAAAGTGCTTGACTAGGACCAGACAAAAGCACTCGAGCCTTAATTTATCAAAAGTGCTTGACTAGGACCAAACAAAAGCACTCGAACCTTAATTTATCAAAACCACTCAAACATCTTATTCTCTTATTTCTCATGCGCTTATTTCATTTGTAACGTTACCCCATATTTGTCTTAGTAAAATCCAAAAACAAGGACTTCGTGTTTCTAGGATTCCGTAATGAAACGAAACAAACTTGTATTTTATACTTTACTAATACCTGTTCACTTAAATCTCATGTACAATTTAGTCACAATTTAGATGACGTGAAAACAGGTCTCAGAGTACTCAACAGACAGAATATCACTAGGAGGATAAATGTCCTCTTACCTGTAATTACTTTGGCGCCTGATGTTCTGTCTGCTTGATCAACACCTCAACCCGCCCACGTCGGGGGTCACCATTTTGTTGGAAAACAATCTTTGTCTTCCATGTGTTCGTTTTGTTCCGAGTAGTGAGAATGTTGATTTTCTGAATACAGACTGGAGATCCGTGAACAGTTCCTTCGAAGGATTTATTTTACAGAATATTCCGGACACAAGCGGGTTTACAGAAGCACAGCTGTTCCTCGCAAGTGTGTCGTTACAGCAGACTCCCAATATTCTTATACTATCTCGAAGGGCGGTACCACAGCTTCCAGCAAAAGTTGACGGACGTACAGAGATAAATTCAAGGACACTATTCAGACACAAAACAAAAGCCCATTTGAGGTACTATCTTGAAAAAGTATTACAACTCCTCCTTTTTCCCTCTGCTACTGGCTGCTGCTGCTGTAGTGGCCCGGTGGTCGTAGCTCTACTACTGGCTGCTGCTGCTGTAGTGGCCCGGTGGTCGTAGCTCTGCTACTGAATGCTGCTGCTGTATAGGCCCGTTGGTCGTAACTCTGCTACTGGCTGCTGCTGCTGTAGTAGCCCGGTGGTCGTAGCTCTGCTACTGGCTGATGCTGCTGTAGTGGCCTGGTGATTGTAGCTATGCTATTGGCTCTGCTACTGGCTGCTGCTGCTGTAGTGGCCCGGTGGTCATAGCTCTGTTACTGGCTGCTGCTGCTGCAGTGGCCCAGTGGTCGTAGCTCTGCTACTGGCTGCTGCTGCTGTAGTGGCCCGGTGGTCGTAGCTCTACTACTGGCTGCTGCTGCTGTAGTGGCCCGGTGGTTGTAGCTCTGCTACTGGCTGCTGCTGCTGTAGAGGCTCGGTGGTCGTAGCTCTGCTACTGGCTGTTGCTGCTGTAGTACCCCGGTGGTCGTAGCTCTGCTACTGGCTGCTGCTGCTGTATAGGCTCGTTGGTCGTAGCTCTGCTACTGGCTGCTGCTGCTGTAGTAGCCCGGTAGTCGTAGCTCTGCTACTGGCTGATGCTGCTGTAGTGGCCCAGTGATTGTAGCTATGCTATTGGCTCTGCTACTGGCTGCTGCTGCTGTAGTGGCCCGGTGGTCGTAGCTCTGTTACTGGCTGCTGCTGCTGCAGTGGCCCAGTGGTCGTAGCTCTGCTACTGGCTGCTGCTGCTGCAGTGGCCCAGTGGTCATAGCTCTGCTACTGGCTGCTGATACTGGCTTTTGTCCTGGCCGTGGAACAGTGGACCCGCTTTATAACCCTCGAGGGTCCTCAAGGGTAAATGGGAGTTCACCGAACAAGTCTACTATGTTTTGTGGACTTGGGCAAGGCTTTCAATCGTGTTCTTCGGGGAGTACTGCGAGGGGTGCTTCAGGAGTACTGGGTATCAAACCCCTTGATACAGGATGTCCGGTCCCTGTACTCTGGAGCTGTTGGGATAAAAATCAGCACCTCCAAATCCGAGACCATGGTCTTCAGTTAGATATACAGATATATACACAGGACTGAGTCTATATTGTTTGTATGCATAAATTAGTTCTGGTTTCCTGGAATGTTTGTGGCGCTCGCTCACAGGCAAAAAGAATAAAAACTTTAGACCATCTCTTAAAATTAAAAGCAGATATTTGCCTCCTACAAGAAACCCACCTACAAAAATCTGAAGAAAAATTACTTATTGATAAGAATTTTAGCCAAGTGTACTCTGCCCCTTATAACAGGAGACAAAGAGGAGTCTGTATACTCATACATAAGAATTTATTCTTTACTCTAAATAATACAATAACAGACCCAGAGGGCCGATACATTATTATTCAGGTGACTATATTTAATAAAATATATACATTTGGTAATTTATATGCCCTTAATAATGATGATCCGGCCTTTTTCCATGAATTTTTCTCTCAGCTGTTTGAATTAGCAGCAAACTCTACTATTATTATTGGAGGAGACTTTAACACAGTCTTAAAATCCATTAATAGATCGTACTAATAATACAACATGTATAAGGCGATTACAATCTACTAAAGTAATAGGGGAATATATGGATGATTTTGGCCTCATCGACAGCTGGAGACTTAAAACCCCAAATAAGAAGGAATTTACCTTCTTTTCCGCTGTGCACCGGTCTTTTTCAAGAATAGATTTTTTTCTTACAAATAACTCTATTGCTGATAAAACTGTTACAAAAATACATCCTATTATTATTAGCGACCATGCACCAGTCTCCCTTTCCCTACAAGTTGATTATACCTTTAAACCACCACCGACATGGCGTTTTAACATCTCACTGCTAAACGACGCAGAGTTTGACAAAATTATAAGAAAAGAGTGGGCAGACTTTTTGGAAATAAATGACTCGCCAGACCTATCTCCATCTCTTCTCTGGGAAGCTGGGAAAGCAATAATTAGAGGTAAAATTATATCATATTCATCTTATAAAAAGAAACAGGATCAAAAATTTGAAAAATACTTGGAAGATAAAATTAAACAACTGAGTATGAGTACGCAATAAACCCAAATAACCAAATACGGACTGATTTACAAAATACAAAAATACAGTTAGACGATATGCTAACTAAAAAGACAGAGTTTATAATACAACAATTGAGATACAACAACTTTGAATATAATAACAAATCAGGTAAATTTCTTGCAAACCAACTTCAATGCAATCGGGAAAAATCTCTTATAACGGCTATTACTATAAACGAGTTGTACAGTGCTCTAGATAGTATGCCTAATGGCAAAGCACCTGGACCGGATGGTTATCCGGCTATATTTTTTAAGCACTTCTGGTTAATGCTTGCTCCACTATTCTTAAGAGTAGTAACAGAAATTAAAACTAATGGTTATATACGCCCACACATGAATACAGCAGCAATTAAACTTTTATTAAAGCCAGAAAAAGACCCCACCCTTCCATCAAGTTACCATCCGATTTCACTAATTAACACTTATATTAAAATTATCACTAAGGCTTTCACATCTAGACTAGAAACAGTAATCCCGACAATCATTCATAGCGACCAAACAGGCTTTATTAAAGATCGTCACTCTACTAATAATATTAGGAGGCTCTTTAACCTTATTAGCATGTCACAGCGGCATGATAAAAAGGCAGTTATTATATCATTGGATGCAGAAAAAGCTTTCGACAAAGTTAACTGGTCCTTCCTCTTTGCTGTTTTAAATAAATTTGGCTTTGGGAAGTCATTTATTCACTGGGTGTCAGTATTATATGATTCTCCTAAAGCTACAGTTACTACTAATGGGATTATATCTCAGAGTTTTACTCTACAGAGAGGCACAAGACAGGGATGCCCACTGTCCCCTTTATTATTTGCAATATTTATTGAACCGCTTGCATTACCCATACGCCAGTAAAGAAGGATTCAAGGAATTCACTCTGGGGTAACAGAATATAAAATTAATCTATATGCCGATGATATTTTACTTTATTTAGAAAAGCCTGCTATTTCGTTAGGGGAAGTATTTAACTTAATAACTAAATTCTCACAGTTATCAGATTATTCTATTAACTGGACAAAATCAACACTTCTACCTATTACAGAAAATTCATGGAACCCTGCAAGCCAGGAACCACACTACTCATTTAGGTAATTTAAAAATACTTAGGCATAAAAATCTCACCTAAATTAACTGATTTAATTCATTTAAACTTTACTCCACTTCTGGATAGCATTTATAGTGACTTGGAGCGCTGGAATAATCTTCCTATTTCTCTAATAGGACGAATAGCCACTATTAAAATGAAAGTTTTACCCAAAATAAACTATTTTTTTCTCAATGATTCCATTTAAACCTATGGCTAACTGGTTCCAGTTGTTGGACTCAGCCGTTACAAAATTTTACTGGAATAAAAAAAAAAGCAAAGATTAGCCTATCTACTCTTCAGAAAAATAAATCCAAAGGAGGTCTAGAGGCACCAAATTTTATGCACTACTATATAGCTAACCAGCTACAATATATCATTTTATGGGCACAACCCAACAGAGATACTAACTGTTGGCTGGAACTAGAACAGAAGGATTGTAATAACCTCAGACTTCTAGATTTACTCTTTATTACAACATCGATTAAGCGACATAATTGTTTTAAAAACCCAATGATTTCCGCGACCCTGACTGCCTGGTGGAAGGCACTAGAAATTACAAAAGCCCAAGTGGAGCTCTGTGGGCTTTCTCCCCTATGGCATAACCCCGACTTTCAACTTAATAACCAATCGTTTTATTCAGGTGTGTGGGAGCAGAAAGGAATTACACATCTCCACCATCTCTTCTCAGATAATATGTTTATATCATATACATCCTTGCTCCAAAAATACAAAATAAAAAACAGAAATTGTTTACATTATCTGCAAGTTAAAAGTATGATAAAGAAACAAATTCCAACACTTCGGGGTACGCTCCAACCGCCTGTTTTAGCTAAAGATATTACCAAGCTTTCTCCGACAACAACAAAAAAACTCTCAAAAATATATAAGTTACTTTCATATACTGATAAAACGTCTTTACCCATCTCGAAATGGGAAACAGACTTGTCTATAGCTCCGGAATCTGACTTTTGGATTCAAGTTAGTGAAAACGTTTTTAAAATGACAAAACACACAAATTTACAACTTATCCAATATAAAATTATTCACAGAACATACATTACTCAATATATGATGAAGAAAATGGGACTCTCAGACTCCGACATTTGTCTCCAGTGTTTACAAAACACTACAGACACTTATTTTCATGCTTTATGGTTATGCACTCCGGTTATGTATTTCTGGACTAAAGTCTTAGAAAAACTTTCCGCTATCTTGGACTGTAGGATACCTTTATCTCCAAACTTGTGTTTGCTAGGTGACCTAACAACAACTGACTTACCACATAAACAATTTCAATCTACACGTGTAGCCCTTACTATCGCAAAAAAAAACAATTCTTGTTAACTGGAAAAATAAACAAACTCTGAATATCGACCAATGGTCTAACCTCCTCATAAATCACATTTTAATGGAAAAAATATCTGCCTCAAATAAAAACCAAATATCAAAATTTATAGAAACATGGTCTACGTATATAGAATTTTTTAACCTAAATCTGGTTACTTAATTCTGCCTGTTAGCGAGAGTCACCGCATCGCGATAATTTACATTGATGTTTCTGCAATTTGTAACTAATGGTTGTGGTTTTATAGTCAGGAACCCAGTTGCTGCCAACAGGATCGAGCAGATTCACCTCCAATGGGCACTAAGGGTTAATATTCGGATTCACTGCATGCCAGTGGGTTAATTCTATAGGTGCTGTCCCCCCCTGGCTGGGCGTGGGCGGGTCTGCCCCTCTGTTGGCTGCTGGGTGGCGGCTGCGTCTTGGCCGTTCCCTGGGTCTCTTGGGGGGTGCTGCGTTGCGGGGCTCTCCCTGGTGTCCGGGGCGGCGCTGCTCCGGCGCGGTCCGTCGCTCTGGGCCCGGTGACGCGGTTCGGGGCCTGTGGGCCGCCGGGGTGCCCCGTGGTTCCCTCTCCCCTCCCCCTTCCTCCCCCTTGCTGCCTCTCCCTCCTCGCCTCTCCCCGCCCGTCCTCCGCCTCCCTGTCCCTTCTCCCTCGTCACCCTTCCTCCTCCTCTCCCCCTCTCTCTGCGGCCCTGCCGCTGCCCCTTGCCCTCTTCTCCGGTTCACCTGCTCCTAATTTTAATGCACCACACACACACACACACTTGTATATACACTGGGTGGGGTCACATTCAAGGTTTAGGGGTAGAGTTCGCCAGCCGGCACAGCGGAAAATAAGGTAAATTCCTTATTTAGCTCTCCAGCTGTCAACGAGGCCAAAATCATCCATATATTCCCTATTACTTCAGTAGATTGTAATCGCCTTATACATGTTGTATTATTAGAACGATCTATTAAAGTCTCCTCTAATAATAATAGTAGCGTTCGTTGCTAAATCAAAGAGCTGAGAGAAAAAATCATGGAAAAAGGCCGGATCATCATTATTAGGGGCATATAAGTTACCAAATGTATATATTTTATTAAATATAGTCACCTGAATAATAATGTATCGGCCCTCTGGGTCTGTTACTGTATTATTTACAGTAAAGAATAAATTCTTATGTATGAGTATACAGACTCCTCTTTGTCTACTGTTATAAGGGGCAGAGTACACTTGACTAAAATTCTTATCAATAAGTAATTTTTCTTCAGATTTTTGTAGGTGGGTTTCTTGAAGGAGACAAGTATCTGCTTTTAATTTTAAGAGATGGTCTAAAAATGTTATTCTTTTTGCCTGTGAGCGAGCGCCACAAACATTCCAGGAAACCAGAACTAATTTATGCATACAAACATTATAGACTCAGTCCTGTGTATATATCTGTATAGGCTATTTGCTAATATTGGCATGTTATAGGATAGAATCAAAGTGGTTAGGTGGTTTATGTAATTTGTGTGAAATATGAGGTAATCCTAACGAACTAAGATAAAAAGGGAATGAAAAAGGTCGATGGGGAATAGAGATGGAAGCGTTTTAACCTGTCAATCCTTTTTTATTAGCATTAAAGCGTTGCGCCAGTGGTATATGGTCAGATTACAATGAAGGCGCACTTACGGATTGGTTCAGGTGCACGGGAGAGAGAGGGGCTCAGCGAGCGTCGATCCTCAGTTAAAGAAGACTCCAGTGGAGGCAATCTGGGCGGTCGGCGCACGCACAGCTGGAATGCTGCATTGGAGTCTCTGGCTGATGGTAATGGGCGCACAACTGAGAGGCCGCTGCAGGTCTCCGGTTGGTGGAGAGGTGCGCGTGCGGCGTGGAGGCCGCGGCAGGTCCTTGGGTGGCACAAGTCCCGGTTGGTGGAGATGTGCTTGCGCAGTTGAAAGACCGCAGTCAGTTGGTTTGGGCGCTGTGGGGTTTCTCGGTCATTTTGGTTTCATGGTTGGAGCAGAAATGGGTCGCTGACGTGCAGCGGCTCGGCGCCTAATAGCTGTCGTGGAAGCGGGTCGGCGGGGGGCTGCGTGATTCAGAGAGCGGAAGGTAGGCGGGTCGGCTCTCGGCAGGAACAGACACATGTGTTTTGGGACACGCAGTGTGGTTGCGAGTCCTTGCGTGATGCGTGCTTTGAGGCGCGCGGCGTGGCTCAAGTCCGGGGCTCAAAGAAGGAAGCCACGTGGTCGCTCTCAGCGTGTTCGGCGTCCACATCTCTCGTGATGGTCAAGAGAAGTTCATGGGGCAAGAGAAAAGGGAGAGGAGCAAAGAAGAGAGGGAAGTTTCTTCGCACGCTGTCCCAGGGGGTCGGAGTAGTAGTCCCGCCTCTTCCGTGCTCTTGAAGCAGACTTGGTCGACTGAGACCAAGCTTTTGGGATAGCATTTGATATTTTTTGATCAGAATTGACAAGCCAGATGCTGCCCCAAACAATATGATATAATGCAATGTAATATATGTATATAATATAAAATGAATACTTACATATGCCCCCCAGCCTCCTAAAAAGGGTAGCATGGACTTAATTAACTTTCATGATTTTATTGAATTGTAAGTAAACATCCATCAGACAAACAATACCAAGTGTGATGGACGTTTGCATGTACTGTACAAGACATGATGATGTCACATGATGACGCCACACGCCCACAAGTGGCGCCCACTCTGTCCCGGCAAAGTAGAATGACAGCATCAATAACAATACAGTCATTTGAAATAAAATTCAAATAATTCAAAATACAATGTCACATTTTCTTCCATAATAAAGTACACTTAAAGAAAATACTGCATAAACACAAGCTTATGTCCCACGTGTCAGCATATATTCATCCACTTTGGCCTGCTTAGGCTGCCTCTGTGCTCCATTATTGGGAGCAATGACAAGATGCATGTAGAACATTAATGAGTGGACATATTCAAATACAAGTAAGATATGTAAAATAGTTAATTTTATTAATAAAATAACAATTCAGTCTTATATTAAATTGGTTAATTTATTATTTATAATCAACCAATTATTTCATAGAATATAGAAGCAAATGTATATAACACAGTTTATTTTGATAATATTTTTATTTCACAATTTACAAAAGCCAATTATTTAATGAGATAAAAAAAACGATAACAATTTAATTCACATAATTTAATTGGACCAATTTTAGGGAAAATGGCTCCAGTATATTAACATAACTTAAGAAAATTCTTTACATTGAAAATAAAATATTACATCTTCACTTTTAGATGCATTTATATTATATTTATATTATGTTGCATATTATATTTTCTTTTTAATTTCCTAAAAAATATGTGTTTTTGGACATGCAAGGATTCTGCCTGACAGCGACAATATGTAATTTATTCCATTTTAGTGATTTTTTTGTGTTGTTATTTACAATAAATGAATAAACCAATTATTGAATTATTTGAATAGCTAAAGAACATAGGGGGAACATTTATTATTACATTTGGATACACACATTTTCAAAAATCAAATCCAAGTAAATGAATGGATGAACAACATTGCAGGACTTTCATGTAAATGCTAAATGAAGAGCAAACACAGGTTGCGTCTACATACATACATTGTCCTTTTCTCTTGCAAGACATGCAGGCATTTTTGTGTGTGTGTGTGTGTGTGTGTGTGTGGGGGTGTGTGTGTGTGTATGTGTGTGTGTGTGTGTGTGTGTGTTCACTTCTTCAATTTCAAGATGAGTGTTGCTACAACCATGAAGAACGTGTTCCAGCCCAGAGTGACAATGAAGCCTCGCCAAACCATCATGTGAGTCAGATCCCAACCTGATGGATGTGCGCAGACATAAAAAAAAAGAAGTATTTATTCATGCATCTTAATATGAAAAGGTATTTACAACAGTACTATTTAAATATTTATATAGTCATGTTTTTTTAGTTTTTTTTTACCATTTACATTTTTGGGGGGACTAAAATCATATTTTTTAATAAGACTTTTGTTTGTAAAGATAGTTATATATTTTCATAACAAAAAGTTGTAAATCATTTATTCAAGAATAGTTATATATATTTTCAAGCACGAAGATATTTCTCTATTTCTTTTAAATTATATTTTTTTTACATGAACAGTGCCATATTTCTTTCAAGGATGTAGTCAGTTTTTAATAAAAAAAAAATTGTCATAATTTTTTTCCAAAAAAAGCAACAAAAAAATCCCCATATGAAAAAATCTTCTTTTTTTTATTGAAAGTTTTAATATAGATTTTTTTAAATAAAGAATAAAATATTTTTTTTCCCCAAGAGATTTTTTTCATAATGTTATTGTTATGTCACATAAAGAAGAATTTTTTTTTGTTTGTTTTACAAAAAGTTTTCTTTTTTTTTTTTTAGGACCAATGTATCTTTTCTAGAACAAAGTTGAATTTTTTTCCCCAAATAAATGTGCTTTTTACAAGTCAAATTTTGAGAAAAAAAATTCAATTTTATTTTAAAGAAAAATAGTCAAGAATAAAGTCATTTTCACTCCAAAACAAATCATTTTTTAAAAACAAGAATAAAGTCTTGTTAAAATCAAGTCATTTTTTCAAGAAGTCTTTCAAAAAGTCTGAAAGTTCCTTAGTGTTGCTTTAACACGCAAGACAAATTTAACACAACAGTGTCTTTATTAAACATTGTTTCAATGAAACATGTTGAACTGACAATATTATGCCATCTTAAAACGTAGTTTTCACCTTTTTTTTTACGCGCATAATTGCTTGAGATTAATCTTACAGCTGGACAATGAATGCAAACATTTGAACATTAAATAAAGTGCAGTGAACAGTTTCTCAGTGGTTCTTTTCTCCCACCCACTTTTCATTCCATCTTTTAATTCGATTTTGTTAATTTTCGTCACTGCGTCGTTTTCATTTCCATTTTAGTCATTGATGAAATTGCCAGTCAATTTTAGTTATCGTCATCGTCTATTTTAATTGTCGTTTAATATTCGCCTGAAAAAAATTGGGGGAACGAAAAATATGACGAAATTATCACTGAATAAAATCACATCTTCATCATAAAGTGCCCTTGAATAAAATACGGCATGAACACAAGCATATATCCCACATGTATAGTCATCATAATATTCAACCACTTTGGGCTGCTTAGGTCGCCTCAGTGCTCCATTCGTGGACTCAATGGCACACGTGAACAACATGTGTGTATACCTCTGTACATGATGCATCGCAGTGCTTCGGAGGCATAGGTCTGGGGCAAAGCCAAACTGAAGTAGCGTAGCGGGTAAGGGATACACTCCACAGGCCAGATGATACCTGACATGACAACATGTTGTATAACGTAAAACATAACATTGCAATGATTGTCTCTTGTAACACGTTACGCTTCTACACGAATGGGCCACTTGACACCCTTCAGCAACACATGGAAACAAAGACACACACAGTGGAAAAATAAATAAAGCTATAGATAGAAAAAAGAGAAACAGACAAACATACCTACATAAATTATTTGTGTAATGTGTTACAATGAAAGCATACAAATAAAATTTAATGTAATACTGCACACATTGTTTTAAATACATGGATTCAATTTGTACAAGTTTTATTTTTATGTTTTAAGTATCCATTCTCAAGAATAAAGAGCAATTTTTTGGGGGAAAAAGGCTATATTTTTTTCAATTATAATAATAATAATGTAGGCTTATCTTTTTTACAAGCATAGACTTTTTTTAGGATGAAGTTACTGCACTCAAAGTTACCACTCAAAATGAGATTGGGGTAGAAGATTCCGAGTGCGGCCTGGTTGGCGTTCTGCTCGTCATCGATCGCGGCAGAAATGACCAGGCCGAAGGAGATGCCTGCGATGCCCTGCAGCACGATCAGTAGCACGATCAGAATCAATGAGCCTTCGTTGGGCATCTGCACACAAAGTTTTCCAAAAATAAAAACATATTTTGTCAAAATTAGTTTAGGTTAGGGGGCCTTATTTTTAGGTATTGTTTACTCCTGGAGGCTGCCGATAACCAGCTACTAATACTTGAGGCAAAGATAATCTAACATTGAGTAAGTCGTCCTCTGCAGTAGTCAGCGCTATACTATAGCAGTTTGACGCATTAGTGAATCATAAGCCGCATCAGAAAGAAAGGTTTTGTTCACTATGTTTTGCCATTGTGTTCAATTAATTTTATATATCAAAAGTACAACAGGTATCGGTACTCGATATGACTGAGTACTCAAACAGTGAATACTTGAAGTGGTATTGGTCTGAAAAAAGTGTTTTCAGGCATCCCTAATAGATTTGAAATGAGGCGTGTGTTGCATTCGGGAACCTTGAAAACGAGGAGGACGAAGAGCAGCATGAGGATGATCTGGACGCTAATGACGAGCAGCTGAGAGAAAAGGTGAGCCAGCATCGTCTCTAGCGAGCTTACGCCTGATAAATACACACAGAAAATATCATTATAAAATGAAATCATGTTTACCAAAAATTGCTGTTACCTCAGCATTTGACACTCACTACTATTTCATAAGAGAAAATTATACTACACATCATTGTGTAACACCTGCAATGAATGGCTATAAATTTTTGCTTTAATGTTTTTTCCCTTCAAATACTATTGATTAAAATAGTGTTGACTGACAATCATATCGGTATTTCACTCTTCTGATTGGATACTGTATTGCAAGATAAAAACAATACTAATTGTTATACTGACAACAACAATGCACCTGATGGCTTTCGATTGGGTTATATTTCTGCTGTGATATTGAAATTTGGAGCTTGTGTACTAATACTTTATCATAAGAGAAAAAAAACATAAACTGCAATAGATGGCTTTAATTATTTTTTTGTTTTGGTGTCTGTTCCTTCAAATACTATTAAACGTATTGTTAAATAACAAATAACATACAACAACAATAATAAAGGTTTCCCTGCTGCAACGCAGCTGATTCCAATCAACAGGACTGTTACCAGGCTTATACAGAGCTTGTGCCCCTGATTTAAGGCAATTCATTTATAGTATATGGTAGGGTGACCAAATGTGTCCACCTCTGGGAGGTCAGACCATTTTCTTACGTCCTGTTGGGGCGTCCGGGGGTTTTATAAATTCATGAAAATGTCCGGTTGGCATTGCGTGACTAATAGGAGGTGAAGTACACTGTGTAACTGCGACTACAATCTACACTTTCGCCTAGGGGCCCAAATCACCTAGGGCTGGCCTTGCTCATAAGCACTATACTTTCCATATACTGTGCAACTATACAATACATCCTAATAGTTGGCTTTAATTATTATTTATCATGTTTCACTAGTACTGTATGATCAGTGTGGAAGTTGTCACCTGCAACCCAGCATCGGTCCAGAAGACCCTCTTTCCTCTCCAGGACAAAGGAGAGGGCGGTTAGGCCCAAGGCCAAGTAGAAGGCAATGCTGGACAAGGACAACAAAACAAGTTGAACTTTATGCTGTCCATTTGTGTCCACCTCGCTTCCTTTTAATCAAACATTTAACCTTTGTTTATGTAAATGACAATGAAACTATCCATTCTTTGTTTTACTTTATCATTTCAAAGAGGTAACATCAGGTATTTACATGTATCAATAACATCAAATGTACTTACACTTTTGCAATAAATACGGCCAAAAAACAAATCCAAGTAATAAAGTCTAATAAGACCTTCTACGGGTTATTGAAACTAATGAAAAAGGCTTGTGAAATCCAACTGACCTGAGAACAGCGCCTGGCATCACAAATGTTGTAAAGTCTGTGTCCTGGCTGCCATAAATGGCTTCTTCAAACTACGCAAGAGTGGAAATTAGTGTTTGAAAATATGTTGTAGTAGTACCACTGTTGTATTACACTATAGAGTATTGTCTTGTTTACCTTTATGGGCAAGGCATACATGTAGGCCATGCTGCCCAGCTTGCTATCCACAAAAGACTGTACAGGAAACACAATAAATCAACAACAATCAAACTAACTATTAAATGAGGGGAAAGGCAACGCCATCTAATGAATAATAATTAAAAATGGAAAATCAATACAGTATAGGATGTGATTAAGGTAATATAATTGTTGGGTCAAAATTAGGCCTTTTTGTTACTAGTGACAAAAAAAGTCTGTAAAAAGTGTAGGTTATTCATTTTAGGCTAATTTAAGGAGTAGAGATGGCCTCATAAAACTCAATGGGATAAAGTCAAATATCAAAACTGCAGTAAAATAAATATACATATATATTAGGGTTGTGCATCTACAATAAATCCAGATTCGATACATATCTCGATACATGAGGTGCAACATGATTCAAGTAAAGTACATTTTAAAATGTAATGATTACAAATTCAATTGGTTCGGTTAAATCAAAAATGATTTTCCAATTTAAATCGGTTTTCAATAATATATATATAATCTGTATTTAATAAAGTAATTTTAATGAAAATTTAAGTAGTTATTACATTGTATATTTTTAAATGGTTTATTTTACTTTACAACTTTATTCCAGACCCAGGGGGGTCCATATCACAGAACAAAAGAACAATAACAGAGAATAAAAGAGGGGGAAAAGGGGGCGCAAAAATAATAATAATAAAAATAAATAAATTAGTAATTATAATAATAATAGAATAAAACCGACCAGAACTGCACACAGGATTGACTAAAACATTGATAATGTCATTTTCTGACCTGGATGCCCTACACATACAACTGAACATAAAATTACGCAGAGCAGCAGAGCAAGTAGGTACTCTGACACTCGCAAACAAATGACTTGCACTTGAGCTTCTTGAAGCTCTCAACAGCAGCCTCATGGTGGCTGCTACTGTGAGTTTTCTCATGCTTTCTTGCCTTGATTATATTTAAAGACACAATTGTAAAATGATTTGAAAGTAGTTATTATGCTCATCAATTTTACAGTTTTTTCTTCAACACTAAAAATTAAATAAATATAAAAATCTGCACAAAACTTTAAAAAAAAAACTGGGATATTTATCAAATTTGCCCAGTTGAAAAACTATACTAATAAAGTGACTGGGGACTGTCGGCATGTATTTGTTATTAGCTGTCAAATGAGGATTTATGAAGAACGATTTTTAACTTGGACTTCTTTTGAACAAGTAAAAAGTATCCTCACCTGAAAAGCCACAAACAATTTTTGCTGCAGCATCATGGCAATTTGTCTGTCTGGAAAAACAAAACGTCATGAAGGTAGCGTCATGGTCACAAATGGCAGCGAAATAAAATATGGAGCGATCACGATCTACTGTACTTACTGGTCTGGTCCAGCCAGACGTGCACTGAACCTCCATCCATCATCTCCAAGGACATATTCTTCATTATCATCCTGCAACAGCACCGCTGTTGTCACTGATTATTCACAGTGTAGATGTTTACATTCAAATATGTATGTACGGAGGATATAAAAAGTCTACACACCACTGTTTAGATGCCAGTTAAAAACAAAAAGTGAAGCCAAGTTAAACCCTTTCAGAACATTTTCCACTATTAACTGGACATAGTGGTTGCACAAGTATGCACACCCTCTTAGAACTGGGATGTGGCTGTGCTGCAAATACGTTTTAAATGTTCCAGTAGGCTTTTCATGATTTTTTTTTTTTTTTTTTTGCTTTATAGCATAAGGCTGAATGTTTTGTTTTGGTTGTTTTGTTGAATGCTATTTGAAACTGAGAAGGCCATATTGGAAATATTTCTCAGTCAAATGCACTAGAGTAAACAACAGTAATAAACATATAGTTTATATTATTATTAAATAATAATGAATAAAAGCTAAAGAGTCCCAACATGAAGATAAATATCTCTTGTTAACAATTGTAGTTTCTTCCTTGTGTTCTCACTTGGCCTAGCTTCTGTTGGGCATTATTATTATATGTTCCAAGTTCTCAATCACCTCCTGGAATCTTTTTTTCCCCCAAGGAAGTAGCTGAGTGTTTTTGAGCTACTTACAGCTTCCACATGATATGTGAGTGACAATGCTGTCGTCGCCTAGCCCTGTTACATGCAATGACCTTGTGAGTCGGTCCTGCAGCAAGAATGCTGAAAAGTGTGACACGTTGGTATTCCGACGGTGGCGGCGTTCTCTGCTGTGATGTTCTCATGACGCACGGGATCGAGAGCATCGCAGGTACACAACAGACGCTGAGTCAAGCAACAAACTAAATGCTGCTTTTTTTTGTTACCAAGGGAAACTTGTGTACTCAAAGATCTCATTATACAGTGATATCTCGACTTACAAGGAACAAAAGTTACAAAAGTCAGCTAGCTTAATGCTAACGCACAATGCAAAACACCTTGATAAGCTTATCAAACTAGCATTGATGTTGCAGTAATTATAAACCTCTAAATAAGTTATTTTTAGCACAAGCAAAAGCAACACATGGAGACAAGAGCAATCAACAATACTCAGAGGCATATATTATTTATCTTCTTCAAATGATGACTAGTTTCATCATTTAATATAATAATAATAAATCCAACCTGACACTGACAATGACAGCGTGTGTAAATAAAGAGTCTGAATGGTGTGTGTACCTATTTATAAGGTAACTGCTGAAGTTTCTGCCAAAGCCGATGACGCCCCAGTATTTCCCGTCATAGATCCCTTTGAAAGCCTCCGCATGCGACAAGTTGACCTGTTGAATCACAAAACAGTGCACAATTTGATAGGTTCCCTTTCTTTTTGGGGGATTTCTATTGTGCCAAGTGGCAGTTTTCACAAAAGTATTAAGTGGTGTCAAAGAAGTCGCGAGTGCCGATACAATTAAATCAATGCAACAAACCATACAAAACTCTTGATAATAGTAACTGTTCGGCGGGACTTACTACCTGTTCCACACTGTTGCTGTCCAAAAAAGAGAGCAATGAGTGGCTGAAAGCCATTGGGGAGGTCTCGTTGTTGACCACGGCCACTTGGATCCCTTTCGGGTCGCCTCCGACGCACAAGCAGATGAGCGACATCTGGATGACGGGCAGCAGAAACTGGAAACATAAAGAGCTGCAAAGGATGCCACTGTCAGAAATGTCAACAAATGTTCTGACTTCCTGTGGCGGCCAACAAACCCTGGCATCCTCTTCATCCGCAGCAGGGTTTTGATGGTGAGGGCGACTATGTTCCTCCACTTGGGAATCACGTGTCTGACTCGCACCTTCCAGTCCACTGTGAAATTAAGCAAATCAAGCTATTACTTAGGTTAGGGGTCTGCAACCTGTGGCTCTTTAGTCCCACTCCTGTGGCTCCCTGTGGATCTCTAAAAAAAAATACTAACTTTAATGATATTTTCTATATACAATATTCTTGAAATTAACTGATTTAGATTTCAAAAAATGAATAAATATTTTTGAGACAAAGAGAGACAAAATGTAGATGAAAATTTTTATTTTTTTTAAATACCTAAAAATGTCTAAAAAGTGACCATAAAGAGGAAAAGCAGAAAATTACCATAAAATGTCCATGAAATTGCCCCAAAAAAATCAGAGGATTGAATATGAAAGGAAGAAAAGAAAACGTTCAAAAAGTAACCATAAAATGTCCAAAACCAAAAGATGAAATCCTGAAAATTACCATAAAATGTCCACAAAATAAAAATAAAAAAGTCAGAAAATTAATAGTAAAAAAAAAAAATGCCATAAAATGTCAAAAAAAAAGGAAGAAAAGGGGCAGAAAATTACCATAAAATGTCCACAAAATTTCGAAAGATTGACAGAAAGGTAGAGAAGAGTAATGTACAAAAAACAAAGTATGAAAAATTACGAGGGGAAAAAAATCCAAAAAGGGGTAGAAGAAAATGAATGTCTACGTATTCGTAGGGGCTGCTCTCTTATTTTTGTGTTGTGGTGCAGCTCTAATTAGCTGTTGGGCCCTCAGTACATTAGACTAACACCAACACACTGTTTCCATCATCACAATCTTCAAATATTTTGCGACTCCAGACACATTTTTGGTTATTTATCTGGCCTAAAATGGCTCTTTTGACAGGAAAGATGGCTGTCACCTGACTGGCTGTCAAATCATACAGTTTTACTAAGTCATAACATACATTCACACAATAGCCACTTAGCACTCAGTAATTGTCCTAATAGTAACCAAACTTCTACTAGTGTGCAAAAATATCAGTAGTAGAACGTACAAAAACTTTACTTCATTTTACACCAATGACAACAATACTGATGAATCCACACCTGTATGGCTGACGACTTCCTCGGTGGTTTTGGGCACGTTGGCAAGAATAGGTCGGCTCTCATCCCGCCCGCTCTCAAATGATTGGCTATTCTCCAACACGTCGTCTTGGGAACCAGAGCCCCGCTTCACACACGTCTGGTCTGAGGTCTCACACAGTTGCAGGAAGGCATGCTCCAGAGTCTACAGTAGGGGGCACACAACGGATCAGAACACAAGTTTTAACATTATTGTAAGCCATTGTATTTAATTGTTAAATGTTACTTGTAGTAACAATCATAAGACTCCCCGATTGGCCACCTAATCACCCTTGGGCGCCGAATTATAACTCACAGTGGAGCTTTGCATCTTCATGACTACTTCTGGAGTTCCTTCAGCCAGCAAGCAGCCATTCCTCATCAGACCCACCTGTACGAAAAAAAAAACCTATTAAACATTTCTTTTTGCTTATAATTATACTGCTTATACAGTGCCAAACCTTGTAACTTTGCCTTAGGAAAGTCCACTAGCTTAACGCTAGCACAGAATCCAAAATGCTATAGATGGGCTAATGAAACTAGCGTCAATGTTTTTTTACACATCCAACTGTAGCCTAGAGTTTACACCACATTTGTATGTGACAGTCTAAGCTTTGGTGGAGGTCTGTTTTTTTAATATATATTTTTTTCACATAAAATTGACAAAATTCTAATTACTTTATGACATTTAACTTTAATATTCAGTACACTGAAGGCTAATAAACAGCATTGGCAGTTGCTAGGCAACCAAAGTCAATCAAGTGAAAAGCAATGTATGTATGCATGTTGTGACCTCTTTTCGCTTGGCAACTACTTGACACTCATGCTTGTGTTAAGTCACAAAATGAATTCCAGCCGCCTGACTGTTTTGACCAGAGAACTCATGCCTCTTTGTTTGCAATGAGTCACATTGTATTGTTCTTTTGTTTTTTTTCTTGATGCGGTAGGGCAACAAGCATGATTTTGTGTGTTTGTTTTTAACACGTGGTAATCTCCACTTTGAAATATTAAAACCTTGGCATGCTCCAGTAATAGATTTGAGTAAAACCAGAGGGTATTTATGTCTGGTCATCCTGTTTACTCGTATTGTGCTTGGTGGCGGTTATCATGCTCCTTGATGATCATGATCATCTGTGATCCCTTTAAACCCCCCCCCCCCCCCCCCCAAAAAAAAAGTTTTTGTAGAATTTTTCCTGTCATTGAATTTTTGTGAACTGTTCTTTTGACTGTGAATTATTACTGGTTATGTGCGATTTTCATATTCTTCTTCTTTTCCTTTTGGCTTTTCCCTTCAGAGGTCCCCACAGCGAATCAGTTCCCTCCATCTTACCCTGTCCTCTGCATCCTCTGCTCTCACACCAACTACCTTCATGTCCTCTTTAACTACATTCATAAACCTCCTCTTTGGTCTTACTCTAGACCTCCTGCCTGACATTTGGAAACTCAGCATCCTTCTGCCAATATACTCACTATCTCTCCTCTGGACATGTCCAATCTATCTCAGTCTGGCCTCTCTGACTTTATCTCCAAAGCCTCTAAATATGCTGTCCCTCTTATGTACTCATTCCTGATTCTATCCATCCCGGTCACTCCCAAAGAGAACCTCAGCATCTTCACCTCTGCCACCTCCAGCTCTGCCTCCTGTCTTTTCCTCAGTGGCACTGTCTCCAGACCAAACAACATTGCTGGTCTCACCACAGTTTTATAAACCTTTCCTTTCATTTTAGTTGAAACTCTTCTATCACACATCACACCTGACACTTTTCTCCACCCGTTCCGTTATGTGTGCTTTTTATACACGTTCAAAAAAAATTTGTAAACCTCCAACAAGCCGAAACAATCGTTAAGTAGTTTTGTGTGGTACTTCTAACTTAATCTTTCTGAACCGAGTGAACCAAACACAGACATGCACTGACTCTGCTATGGAGTTCATACAGAAAGCTTAACATTGCGCATTACCAAGAGTCATCGACAGAGTAAATTTATGACTGCAAATCATTCAGCTTTTAACTAGTCCACAAAGGAATTTTTCAGGAAATCTGGAGGTCTCTCCTCCGTGAGTCATCACCTTATCGTGGTGGAGGGGTTTGCGTGTCCCAATGAGCCTAGGAGCTATGTTGTCTGGGGCTTCATGCCCCTGGTAGGGTCACCCATGGCAAACAGGTCCTAGGTGAGGGACCAGGCAAAGCATGGCTCAAAGACCCCTATGATGAATTTAAATTTTGGATCTTGGTTTGCCTTGCCCGGACGCGGGTCACCAGGGCCCCCCTCTAGAGCCAGGTCTAGAGGTGGGGCTCAAAGGCGAGCGTCTGGTGGCCGGGCCTATACCCATGGGGCCGGGTACAGCCCGAAAAGGCAACGTGGGTCCCACTTCCCATGGGCTCACCACCAGTGGCAGGGGCCAAAGGGGTCGGGTGCACAGTGAAGTGGGTGGCAGCCAAAGGCGGGGGCCTTGGCGGTCCGATCCCCGGCTACTGAAGCTAGCTTTGGGGACATGGAATGTCACCTCTCTGGCAGGGAAGGAGCCCGAGCTGGTGTGCGAGGGTGAGAAATTCCGACTAGATATAGTTGGACTCGCCTCCACACACAGCTTTGGTTTTGCTACCAATCCTCTCGAGAGGGGCTGGACTCTCTTCCACTCTGGAGTTGCCCATGGTGAGAGGCGCAGAGCAGGTGTGGGCATACTCATTGGCCACCGGCTAGGGGCCTGTACGTTGGGGTTTCCCCCGGTGAACGAGAGGGTAGCCTCCCTCCGCCTTCGGGTAGGGGGACGGGTCCTGACTGTTGTTTGTGCTTATGCACCGAACAGCAGCTCAGAGTACCCACCCTTTCTGGCGTCCTTGGAGGGTGTGCTGGAGAGCGCTCCACCTGGGGACTCCCTCGTTCTGCTGGGGGACTTCAACGCTCACGTGGGTAATGATAGTGAGACCTGGAGGGGCGTGATTGGGAGGAACGGCCCCCCCTATCGGAACCCGAGCGGTGTTTTGTTATTGGACTTCTGTGCTGGCCACGGACTGACCATAACAAACACCATGTTCAAACACAAGGGTGTCCATATGTGCACTTGGCACCAGGACACCTTAGACCGCAGTTCGATGATCGACTTTGTAGTCATGTCATCGGATTTGCTGCCGCATGTGTTGGATACTAAGAGAGGGGCGAAGCTGTCAACTGATCACCACCTGGTGGTGTGTTGGCTCCGGTGGCGGGGTAAGATGCTGGTCCAACCGGGAAGACCCAAACGTATTGTGAGGGTCTGCTGGGAACGTCTGGCAGAATCCCCTGTCAGAAAGAGTTTCAACACCCACCTCCGGCAGAACTTCTCCCTTATCCCGGGGGAGGCGGGGACATTGAGTCAGAGTGGACCATGTTCTGCGCTTAAATTGTTGAGGCGGCCGATCAGAGCTGTGGCCGTAAGGTGGCTGGTGCCTGTCTTGGCGGCAATCCTCAAACCCGCTGGTGGATGTCAAGCTGAAGAAGGAGTCCTATTGGGCCTTTTTGGCCTGTGGGACTCCGGAGGCTGCTGACAAGTATCGGCTGGCCAAGCGGAATGCAGCTTCGGCGGTCGCTGAGAAAAAAAACTCGGATCATGGGAGGAGTTCGGTGAGGCCATGGAAAACGACTTCCGGACGGCTTCGAAGAAATTCTGGTCCACCATCCGGCGTCTCAGGAGGGGCAAGCAGTGCACCATTAGCACTGTGTATACTATACACTATACACTGTATAGAGAAGATGGGGTGCTGCTGACCTCGACTCGGGATGTCGTGATTCGGTGGGGAGAATACTTTGAAAACCTCCTCAATTCCACTGACACGTCTTCCTTTGCGGAAGCAGGGTCTGGGGACTCTGAGGTGGGCTCCCCTATCTCTAGGGTCAAAGTTACTGAGGTGGTTGGAAAGCTCCTCTGTGGCAGGGCCTCGGGGGTGGATGAGATCCGCCCGGAATTCCTAAGGGCTCTGGATGCTGCGGGGCTTTCGTGCTTGACACGCCTCTACAACATCGCGTGGACATCGGGGACAGTGCCTCTGGATTGGGAGACCGGGGTCAGTGCAGGGGTGGTGGTCCTTTTTAGGAAGAGGGACCGGAGAGGTGTTCCAACTATCGAGGGATCACACTCCTCAGCCTCCCTGGTAAGGTCTATTCAGGGGTGCTGGAGAGGAGGGTCCGTCTGGAAGTCGAATCTCGGATTCAGGAGGAGCAGTGTGGTTTTCGTCCTGGCCGTGGAACAGTGGACCAGCTCTACACCCTCGGCAGGGTCCTCGAGGGTGCATGGGAGTTCGCCCAACCAGTCCACATGTGCTTTGTGGACTTGGAGAAGGTGTTTGACCGTGTCCCCCGGGGAGTCCTGTGGGGAGTGTTTCAGGCTGTTCGGTCCCTGTACGACCAATGTCAGAGTTTGGTCCGCATTGCTGGCAGTAAGTCAAATTCGTTTTCAGTGAGGGTTGGACTCCGCCAAGGTTGCCCTTTGTCACCGATTCTGTTCATAACTTATGGACAGAATTTCTAGGCACAGCCGAGGCGTTGAGGGGGTCCGGTTTGGTGGCCTCAACATTGCATCTCTGCTTTTTGCAGATGATGTGGTGCTGTTGGCTTCTTCAAGCCGTGATCTCCAACTCTCACTGGAGCGGTTCGCGGCCGAGTGTGAAGCGGTCTGGATGAAAATCAGCACCTCTAAATCCGAGACCATGGTCCTCAGTCAGAAAAGGGTATAGTGCCCTCTCCGGGTCGGGGATGAGATCCTGCCCCAAGTGGAGGAGTTCAAGTATCTTGGGGTCTTGTTCACGAGTGAGGGTAGGTTGGAGCGGGAGATCGACAGGCGGATCGGTGCAGCGTCTGCAGTGATGTGGACTCTGTATCGGTCCGTTGTGGTAAAGAAGGAGCTGAGCCAAAAGGCAAAGCTCTCGATTTACCGGTCGATCTACGTTTCTACTCTGACCTATTGTCACGAGCTGTGGGTCGTGACCGAAAGATTAAGATCCCGGATACAAGCGGCCGAAATGAGTTTCCTCCTCTCCCTTAGAGATAGGGTGAGAAGCTCTATCATCCGGGTGGGACTCAGTGTCGAGCCGCTACTCCTCCGCGGTGAGAGGAACCAGTTGAGGTGGCTCGGGCATCTGGTTCGGATGCCTCCTGGACGCCTCCCTGGAGAGGTGTTCCGGGCATGTCCCACCGGCGGGAGGCCCGGGGACGACCCAGGACATGCTGGAGAGACTATGTCTCTCGGCTGGCCTGGGAATGCCTTGGGATCCCGTTGGAGGAGCTGGCTGAAGTGGCTGGGGAGAGGGAAGTCTGGGCTTCCCTGCTAAAGCTGTTGCCCCCGCGACCTGACCCCGGATAAGCGGTAGATGATGGATGAATGGATCTGGAGGTCTCATGCTAAGCTAGTTAGCATTACAACTTGCAGCTACTTACAAATAACCTCCAATTGTGATGGCGTATCAACATGGCACTATTTTCAATGGTGAATTAACTCTTTATTTTAGGTAAATGAGACCCTTATTTCCTCACCACGTTAGCTTGTCTGGCCTCCTCGATGTAGTGCGTGGTGATGATGACCGACACTTTGCCCGGCTTGACGATGTCAACTAAATGCTGCCAAATCCTGGAAAAGGGGAAGAACAACAGAAGTGAGTCAACCTACTGGCTAAATGAAAATTACCGGACTCTACCTATCCATCCATCTATCACATAACTATTGAATTAAAATGAAAAAAAAAATACAATTACACTGCACCATCCACTAAAGACAGACAGAAAGACAGTCAGACAGAAAAACAGATGGACAGATAGCTGGATAAACAGATACAATACAAGCTCAAATAAATTATTAATGGCTCTTCCTCACAGTGAATGGCTTCTAGCTAGAGAACATGTCAGGTTTCAGGTTTCTTTTTCTTTAGGGCACAGAACCAACAAGGAACTAGTAATACTGTACTCACACACAGCTCTAATTTCTCCTGCAGGCATCCACTTACACAAGGAGCTCGTATAAGAATTGCAGACAGATGAGTATGAGTGGCACTTAGAATGTAGAGAAGAGGATACAGACAAAGTCATTTGTACATACTTGGTCCTGAGGACCGGGTCCACGCCCACTGTGGGTTCATCAAGGATGAGCAGCTTGGGATTCTGGAGCAGCGCCGCTGCCAGAGAGACCCTTCGCTTCTGGCCGCCACTGCAACACAAATACAGACACATGCGATAGCAGGTCAACTTTTTTCATTTTTTTCTTCTTAAATAGTCTTACAAAATAGATTAATAAACAAAAGATGTATTTTTTATTTTTTGAAAAATAAAGTTGTATTTCTTCAACATTTAATGTGTGTAATTTTTCACAAATAAAATATTTAGTTTTGTATCTAGAAAAAGTCAAAATTTTCAAGAATATATATATATTTTTCTGGAATTCTTTCAATGAAGAACATATTTATTTCTGGATTGAAATCCTTCAATAATCAGGGAATAAGACTATTAGAATAAAGCAATTTATTTTGAAAGATGAAGTCAGATATCTTCCAGAAGGAATGTGGGTTCTTATTTTTCAAAATAAAGTCATACAGAGTACATTAAGTGTATTCTTTTCCAGAATAAATGATTTTTTTTTATAAGATATATTTATATATTTACATAATATATATTTGTATAATATTTATTTAAGAATAAAGCCATATTTTTGGAATAATAAATATATCAATAAAATAAAATTATTTGAATGAATGAATGTATTTATATGTTTTGTATAACTGCAAACCCCCCAAAAAAATCAAGATTAAAATCTAATGTTTTTTGGGGGGCGGGGTGGGGGGGGTAGATTATTTCCAATGATAAAGTAAATTTATTTTCATAAATACAGTATATATTTTTCCCTAGTATGATTTTGTGTTGATAAATATTTGTTGTACAGGCTGTACTGTTTGAGAATTAATGCACATTTTTCCAAAATGTTTTTTTTAGGGAAAAAATAATGTTTTCAATAAAATACACTTTTTCAAAAAGAAATCCTTTAAAAAAAAAAGAAAGTCATACTTTTCTTAGAAAACAGTCATTGAGAAAAGACACTTTAAAAAATAAGAATAAAGCAGTATTTTACCAGAATAACGTTTATATTTCTCAAGAATAAAATAATTTTCTATTTTTTTATTTTTTATTTTTTTTAAATAAAGGTGTATTTCAATTTCAGAACTCAAGAAACAAAAAAATTAAGGAATAAAATAAAATTTTGGGGAATAGAAAGTTGTATCTTTCAAATATTCATGTATTTTTTTTAACAACAACAACAACAAGAATAATAATAATAATAATAATAATAATAATAATCTCTATTTTTTTTTTTTTTTAAACACAAGTCATATATTTCAAGAATAAAGTCCTACTTTTCCCCAGAATAAATTATCACTTTGCATCTTGAAACTTTGTTTTCTTTTTAATTGAATCAAGTATCCTAAATTACATTTTACATAGTGCGAACGTTGAAATATGACTGTGGCTGTAACGTCACATGAGACATGAATATGACATGGTCCACTAATGAAGCTGCTTTCAGGGGCCTCTTTGGAGAACACAAAGCTCTTATGTAAGCTATCAGAACTATAGGGGCCATTAGGTCAGTATATATACTGTAGTATATCACAGACCTTCATATACACCTTTTACTCACCTCCTGTAGTGTACAGCGGTACCTCGGCTGATTTTTTGCTTTGACTTGCGAGCAACAATTTGAAATAGGAGTGCTAGATTGTGGAGCAAACTTCACACAAGCAGCAGTCTCGCAGATAGTGAAAAACTCTTCTAAAACTAGGCCAATTTCAAGCTGTTTATTGCCACTTCAAGTTGAAGTTTACTGTAAAACTAAACATAAAACAAAGAGAATTACCCGTTGTGTGTTTAACCCAACAACTTAACTTAGCCTTCCGAAAGTCTGCTAGCTTAAGACTAATTAACACATAATTGAATACACTGTGGTTATTGTAGCTAGCGTCAATATTCCAGTGTGGTTAACCTTTGAGCAATGGATATTTGAACACCAATGGGGTTTAGTGAGCACTTGTGACTTCTTCTTTTATATTCGTATGTATGCATCAACATACTGCCCACTGGTGACCATAGCACACACAACAGAATTGGCTACAAATTAGCCATTTAATTATCATGATGCACAAACTCATTATTCTTTACAACCTATTAAATTATGTTAATACTGTATGGTTTTATAAGGTACAGTAGTGTAGACTGTTATTTTTCTGAAAACTTCCGACCTGAGATTACGGACCAGCCGGTCCTTCTGTGGCAGATCCAAGAATTCAATGAGGAAGTTAATGCGGGCCTGGGTTTCACTCAAAGTCAGCCCGTGGATTCGTCCGAAGAAGGTGAGCGTGTTGTTGATGGTGAACTCGTTATACAAGGCCAACTCCTACATGACATGACATGTGGCTCACAATGCATTCGTAGAAATAAAGCAGGTATAAAAAGGCATCCCGGCCTTACTTGGGGCATGTATCCCACCATCCTGCCCGGCACACCGTGGCCGGGGAACGCCGGCGGCTTCCCCAGCACGCTGATGTAACCGTGGGAGATGTTTAGAGTTCCCACGATGCATTTAAGCATGGTGGTCTTTCCGCAGCCGCTGGGACCCAGGAGGCCGTAGCTGCCAGGATGGAAAAACAAGGAAAATCAAATATCCAAAAATGTCCATGTAACATCTGGAGTCGTTTTTCCCCCGCCAGAATAGTCTGATTTCAACGAGGGAAAGAATATGATGCAAGGGCGTTCACTAGACCATGAGAGTGCACTTAAAAGTCGACAGAATGTGACTGTGTAAGCTAAACGGATGATGACAACCATGATAAAATAACAATCCTCGTATGCCTACTGACATTTATAAGTATGACGACTATGATGAGTATGAAAGTCACAAACTGTTTTATTGCCACTGAGGCAAGACTGAAAAACAAATGTTTTACATTTACTTGACCAAATGTACAATAAAGGTAAGATTTTAATCCTAAATAGTAAGAGTTTATCTTGTAATTCAACATTATAGAAAGAACAATAGTAACAATATAACACATTATATCACTTTAGGGAATGGAGAAAGATTCCATCCATTTATACTAACCGTGGTGGACATTTTAACATAAATCTGAACAAAATGCACATTTTCAGAAATGTTTTTGATGTAGCGTTATTTCATTTTGCAGCTTTCTCTTAGATCTATTTTTGGAGCATACTGTAAATTATTATTATTTTTCCAAATAAAAGGACATTTTTCTAACAATAAAGTAGCACTTTTTCAAAAATATTTTTTTTCAAGAATATTAACATATTTGCAGAATAAATGCAGATTTCCCTCAATACAGTCATGCTGTTTTTCTAGAATAGTCATATTTTGAAAGAATAAATTGCTATTTTTCTTCCAAAATAAATTACTATTTTTTTCAGGACTATTAACATTTTTGTAGAATAAATGCAGATACCCCCCCCCCCAAAAAAAAGTCATACTGTTTTACTAGAATATAGTCAGATGTTTTTCTTGAATACATTCATGCTTTTATTTTCTACACTTTTTTTTTACTGAATAAAGTCATACTATTTCTAAAATTAATACATGTTTTCCAGAATGAAATCGTATTGTTAAATAATTTATAATTTTTCTCCAGAGTGAAGTCTTGTTTTTCACAATAAATTCAGTTAGTCTGTAAGAATAAATGCTTCTTCGTCTTCTACTATTTTTTTTACTGCTCTCCTAATTTTTCCCCCCCGGAATAAAGACAGATTTTATGTTGAAAATAACACCATATTTCTTTCTGGAATAAAGTTTTATTGTTAAGGCAATTTTTCATAGACTAAATTAAATGTGTTCTACAATATCGACAGAATTTTCCACGGTAATGTAATATTTTACATTTCAGATTCAAACAAGTATTTAAGCCTTGGGAGTAGTATACACTTCGGTGCGTTGTCACTTTAAAACTGTGCTGAGGAGCTCCTTCAATCGTCACACATGGAAAAAGTGCAACAGCAGATCAGATGACGCGCATTCCAAGCACAACACTTCCACATCATGTTATTTTTCTTAGAATTTCTGCACTTCTCTCTACTGTATACAAAGCTCCTTTTTTTAACAAAAGCTTCCACCGGCAGGTTTTTGTGCGAAGGCCAATGGCAGCTGTCACCGGAGGAATGCAGCAAGGTGTTTGTTGGACGAGTGATGTCAATGCCTCCGAATGACGTTTCCAGTAGAGAAAAACAAAAGTGGGGATCACCTAAGGACACCTAATGACACACATGCCAGAGTGGTGGAATGTTACTGACGAGCTAAACAGGGTAGATCATTTGGGGTATTGATGGGACAGGACAAAAAGAAAGAAGTTTGGAGAGCTTATTTACACATTGGAAACATACAAATAAGGAGAGGGTGACGAGATCCATGTACAGTGGTACCTCAGAGTTTAAACATAATTCGTTCCTGCGAAGTGTTCAAAGTCTGAATTGTTCAACCTCCGAAACATTTTTTCCCATAGGAAATAATGTAAATGCAGTTAATCCGTTCCCAAGCTCCAAAAACAGAAAATTCCCATTTTAATTTCTATTTATGTTTTTTACATTTACAGTACAGTACCGTATTTAAACAATAAAAAATACCTTACATTTTTTGTTGTGGTGTGATGGCATCAGTGGATGATAAATGCTGTGTTAATGCTAGCTTTAGTTCAGTGCTGAGTTTGTGTATTTTACATTGGGCATAAGTTAAGCAGTCCTTGCGTGCGTTGTTTAACGTCAGGCACGTTGTTGAACAGCTAAGGGGGGTCCTCGTGCCAGTATTTACAGAAGTAGTCACGGTAGTTATAACGGCGAAATAATATCCTTCCTAATTCCACTGTGGTTTGAAGCACCGTATGTTTTTCTTTGCTGCCACTGGCACTGTTGTCTTTCTTTGGGCCCATGGCGAAGAAAACTGTCGTGGAAAAATCAAAATGGACTCGCAAGTATGGAGCACCTCCGGGTGTATTCACAATCTGACTGGAAATGAGCAGTGCATCGTCTCAACTACCGCAACGTGAGAATTCGGCATTGCTTCGCTCGGCTTCACTTGGCTACCCGTTTTCAAGGTACGTTCGGCTTAGCTTGCTTTGCTTGGGTGTTCAAACTCCGAAAATGAGTTCCATCTCCGAGGCATTTATTACTCAGATTTTTTGGTTGAAGTCTGATTTGTACGAGTTCAGAGACGTTCAAACTCCGAGGTTCCACTGTATTTGCAAGATTTTTTTTCCAGGCCTTTACTATGCTCCCCTTTAGCAGCATGGCTCGAGCCTTGTCTTTTTTTCTTTTTCTTTTCAATCCCCCTCCCTAGCATCTTCCCTTCTTATCTAAGATCTTTAGGCGCTGATAAGTGAGTACCGACAGGCCTTTCTAGCCTGTTGGTCATTGTTTTTCATGTTTCTTTGGCAGGTTGTGCCTGTTACCTGTTACCGTGGTGGAGGAGTTTGTGTGTCCCAATGATCCTAAGAGCTATGACGTCTGGGGCTTTGGCAAAGCATGGCTCATTGATCACTTATGACGTGTGCAATAAATGGACAGATGTTTCCCTTGCGGACGCGGATCACCAGGGCCCTCCTCTGGAGCCAGGCCTGGAGGTGGGGCTTGTTGGCGGCCAGGCCTGCATCCATGGGGTCCGGCCGGGCACAGCCCGAGGAGGAAACGTGGGCCCCCCTTCCCATGGGCTCACCACCGTTGAGAGGGGCCAAAGGGGTCGGGTGCATAGTGGGCTGGGCGAAAGCCAAGGGTGGGGACCTTGGCGGTCTGATCCCCGGCTACAAAAGCTAGCTCTTGGGACACGGAATATCACCTCGCTGGCAGGGAAGGAGCCTGAGCTGGTGTGTGAGGCAGAGAAATGTGGAGGGGAGTCCGACTATATCTAGTCGGACTCCCTTCCACACACGGCATAGGCTCTGGTACCAATTCTCTCGAGAGGGGTTGGACTCTCTTGCACTCTGGAGTTGCCCACGGTGAGAGGTGCAGAGCAGATGTGGGCATACTTATTGCCCCTCGGCTTGGCGCCTGTACGTATGATCGACTTTTTAGTCGTGTCACCGGATTTGCGGCCGCATGTTTTGCACACTCCGGTGAAGAGAGAGCTGATTACCACCTGGTGGTGTGTTGGCTCCGATGGTGGGGGAAGATGCTAGTCAGACCTGGTAAACCCAAACGTATTGTGAGGGTTTGCTGGGAACGTCTGGCAGAATGCCCTGTCAGAAAAAGTTTCAATGCCCACCTCCGGCAGAACTTCTCCCTTGTCCCGGGGGAGGTGAGGGACATTGAGTCCGAGTGGACCATGTTCCGCACCTCCATTGTTGAGGCGGACGATCGGATCTGTGGCCGTAAGGTGGCTGGTGCCTGTCGTGGCGGCAATCCTCGAACCCGCTGGTGGACACCAGCGGTATGGGATGCCGTCAAGCTGAAGAAGGAGTCTTATCGGGCCTTTTTGGACTGTGGGACTTTGGCGGCAGCAAGTACCGGCTGGCAAAGCGGAATGCAGCTTTGGCGGTCGCTGAGGCAAAAACTCAGACATGGGAGGAGTTCGGTGAGGCCATGGAAAGCGACTTCCGGACCGCTTTGAGGAAATTCTGGTCCACCATCCGGTTTCTCAGGAGAGGAAAGCAGTGCACCATTAACACTGTGTATAGTGAAGATGGGGTGCTGCTGACCTCGACTCGAGACGTTATGAATCGGTGGGGAAAATACTTCGAAGACCTCCTCAATTCCACCGACACGCCTTCCTTTAAGGAAGCAGAGTCTGGGGACTCTGAGGTGGGCTCTCCAATCTCTGGGGTCAAAGTCACTGAGCTCCTTGGTGGCAAGGCCCCGTGGGTGGATGAGATCCATCCGGAGTTCCAAAAGGCTCTGGATGTTGTGGGGCTGTGGTGGTTGATACGCCTCTACAACATCGCGTGGACATTGGGGACAGTGCAAGGGTGGTGGTCCTTTTTAGGTAGAGGGACCGGAGGGTGTGCTCCAACTATAGAGGGGTCCTGTGGGGGTTGCTTCGGACTCGCCCAAGGCTGCTTTTTGTCACTGATTCTGTTCATAACTTTTATCGAAAGAATTTCTAGGTGCAGCCAAAGTGTTGAGGGGGTCCGGTTTGGTGGCCTCAGCATTGCATCTCTGCTTTTTGCAGAGGATGTGGTGCTGTTGACTTCAACAAGCCGTGATCTCCAACTCTCACAGGAGCGGTTCGCAGCCGAGTGTGAAGCGATTGGGATAAGGATCAGCACCTTCAAATCTGAGACCATGGTCCTCAATCAAAAAAGGGTGGCGTGCTCTCTCCGGGTCGGGGATGAGATCCTGCTCCAAGTGGAGGAATTCAAGTACCTTGGAATCTTGTTCACGAGTGAGGGCAGGAAGGAGCAGAAGATCAACAGGCGGATTGGTGCAGCAATGCGGGCTCTGTATCGGACTGTTGTGGTGAAGGAGCTGAGCCAAAATGCAAACTTTTCGATTTACCGGTTGATCTACGTTCCTACCCTCACCTGTGGTCACGAGCTGTGGGTCGTAACCGAAAGAACAAGATCCCGGATACAAGCGGCCGAAATAAGTTTCCTCCACAGGGTGTCCGGGCTCTCCCTTAGAGATAGGGTGAGAAGCTCGGTCATCCGGGAGGGACTCAGAGCCGCTGCTCCTTTGCGTTGAGAAGAACCAGTTGAGGTGGCCTAGGCATCTGGTTTGGATGACTCCTGGATGCCTCCCTGGAAAGTTGTTCCGGGCATGTCCCACCGGCAGGAGGCCCCGGGGACGACCCAGGACACGCTGGAGAAACTATGTCTCCTGGCTGCCCTGGGAACGCCTTGGGATCCCGTCAGAGGAGCTTGTCGAAGCTGCTGCCCCCACGACCCAACCCTGGATAAGCGGTAGTAAATGGATGGATGGATGGATGGATGGATGGATGGATATGGTCTGTTTAAAATAGTTATTGACATTCTCTTTCTGAACCGACGGATTATGGCGAAATATTTGTGTCACTGTACTCACATTTGTCCCTGTGGCACGGTGAGGTTGAGGTTGTTGAGAACTTTTAGTTTTCCATACGAACGGCAAACGTCCCGGCATTGTATTGCGGCGTCTCCCAGCGTGGGTTGCGGCGACCCTTCCGGGTCCTCCTTCATGTTGTTTTGTTTCTGCAAACAAGGGCAGTGATCATCATCATACACAATTTCAGCTTTTGCTTATTTGGTCTTTAGTGCACTAAAAGGTACAACATGGAGAATTGCGATGACAACCATAGGGCAGGATATGAAGCTCATTACTTCAAAGTGAGGATGACATGAATTGGGGTGGACGTGGATATGGAATGGCAGAAGAAGTACACAGAGAGTGGACAACGAAGTCAACAAAGAACCGGGTCAAAGGTCAAAATGGAGAGCATACGGGATGAGCGACGAAGTTTATTATTACGCAAGATGTAACCTAGAATGAAGAGACAAAAGTCAACACAAACTGGGGGAGAAAGATGACACCGAATGTGTTAATTACTCTGTCCATTATTTTGTCGATTAATTGAATTTAAAAAATATATATATATATTTTCCGGGCGGCACAGTGGCTGACTGGTTAGCACGTCTGCCCCCCAGTGCAGAGGACATGAGATCGAGTCCGGGCTTTGGTCTTCCTGGGTGGAGTTTGCATGTTCTCCCCTTGCTTGCGTGGGTTTTCTCCAGGTACTCCGGTTTCCTCCCACATTTCAAAGACATGCATGGCAGGTTAATTGAACGCTCCAAATTGTCCATAGGCGTGATTGTGAGTGTAAATGTTTGTTCGTCTCTGTGTGCCCTGTGATTGGCTGGCAACCAGTTCAGGATGTACCCTGCCTACTTCCCAAAGCCAGCTGGGATAGGCTCCAGCCCCCCGTGATCCTTGTGAGGACAAGCGGTTAAGAAAATGGATGGATATATATTTTCCATCCCTACATTATTTCTAATTGACAGTGTAGAAAATGCACAAACAAAAATGAAGATTCGGTTGCTGGTTTGGGTTGTGTCTCTAGAATTGTTTGAGGATGGAATTATGTGAAATGGTCATTTTTAAGTTACTTCAAGAGATTTGACAGTGGAGACATAGGCCACACGGCGACATTCCATCAAGTCAGCCAAGAGAGGTGGGTGCTATACTACCCCCAGAGGCTGGAAATTGACCAACTTCGCTTCTCTAACTTTCTTAAACACATTTTACAGCAGACATGCAAAAACTGCGACAATCCTGCAAGTCAGCCAGAAACAAGCTAGCTTGCAAGGTCACCCAATAAGATATTTGTTGGCAAGAATGCAGGGCTGAACAATTAATTAAATTCAAATTGACATCATAATTTAGCAGAATGCAATTTGTTTTTTGTTTTGTTTTTAAACGCTCTGCTTTATTTTGGTAGATTTATTTATTTATTTATTTATTCATACGTCTACATAAGTGTTTAAGAAATACTGTCCACATATATCCATATCATTGTTTGATGAAAGATGAAAAGTGGAAATGATAAAGCTACAGATTTATTTACATTATTGTTGTAATCTGATTAACTAATGTTTAAGCAACACTTGTTTGGTAGGATTTTGTGACGTCGACACTTACAAAACTGCAAAAACGAACGTGTTTACTAACTTAAAATCTAATTAAAGTAGATGTAGTCTTTAATATTAACTCATGTTTTATTTGCTTTTATTTTAGTGTAAGCTTAAATTTAAGAACAAATCTATCATGTATAATAATTCTGACTGTTTCTTTTAATGCAGGTTAGGTTATTGGTTTTTTTTGTGTTAAAAAGTGCATAGGAAGAGGACCTTGAAAATATAATCACATGTTAGATCGCAATATTGAGAAGAGAAAAAAAACACAATTAGATTATTTTTCAAAATAGTTCAGCCCTACAAGAATGCAAACAGGTCAAAGTAGCTTTGCCCTTTCCCCCCAATGTGAACAACAACTTGTGACAGCATTCCCAAATCTTAAAAAATTAAATAAAACACACCTTAAAGAAAAAAAAAAACACTTTTTCTTTCAGCATTAATCCAACATTTTCCCAATAGGGAGATTAGAGAGCGTGAGGCTGGTGTTGTTGCATAATAATAAATCTGCTGCCTTTCACCCCTGCCACTCCGACCTACATCTTCCGACACGTCTAAATCACATCCAAGGCAGCAAAACTCCATCTCACAGCAGCAACAACACAGCACGAATATGCGATAAGAGGAGGCAAAACTTACATGTGAAGGCGACGATGGCGAGGAAAAGATAAAACGTGAAGGGGATGAAGATGGAGCGATGAACTGCGGCACGCTGCTAACAACTGGGCCTCATTAGGCATGCTTGGAAAGTGGGAGAACAGGTTTGGTCAATAAGCACGCACACACACACACACACACACCTACAAGGTGTCGAACAGGTGACATGCAAGGAATTCCATTCATCCATTTTCGAAACCACATTAAACTCAATAAATGATGCACCTTACCCAGTCTCCAATCTCGGTGGAGTCCGCCGCCGCGCAGGCCGCCATCATCGCATCCTCCCGGCCGACAGCCGCCTCCTCCACCATGGTCATGGCTGCAAAGAGGAAGCGGGCACGGCGGAGCCTCCTGCTGGAGAGAGAAGGGAAGTCGAGGGGGACTGTGCAGCTCGCGGGTGCGCGCACATTCAGTTTTTTTATTTTATTATTATTATTATTATTTGTGAAGGTAAAGTAAATGTACTGTACTCGTATATTCCTTTTAGTGAGAAAGTCTGTCTGACGTTTATAGAAAAAGACGTTATGGACAATTCCGAGCGTATACGTCAAGAAATCGAAATGGCGGTCTTGGGTGAAAGGACGCTCTCCGCTCATTGAAAAGCATTGTTATAATTTGATTTGTGAGGATTATTTTGATTTCGAAATGTGATTAAAACAGCCGCGCAACGCTAAAACAATATTGTTTCACCGTCTAAAGGATCAATTTGCATTGCGTTGCATTGCCCAAATGCAACTTAATTTGATCATAGAGCGTCAGTTTTGAATGTTATGTTTACAAACAGCAACGGAAAAACTTAGGACCATGCCTTATAAAGTTGAGTTGTAATTGCATTTTAAATGTTGGATCAACTAGGAAAAACTGCTTGTTTCCATGCAGAAGTAGTCCTACCTAATGTTGTTACTGGTGTACCAGTGTAATTGGGTACAGCCGGTCACAACAATCAATGTCAAATTTTACCTGACAGTGGCAACTGGGTTATAGTTCTCGCCTCAGGAAATTACCTAGAAAAAAAATCTAAGATCAAACATACTGTTTCGCAATTACGTAAAACAACTACTAATATATTCAAGGTAAGGTTTATGTTTAGGACCATTTGCTTTAAAGTGAGGTGTTGTTTTAATGTTTTTGTCTTCAAATCACTACCAGGGGTTTCACGGTCGTCAATTCAATTCAATTCAATTCAATATTTATTTTTCATTGCAAATAACATGCAAGTCCAAAAGCTGAAAAAGCAGCAGGCCTACAGTAGCCTACTGTACTGTACTGTACTGTACTGTACTGTAGAAATGAATGACTAGCATGAGCTGTAGTTGTCGCGTGGGGATGACGTAACACGAAAGACAAGCTTGTCTGAAAATACTGAGTAAAAAAAATCCCGTGTGAAAAATCGAAATTCAAAATTATCACATGAAACGTAACATAACATAAAATTAACCCGTGTTAAACAAGAAGTTAGTGGTAGTGAATACTGTATAAACGCTGCCAATTAGCCATTTACTCTAAAGCAACAGCCATCAATCCATCCCTCCATCCACCCACCCATTAACTACGAGACAACATGAAATTGTGAAGAGGGAAACATAATTTTATTTTCCGGCGTCTTAACGCAAAAATGACAACAAACACATTTATCTTATACAACTAATATGTAGAATGTGCTAAATGTTCGCTTTGAACAGATTGGACTTTTTAGCTTGTAATGGCATAGGATGTCCACATGGAGGCCGCAGTGCATTTAAAAAAAGACGCGTCCGCCAAGGGCGCTGGTCTGTCAATCAATTACAACGGGAGAAATAAATCTGACATTAAAGAAGCATTGTTTTTTTTCCTATAAGATCGTCAATTAAACATTGCAAGATGGACATTGTGGTTAGTTTAAAACACACAAGCACACACCCATTTTGAGTAATTGGGTGAAGTGTGTGATTAGCCCTCTCCAACAGACGGGGATTAAGCTTGGGGAGTGTGTAATTATGAAAAAAGCACACGTCAGCAGATAAACAGCAGCCACCCGAGGCGGGGATGCCCTTCGGCTACCATTGCTACTAGGCCGCGCCAGAAAGCCGGAAGAAGCCTCCTGGCTGCAGAAGGAGTGCCACGACGCGGACACACTGCGCTCCCAAACCGGCCGGCAGGGCAGCTCTTAATTCCCCCTCCTCCCCCTCTTTACCCTCCTCCTCCACCTCCGGGACAGACAGCATCCTATGCGGCTCAAGATGGCGGTGCAGGCAGCAGAAAACGACGCGATTGTGAGTATTCTTGCAGCCCTACGCGGCGGATTGCTTTTTGAAATCGCTTTGTGTGCGTGCATGCGTTCGATTCCCGCACCGCAGCTTTGTGCACGCAGCGAGGCGAGGCTTTCGTGGGTGCATGGGCTCACCTGATCCACCGGCACTGGGAGGATTGACCCGCTCGCTCGCTCCCTTATTGCGTTCAAGGACCGTTATTTTGTTTATTACATTCGTTAAAAAAAATATTTGTTTTTGCAGATGGTGGAGGACGAGCAGCTGAACGACTCGCTGGGGAACGTCGGCCTCATCTCACCTGACAAGGAGGATCTAGCACGGCTGCTGGTAGGAATGAATGGGAAAGAAATGTACATCGATTCATCCATTTTTCATATCGTTTGGCGAATTTGGGTCCGACCTGAGCTAGAGACTAGCCTTGCTAAATTGGGTCACTTACAAAGAGATTGTCAAACATGCACTATGCACATGAACAGTAATTTACAAGCACGTTCACACCTTTGGACAATTTATAGAGTACAATGAACCACATGATTTTTTGGGGAGGGGAAAAGACACAAAGAAGCTGGTTGCACCCTGGGCTGGTTGCCCTATTAATTCTAGGGCACATATAGTATATAGCACTTTCACAGACCCGTGTGCTACTTACAGTATATTGCCCATGGGGCTAACTAGTACCCGCTGGCACTTTTGATTTATTTTATTTTTTTAGCACCATGCACATTAATCAGAGCAAAAAGGCATTTCTGTTTATGAGTATCTTGCCTTGCTCCCTCCCTCCTCTGCAGAGAAGAAACAAAGTTAATTAGAGGAATTTGACCTAAGAACCTGAGAACAGTGAGACAAACGATTAGTTCTCCGTACTGCCCTGAAAATGTACGTTTTGTTAGTTTGAATTTTTAAATGCTTAATGTAGATTTTTTATCCCCCCCCCTAATGTGCAGACAGTGCCCTTCAGTGGACGCATCCGAGGTGGCATGAGGCCTGGGAAGAAGATCATCGTGATGGGCATTGTGGATTTGGAGCCAGACTGGTGAAATTACTGTTTATTTTTTATTGGAAAAACATTTAAAAAATTTTTTTGTGAGATTAGATTAAATTACATCCTCTGATGATGCCACGAGTGCATGCATATCATGGCGAGAGGGCGGAAGATTGAGAAAAAAAAGTCCGACTTTTAGAGTGCCTTATTGCTGGCCATGAGAGTGTGCGCAACACAGGGTGGGTATTGGGACAGGAGTGGTTTTTCCAACTACGCAGCCAGTATGTGGTTGCAATTTGCAGTTTTAGGCACTTCCTCTTCCATCTCATCATGTGATCTTTTTCTCTTTCAGAGACTGTCCAAAGACATTTGTTGTTTTACCTAAAATAGCCAAATAGCCCATGGATCAGTACAGGCATATACAGATATTACATATGAGCAATTTTGAGCTGCATTTTGGGGAATTTTTTGGGAATAACTATTCCTCAATGTGCCTGTGTGGGTTTTCTCCGGGCAATCCGGTTTCCTCCCACATTCCAAAGACATGCATGTCAGGTTAATTGAACACTCTAAAATTGTCCCTAGGTGTGATTGTGAGTATGAATGGTTGTTCGTCTCTGTGTGCCCTGTGATTGGCTGGCAACTAGTTCAGGGTGTACCTCGCCTACTGCCCGAAGCCAGCTGGGATAGGCTCCAGCACCTCCGTGACCCTAGTGAGGAATAAGCGGTAAGAAAAGGGATGGATGGATGGATGGATATTCCTCAATGTATTTTTAAACCGGATAAACTGCTCTGGCAGGGCTGTAGAAAGCACACAAACCTTATGTTGCCCACCACTGATTTAAGGAAATAAATATTTTGTTCTAGAGGACGGCCAGACTTGTTGAACCACTCCCCTCACTCTCCTACCGCCAATCTAATGAATAATTACTGCTGTGGGCGCCACATGAAGGTGAATGACGACTTTTGTAAGTATGTCAGGGCGTTCCCTCTCCAGTACGAGGATGGGAAAAAAAGAACGGGGACTTGTCTGGGTGTGACTTGACCCAACATGGAAAGTTCAACGTGGAACTCACCCTCCCCGCCCGCCCCGTGGTGACTTCATTGCTCACTGCAGCTGGCCACATCCATAGCAAAATTTTGTTTTACGACTGGAATAAAGTATTGGGACACACATATCTTTGATCAATAAAGTCATCAATAAATAGTTGGACTACTGGACTTTAGTTATTCTCAACGTTTCTCCCACGTTTATCTCATGTTACAGTTTCGATCTACTCACTATTGGTGAAAATGTAGAAAATAGAGACACCTTAATAAGATCATGTTCTTTTCATAGTGTACAGCAACATATAACATATCCAATACTTGCATATTGTGGTCAGCTACATAATACAGCAACATATAGCATATCTAATACGTGCTTATTGTGGTCAGCTACATAATGTTTTTCATGTTTACATTTGATTGGAACACTCGCAGGACTTTTCCAGACTTCCCTGTCACATTGAGGTGTCCCAATACTTTTGTCCATGTCGCCTCTCAAGGTTGTTAGTGTCAGTTTTCTGCATGTCTACACACCAAGCCGCTGGGTGACGGATGCTCGCCCAAACGAGCAGCGGGGATTATGATTCATTCGTACCATCATCCCAGATTAGCCTTCAGACTGAAACATCTGGCAACCCCTGTGTTGACTCGCCTCCCTCCCCTTTAACTTTTCAGCTTTGACGTGAGCCTGACCTGCGGCCGGGATAAAGACAAGGAGGAGGCGGCGTCCGACGTGGCTCTCAAACTCACCGCCCGCTTCTCGGATCGACAGTTTCTGCGCAGGGCCCGCGTGGCCGGCAAGTGGACCGAGGAGGAGGCCTCCACCGTCTACTTTCCCTTCATCCCGGATCAACCTTTTAGGGTGAAAAAAATAATAATTCATTCATCACAAATTGACTCCGCCAAACATATAGTGAATGTTTATCACTAGGATACAATCTTCTGACTGGGGATTGTTTGGTCAAATTCCCAGGTAAGAGTTTGCTCAAGTACAAAAATGGCCGACTTCCTGTTGGATTTTGGGCATTTGTCCTTTACTGTTAGACATGTCCACTTATGTTGATCGATGAAACAGGTCTCAGGTTAATTTTTGTCCGACTTTCCAGGGGGCGCCACTGAGTGAATTTTGAAGGGGCCGTGTTTCATAGCCCTAAATTACATTAATTGCCATAAGGATACATGCGCTTGCCAAAATTGGTGCATTTTCAGACATGCTGAAGTAGCGATTCATATGTTGTGTTTGAAGCTCGCCTGTTGACAATAAGTGCTTGTCCTTGTTTTCCTTCCATAAAACAAACTGCATCTTGATGACAGTGATAAAACATGTCACGGTTTTGTCCAACACAATAATTGCACTCCCGGCGGAACAACTGGACTTATGTAGAACTTGGACCTGTTCTGTCGTGTCCACACATGTCCAGCTGTCTTGTAAACTGCTGTCCTTCAGGGTTTATTGCAAAAATCCTGTTCATTTTGTAGATTGTAACTGATGCTCCTTGTTTTCGTCAGTTATCTACCTAACTTAACCACATGTTTACTAGCCATTTTCACACAGAAATTCACTAACATTTTTGCATTTGAGTTGGAACAGAAGACGCAGCTTTTACTTGAAGCTACTAGCCGAAAAATGAAACGGCATTTTCCTTTCTTCACGTATACAATGCACACATGACACTCGACACGGTTTTTATTTTATTTTTTTATATATTTTTATAAAATTTTCTTGAAAACTTCTTGGGTGATGGCCAGTTTACTTGGGTGATCCGCCCAAGTATTAACATGGTGTGGGAAACACTGCTAACACATAATACAAAACAAAGCTGACCGGCTAAACTAGCATCATTGTCACAGTGCGGCACCGTAGCCTGAGTGACCTCTTGATTAAAAAAAAAAAAAAGAAGGAGAAAAAAGATTATATTCTTTCCTTTACAAAAAAAACCCCGCTGATAAACATTCAACGTTTTCCATGCCTAATTGGAGGAAATAGTGGGGGGAGGTTGGGTGGTGGGGACAGGGGGGGGGGGGGATACCGGATAAAGCAGGAAAAATCCCAAATACAGTATGAGAAAATATTGAAAAATAAAACAATAGAAAAAAATACGCAAATATACTAATCCCCGGGTGCAATACAAAAATTATTTCAAGCATAGATTCCTTATCCTCTGTGAAAAACAACTGATATTGCTACAGCTGTGACATTGTCATATTTTTTACACTGGTGATAATGAAGCATTTAATTCCATACAAGATTTAATCTCGCAAAAAGTCTGATATGTACTGGCGTTCACTGCTTGTTTGTTGTGGAATAATGATCCAGCACTGTGCAACTAACAAGCAAACAGGAAAGTCCACATCCATGCAGATACACACTGTTGTTTCTGCATGACAGCCACTGTAGATAACATGTGTAGTAAATGTATGCCATGTGAACTCAGGTCCACACATTTCTGCTCTAGTAATTCTGTATCCAAAATGAGGCCAAAATATTAGAAATACCTCTCTGGCAGATTGAATCCGAAGCTACCGCTATGTCACTGCTTATGTAAGAGCATCCAGCTGCAGATTAAGGCTGACATGTTTCCTCATCACTGCAACGACATGCGTTTGGACATGTGACACGCTTTGTTTTCTTGCTTGTGCTCAAACAAGCAAAATGTTTGCACGTTTTAGGTTGTTTTGTTTTCTTTGCGAGACTTCAACCCGGTCAGCATGTTACCCTGAACCAGTTCAAACACAGTTGGTGGCAAGATTTCAACACATTTTCCACACTTCCAGTTCCCAATGGCTTGCATTCCGACACTGTTATGGTTACCAAAGTTGAGTGTTGCATTTGACACAAGTGTGTCTCCACTTCCAGGTGGAGATTCACTGCGAACACCAAAGGTTCCGGATATTTGTGGATGGACATCAGCTCTTTGACTTTTACCACAAAGTAAAATCTTTGGCTTCCATCGACACGGTGCGAATAGACGGAGACCTACAGATCACCAAGCTGGGCTAGCCACGCACACGTGCAGCACACAAAGCTCGGCAGGGTGAGTGTGTGTGCATTAAGGACTTGAGCACGTACACACACACACACGCACACACACACACACTCACACTCACACACATATGCGCCGCCATTCACATGTAACAAGGTGCCTCCGCTTCTTATTCTTCTTTAAATGTGTGTTTTTCCCTTTCCCTTTTTCCCTTCTCAATTATTCATTTCTCAGGTTTTAGTTTAGTCAGGTCACTAAACATCTCTATTTACATTATTTCAAAATAAATGCAATTCATTTTTTATTTTACTAAAAAGATTAGAATTACAATATTTTTAAATGTAACACTCAAAGTATCATTTCCACTTTCTTACAGTTGCAATGAAATGTTAATCACATAAGTTTAAACCTTACATTATACATTTAGAAAATGTTTCTTTCTATTTCCATTCAATTTAAAACCTTTTTAAAAATCAAAAAGCTATTTTTTAAATTTAATTTGAAAAACATAGTCAAAATATTATATTAAAAATGTAAATGCGTGAGTGTTTCTTGACATGTTAATTTTTTAGGACTGCTTGCATTTTCTCCAATTTAATTAAACAAAATGAAAGCTTATTTAAGTTTCAGCTTAATTAAAAAACTTTTTTTAAATTAAAATATAAATCGAATAATTTAAAGTTTACAGCATCTCTCGTCATTTACATATTTCTTTTAATTCATTAAAATAATTTCAATAAAATACAAAATAAAGCTGACAGCATCTCTACTAGCCATTTCCATATTTCTTTTTAAATTTAATTTAAAACATAAATAAAATAAAATTACAAAAAAAATGTCAACTTCACAATGTATATACTTGCCATTTTTTAAATTTTAAATTAATTTAATTTTTTTTTGAAGCTCACAGTATTTACAGTTGCTATATTCTTAAAACAATATTTTAACACTGTAGGTTAGAAAACACTTTTGCTTATCCAATTCACAAGCATAACTAATTTGACCTTTTTTATTGTTTTTTTCTCACAAGTCAGGGAATCCACTCTGACAAGGGAATCAACATGTTTTACTGTGAGAGTAAATCCCAGTTAAGATTTTATTGCACTTAAAGTTGCGTTGTGAAGGTGAGTCGCATATTCCAGCAACGTCTTCCTTTCCTGGCGTCCCTCTGGGTTCTCAACACTGGTTGTCATGGCAACACTTGACCTAAATAGTCTAAATTGATGAGGATCTATCGTGGGACGAGGAAAACAAACAGGAAGTACATTTCTGACTGGTGGACATTTTGGATTAAAAATAGCATTTTTTTTCTCCCTCTTTAGACACATATTTTTTTATACAATGGGCAAGCAGGCTTCACGGGAATAAGAATAATTTATCATAACCTGGAGTGTTGTTCTTCTACATTATTTGAGGTGCAAATTATTGACTCGTCAGCGCTTTGAGGTGATGGTTTGGTTTTGGTTTTGGTTTTAGCTTGAAGCAAAATCAGATTGGAGTCATGTTTTGAATGTATGGTTTGTTCAGGTATCTCAGAGAATTGAGTTTAAAGTCAGTTTTATTCTTTTTTTCGTGTTGTCATTAGGTAGAATTGGATTTATCCAATTTTGGAACAAGGCTGTAATATGACAAATGCATTCTACATGCTTTTAATTGGCCAGTTTAGGTTCGGTTTGATTAACAAAAAGGATCAAAAGATTTAAAGTAAGTGCCAAGTAACTTTACTCCAACAAATAATGTAAAATAAAAAGTCATCAATTTTGCATAAAATACAAGTATTTACAAATGGAGACAAACAAGAATGCAAGAATGTAAAAAACTTTAAACCCAAAATTAGACTTTTCTTGTTTTTCCTCTCCAGCTTCCTATGCTCACACTGCCTGGTTGTAGCTTTTTCTTCTTCTTCTTTTAGGCAAACAGGAAACTCGGGTTCAGCCTGTTGCATCATTACTGCAGCAGCAGAACAAAACGTGCTCTGTGTGCGCCGACTGTGCATGGCATTCTACAGTATTGCAGGCTTACAGTACACTACTGTAATAAAACGTTTTGCTTTCAACCATTTTAACAAGCACGTTCAACTCGTGTAGGGAAACAAAGGCCTGCATAAATAATTGTAACGTGTTTGTTGTGGACTTTGGGGAGAAAAGTGTGTAAACAGGGAGTTTTTCTTGTGGTGTTTTTTGGTACTGATACACTTTAAACAACTTGAAGACTTTTTTTTGTAAATTAGGACCCGATCAAAGCGTTTAATTGATACTGAATGACAAAATGAGTGTTTCTATCCCATAGCGGAGAAGGGTGTTTACACAGTTATCTTAATCTTAACCTTGCTAACTACAGATTGTTAATTTGTCCTGGTTTTCCACGTCTGCAACTTTTAAATGTCATCTTTTCACATTTTTGTACTCCAAACGTGATCGTAAGATGCAAACTGGTACTTTTTTTTTTTTTGTATAGTTCTTCACTTAAGCATTAATGTCAACCAATTGGTACCTTGGAATATGATGAGTTCATTTGAAATGCCTCCTCCCAAAAAAACAACTATGTTTTTTAATATGAAAAATAGCACTCTACAATGTTGTACTTTATATAAACATTCAGGAATTACCTAATTAAATGTAATTTAAACGTTTTGCTTCTATTCAATGGACATTATTCTTCTCCTCCTGGTGTATGCGCCATGGCCACCTGGGGGCAGTATAATACAGAAATAGAATATACATTCAGGCAGAGGAGACGCAAAACTCCTTAGCAGTAAAAATTAGCTGTTCTTTGTGGAGGGTGAAAAATATTTGCCTGCCAGTAGTGTTATATTATCTGTTTACATGTGTTGCTCCAAAGTTTTTTCCTGTGTGATGTTTTTCATTGTTTGGCATTTGTTCACATTCCTATAGCAGAGCTGTGTGGTTGTTAACTTATCTGTGTTTAATGTTTAGTTTGACTGTAAATTAAACGCAGGGTGGCAATAACAAAAAATAAATCACTATCTGCTATCTCATCAAGTCAAAGCAGAAAACAAGACGGGTCACTCATATCACTATTCCTTTAATAGAGTGAAGATGTGAACGTTCTCCTCCTGATTGTAACTATAAATAAAAGGCAGGTGTGTTTTTTAAGCAGATATTTTCACACCTCTTCATCTGTGAAGTAGATGTCACGTTTTTCCACTGATTTATTTGACTTCTGTCCGTGATAATGGACTTTAGATGTACATATTTATAAAATAACTCTTGAAATAACTGAGGAATTAAGGAACAAGCAGAGAGCGTAGTCTTTGGTACACATGACTAATTGAGGCGTTTTATGACTTCCTAGAAAGAGTCACAAACTTCATGATGTGTCCTCTGAGTATTGTGTTTTTTGTTTTTACTGTAGCATAACCAGCAGTGTGTGAATGTGTGCGCAATAAACTCAACTTAGTGTTTAAATACTAATGAAAGTGTTCTGGTATATGTTAGGAAAAGCTGCAGGCGTTTTTTATTTTTGGGTGTATGTTTTTTTAAATCCACAAATTCAACTGAAGTATAATTTTTCACTGCAGTGTTTTCTGCGGTGTGGTATCCCCCAAAATAACTTAAAACTACTCTGCTGCTGTTTTTAGACCAGTCCAGGCACATGCTCTTTACTCTCCTTCTGCTGCCTTTGTAAAATAATAATAATAATAATAATAAAGGGAAAACATAAAGAAAAGAAAAACAATGCTCCATTGAAAACCAATAAACTTCTCATCTTCTTGGTACATGTCTGTTGTTTTATTTGGGGTTAAAGTAAACATCTTATTTATACTGCATTCATGATCCATACTTTTTAATGTGCTAATCGGGATTACAACTAATCTAAATCTGAATCCAGTCAAATAGTTTCATATAATTAAATTGAATGTTAATTTAGGAAAACATTGGTATCAACAAAAACGTCAACCCCCCGCCCCCTTTTTATTTTTTATTTGCTTCGCTTTTTGATACCGGTCCGCTTCACTTTCCGTCGTTCCCGGAAGTGTGTCGCGTTATTTTGGTAAACTAGTCATTAGCCATTCCACCGACGACAGGGACACCCATTTCATCCAATTTAATAATACGTAGATTTTGTTAATTTCTTGCTGCTGTCTGGTACACTGTTTAAAAAAAAAAAGAGGCTAAAGTACCGCTACAAAATGTCCGGCGGGACCCAGTTGGAAAACGCCAACCCGGTCATATTCGAGCGGTCCGGCGAGAGGCTGCAGACGGTTGCCGACGAGGACGAAGACGTCCACGACCCCATCGATGACAGGGAAATCTTTGATATCCTTTTTGGATCACAGTCACATGCAGTTAAAACCAGTGACTGTTTTGTGGTTATTGTTTAAATAGTTGACTATCATAACAGAAAGTGTTGTGTTTTGCTTTGTGTGCGCGTGCGCGTGAGAGTGTGAGAATCTGGCGCTTTTCGTTAAACCCGGAAGTGTGTCGCAGTTCTGCAAAAGCAGCATTTGTAAACAAACGAGTATATATTTTTCCAACATAATTAAAAATGCTAACATGTTCAAAGTGTCTATAATTTTTTCCTAACTGAGGATGAATAAAAAGTACCGTGGCGGTATTCTATGAAAATATGCCATTTCCTTTCTTAGAATTAAAGTACAGCGTTGGTATTATCATCATCATCATCATCTATTATTTTTATTGTTGTGTTTAAGTACCGGTACTTATTTGGTTTAAGTAGACACTTGCCTTTTAGAAAAATATGTGGTGCTTGTGATATATTTATTTATTTTCCTAACGTAATCAACATGTGCACGTGCTTTGTCCATTGCTTTAGCAACAAATTGTATTATTTGAAGTCACACTTAAGGATAAATATGATATATTATGATAGATGGATTAGGATGAGCAATTGTCTTTAACTGATGCAACATCTGATCAGATCCATCAATGATCCGGAACATCCTCTCTCTCTGGAGGAGCTCAACGTGGTGGAGCAAGTCAGAGTCAAAGTAGGTTCTTTCTTGTATAGTCCATTTTAAACATTGTCGTACTGTTTTTAGATGGATGAAATACTTTTTTTGCATTGTTTATTAAGCTTTAGAGTTATAAAAATAGCTGGTTAGGAGTTGACTTTATCTACACAATATTTGCAAAATATTGGGATATATTGCTCTACTCATCAACATTTAGAAAAAATATATTTTGGCAAACATACAATTTTGCAAAATTCCATTGACCCTCATGTTACCCTTCCAAATTCCTGGAAATGTTCAACCCTACTAAGGATAGATTTGGATTTCTGTGGATTTATTCCAGATTGTTTTTTATTTATTTAATTGTATTTATTTATTTATTTATTTATTTAGCAGCACGGGTGGCGGACTGGTTAGCACGTCCGCCTCCCAGTGCAGAGGACGTGAGATCGAGTCCGGGCTTCGGCATGTTTGCATGTTCTCCCCTTGCTTGCGTGGGTTTTCTCCGGGGACTCCAGTTTCCTCCCACATCCTAAAGACATGCATGGCAGGTTAATTGAACACTCCAAATTGTCCATAGGTGTGATTGTTAGTGTGGATGGTTGTTTGTCTCTGTGTGCCCTGCGATTGGCTGGCAACCAGTTCAGGGTGTACCCCGCCTACTGCCCGAAGCCAGCTGGGATAGGCTCCAGCGCCCCCCGCGACCCTTGTGAGGAAAAGCGGTTAAGAAAATGGATGGATGGTTTATTTTTGTGTGCAGGTGAATGATGCCGACAGCAATGTGGATGTGAAGTTCACGCCCACCATCCCCCACTGCAGCATGGCCACGCTCATCGGCCTGTCAATCAAAGTCAAGCTGCTGCGCTCGCTACCCGACCGGTTCAAGGTGCCTTGCTTGCTCCTGTTCATTCCGACCACTTTTTTTGCATTAGCGTTACATACGTTCAGAAAGTGCTTCACTTTCTCCACAAATAAGGTGACCTTAATGATGAAAGTTAGGAATTTTTAAAAAGATTTATCTTGGTCAAAAATTTTTATATCACAAAAAAATGTTATTTGAACAATTGTCTGTAGACTTTTTATATTAACTGTGTGTTTGTGTCCACCTCCAGATTGACGTACACATCACCCCTGGGACGCATGCCTCAGAGGAAGCAGGTAGAATGCATTTATGTTGTCCCACTCACATCCTCGAGTGCAAGTTTTTGAATTTCTTGTGTTGGTCACAGTCAACAAGCAGCTGGCCGACAAAGAGCGGGTGGCGGCCGCCCTAGAGAACTCGTCGCTGCTGGAGGTGGTCAACCAGTGTTTGTCCACCAGGAGCGTCTGAGGACATGTTTTGTAGTTCCACCGACATCACTGGAGCCTTACCTGAGGTTGTTAAATACGCGGCACAGGCAAGGCAAATGTGAGAATGTGTGTGTAACTGTGTGAACCACACACTTACCAGCACTTCATTAGGTACACTTGCACAATATAATGATGGCTAATACAACAAAGACATTTTCTAAGAATAAAATAAATTGTTATTGGTTAAAAAAAAATGTTTTCCAGGCATTTCCACCCCAAGAAATGTTTGGGAGTACAGGGAGTAACTGGGGGTGCAAATGTATCTAATGTGTGTCAAAGTATTATTATTTTTTCCTTATAACCTGCATAAAAAAAGATAAAATAAAGAGATTATTCTGCAGCATGAGTGATGTAACTCAGTCAATTCCTTCATAACACAAAACGTTTTAAAAGACAGCAGAGGGATTATGTAACCCCACTGTGAACGTTCCACAGTTATTTAACGCCATGTGACGCCATTTAAACCATTCTCGACAATTTTGTAAGACATTCGTAGCTTCTCCACCATCTTCTGTAACTCTTAAAGCAATGGTTCTCAAACTTTTTTTTAAAGGATAAACTTAAAAAAAATAAAATAACAATAATAAAGGTACAGTACTCACTTATCCATGTAGTACCACAATGGATAATATTAAATAAAAACAGTAGGCATGTGTTCATAAAATTATTATTCCTAAAAATATAATATTATTTTCAGCCACTGACACTAAGATTATGCACAGTTTGAACATCAACACTGCACTTACAGGAAATATTGACCATAATCCTCCTGTCAACCACTGTGTGATTTCTTTACCCCAAAAATTCTTCAGGAGTGTCCACTGAACACCAAAAGCTCTCAGCCTCCTCAAATCATCCCATAAGGACATTTAGTGCCATTTACTTTGGAATTTTCAAGACATTATTTGTATAGTACAGTAGGTGGAATTCTTTCCTCCAATACCCTATAAAATGAATTGAGATTTGTTTCTAAAACACAATACTAATTTCTGGACTACAATGCGTACCTGTTTTCAGCACATTCAACTAAGAGGTCGTTTGGATTTTTCACCATTTCAAAGCCTGACTTCATCAAATTGGCAGGTTAATTGAACACTCCAAAATTGTCCATAGGTGTGATTGTGAGTGTGGCTGGTTGTTCGTCTGTGTGCCCTGCGATTGGCTGGCAACCAGTTCAGGGTGTACCCCGCCAACTGCCCGAAGCCAGCTGGGATAGGCTCCAGCGCCCCCCCGCGACCCTTGTGAGGAAAAGCAGTTAAGAAAATGGATGGATGGATAATGTGATCATCAAAAACACAAAAATAACTGCAGGTAATAGATTTTACCACAGGAAAAACTATGGAAAAAAAGTCGTCTTTTGGTGAGGTAAGGCATCACCATAGTTTTTTGTTTTTAATACTTAGTCGCGAATTTTGCTGTTTGGTTTCCTTTTCTACTTATTGTGTAAAGGTCAGTAACTGACATTTGCCTTATTGCCGCCAAGTGGCAGAAAGCTCTATTACGCCCCTAACAATATCCTAAACTATATGAACATATTTTAGTTGAAAGCATTCCTGTAATCCCCTTGCGTAAAACTTCAAGTAAAAATTGGCGTTACTTACCCCAATCTCCCCTACTACTTTACTGTAAGGAGAATTAAAATAATACTAAACACAGAATCTTGATTTTAAAAAGTAGTAGTTGGACTGTGTTGTTCCACTGCATTGCTTTATCAGCGTGTCCGTTCTAAATAGATAAACTGGCTCATATAATAAATCAGTAAATCAGCACAAAAGGGGCGACTTGGCCGCAGTGTGCATGGACGCTTCTGCAGAAGGAGAATGAGGGGGGAAAGGAGGAGGAGGCGGAGGAGGAAGAGCAGCAGCTGTCCCCGCCCTCTGCATACTTGACCATTGACCGCATGCATTCAACACATACACACATTCCCACTCACACGTCTTTCGCACTTTGACGCTGCGTGACGCCTCCTGGCTCGTGCATCGGTGAGTAACGCAAAGGCACGTTAGTGAGGAAGTAGCGCGCACATTATGGAGACCTGTCATCCTCCTCCTCCTTCAAGCAGCAGCTGGCAGTGATTCGGGCTGCGGGGATTGTTTACTGCAAAGAAGAAGAAGCAGGGGACTACTTGCTTCGAGAGCTCAGTGAGGCGTGTTTGTTGGCTGCAATCCCAGGTTGGTTGGTGCTCTTTCCCTTTCTTTTTACCCACTTCATCTTACAAAATGCCCGAAAATGAGTTTTTAAGAAAGTGTGCGTGGAGCTGTTTTGTTTGGATGAGAGCTGCATGTGTTCACATTTGGTTTTGATTATCTTGCTCAAAGAGGTCTTTATATAAGGACATCTGCTTGCTACATGCCCATCAATACGTGGAATGTGTGTGTGCATCCTGTTTGACAGAAAACGCTCTTCCAGCTGAGCGCCTTGTGTCAACATTGGAGATAAAGAACTTAAAAATAATAAATAAAATAATAACACGGTGTCTAATCTAATGGAAGGAAGAGCAGTGCAGTGATTAAAAATGTTGTTAGACCACCCGCTACAGTGGAAGCGTTCTTCATTGGATTGTGTAAGTGTGCCTAATGAAATGTCCTTGTGCACAGTATAAATCAGAGGTGGGCAAACTCGGTCCTCGAGGGCCGGAGTCCTGCAGGTTTTGGAGGTTTCCCTTATTCAACACAAGCTGATTCCAATCAACAGGATCGTTATCAGGGTTATGCAGAGCTTACTGATGAGCTGATCATGTATCAGCTTTGTTGGAGAAGGGAAACATCCAAAACCTGCAGGACTCAGGCCCTCGAGAACCGAATGTGCCCACCCCTGGTATAAATGGCGGTTGTCTTTTTTTTCCCACGGCGCATTAGCGTGTTTTACTTTTAGCTTAAAAGTGACATTTTAAATCTATTGTTTTAAATCAAATTGGCGAAGGCTTATATGTATGTTTGTTGCATTTTGCAATTTCTAATGTGCAAAGAGACTATGGCATTTATAGTGAACACAAAAACCACAGTTGTCATCAGTGTTATCATGGTGTTACTAAAAGAAATGTAATCAAAACAGAAATTACAAAAAAAAGTCAGCAACATTCTAATGAACATTTCCAATGTGCACTTTCTGCACAAATTAGAAACTCAAAAAGTATCATTCTAAAGCAATATTGTGACCTCTTATAGGCATTTTGTATCATTGCGGTTGGTGTTGTTTGCAATTTCTAATGAGACTATGTATGCCAATTATAGTGCAAAAATTACGGTGTAATCAACAGTGCTAATGTGCAGTTTCTGCACATGAGAAATTGGCATAAAAACTTAGGATTTATCTCAAAGGTTTATCTTGATGAAAATTTTTGCTGTTGATTTAAAAAAAAAAAGTGTCATTTCAAGTTAATTTCGTTAAGATTCACTGTGGTTGTTTGCAATTTCTAATGTGCAAAAAGACCATTGGTGGAAGTTAAATTGACCACCCCCAAAAAATCTTATCATCAATTACCATGCTGTACCAACAAAAAAGACATTCTACAAATAAGAAAAAAAGATAGCTACCTTAGGCACCTTCTGCACATTAGAAATTGCCATCAAGTTATCTCGCTGTTGTACCCCATCCAGAAAGGCACTGTTAATTTAAAAGTGTCATTCAAGTCAATTTCACGGGGTCTTCAATTTCATGGTAATTTCATTCTAGTTGTTGCCATTTTTAATTTCTAATTTGCAAAGTCAGCATTTGTGATAATTGAATGTAAACAAAAAGCACAAATGAGTTAAAAACAAAAAAACAAAAACAAAACTGCAGCCTTGTGCCCTTTCTATACATTACAATTTTTGTTAAATCTTTTGATAAATCTCAAAGTTTAATAACAACCAAAAAGTTTAACTAAAAATGTGTCATTTCAATTTGTCATCTTCTTCCTTGAGTTGCATTTGAAAAAGTACTTTGTCTGAAAAAAGTGACACCGATGCATTTCATATCGACTGAATTGGAACTGAAATACTAATCGACTGTGGAATTTTCTGACAACGTCCTCGTGTTATTTGCACATTTTTGTGACGAGTTGTTGGGATTCCTCACTAGTTGTTCCCGGAAAAATTGTCTTAGATTGTTTCAGTCTGCTGAAGCATTTCCCATCACTTTCTTTCCATCGGACGGTCGGGAAGACTGTAAAGTGATGAAGGGAACAAATGAGTGTAGAACACATTTGGTTTGGCTCTCCAAGTCAAACCCAATCCAAAGTTAGCACACAGGAGATGGTTAGGAGATCTCAATGTGTCTGCTCACATTAACAACACATGATACAGACATAATGATGTCTATTCACATTCAGACATATTCCACGGTCACATGCTTTACACCATAATATTACAGTAGTGCTTTTATTCTTCTAAATTAGTCATACTTGATCAAGTTTTGAGTTAAAGTGTACCCATACCTTTTACCCCTAATCATAAACCTTAATACAGTACTAATCCATAGTCTAAACCCTAACCATAATCAAACCTTTATGATAAATATAAACTGTAATTTTAGAACTACAGCTTTTAGAATAGAGATGAAGTTTTTGCAGTTAGGTCTAACCCTAATCTTAATCCTTTTCTGGAAATTATATACTAGAGTGGCAAAAACAGTGAAATTCTAACTCCCTATAAAAAAAAAATGTTGAATTGAAAGAATCCGCATTTGAACATTAATAATAATGGGATGCTTTCTGAGAAAAATATAAAATTAGGAAGAAAGTTACCAGGATGTGCTGTCTATATGTCTGGCCATCCATTAACCTGTCTGTCCGTCTGTCTAAATTGATCTAATAATAGGTGTCAAAGTCTGGTTCTGGAGGGCCGCAATCCTGCAGGTTTTGGATGTTTCCGTTCTCCAACACAGCTGATATATGATCAGCTCATCAGCAAGCATTGCATAAGCCTGATAACGACCCTGCTGATTGGAATCAGCTTGTGTTGGAAGAGGAAAACCTCGAGGACCAGAGTTTGACACCTATTATCTAAATCATACCCTAAAATGATCCTGCAAGTGTATTAACGCCACAAGATTTTGGAGCGATTGGAAAGCCACACACTTCCCAGTATGCTTGTAACTTGTTGCATTCAGTTAAAAGAGGATCTTTATTTAATTGGTCATAAGTGTGTCTCTTTGGTGATGGAAGAGCAAAAGAACAGAGGATCAAAGAAGGAACGGGTAGATGAAAGGGTAGTCAGCAAAAATTTTCAATAAAACAAAATAAAGTAAAGATAGTCACTCTTTTAGGATACCTAATTGATATTTGTCAAGACCTCAACCCTCAAGAAAGTTATACATGTAAATATGTTCTTGAAGATACCTGATTGAGAAGGAACAAGAAGATGACCAAATAATATCATAAATCTCAAATGAAGTACTCCCTTTGAAGATGCCCAGTGTAGAGACGAGAGAACGCTATTTGTCACCTAGTTTTGTTGATCATTTGATGGCATTAGTGGAAGCGCCCTCCACCCCTGTCATAAGGATAATGGTACCATCCATGAGTTCCTCACCCCTCATAAACCAGGAACCAACAAAACCAACTGATTCATTTGCATGTTTCTTGCACTACTGAGTGTGAGTATTCAGTATTGTTTATGTAACACACATCAGTAAAAGTTGAAAAGTGTGCGTATGCCTTCCACGTAGAAAATGTCTAAAAAGCAGTCAAGCAACTACAACATTCCGGAACCATGTTTGAGTTGTTGTTTTTGATTTATTTTTTTCTTCAACACTTGCGATATTCCATGTCTGCATTTATATTTCAAGCATGAGTATGGTAGCTCTCTTTTGGCATCGTTTGCGCCAGCAGCCTACTTTTCCTGTCCTCTAAGAGATTCTGGAATGCTGATACACTTTGAAAAATGGGCACTGAACTTCCAAACATATACTGGATACGGTATAAATTGATATAGATGTGTGGATGTGTATACTGTTATGCTGTGCATGAACTACACAAATTTCTTCGTGTTCCCTTAACTTTATTCATAACTAGAAAAATTTCCGCGGAAATTTTGAATGGGCCTGCTGACTCTTGCAAGGTGGAAAGACGCAATACTTGTAGCAATAGTAGTATTAGTAGTATAGTAGTAGGACTTTTAGTAGTAGCACTTGTAATAGCTAAAAAAAAAAAAAAGCTAAAAAAAAAAAGCTAAAAAAAAGCAGTATTTAAATAGCAGTCCATTAAATTTAATTTAAAAATAATAATAATGTTGAGTTAAAAAGAAAAGTTAGGGAAAAAGAGGCGAAATAGTCAGATTTCTCCTCGCTTAAAGTGAAAATAAACGTACTAAATGACACCTTAGCCAAATAAAAGTGGGTTTGTCAGAAACTAGACACTTGTGGCTACAAAATGTGCGAATTTGATGTCTAGTGAGCAAAGATTGTGGCCATGGTGACGAGTTGAAGTGAAACTTGGAAATAGATTTTTTGCCTCTCTTCACTATGAGGCTAATTGCTCCACTCTAAACGACGCAATACACACCAATGTTATAAGGCTATTTGTCTCCCCTTTGCTCACTGTCTTTGAACCCGCACAAGGGAAAGAGCTTTCATTTCTTAAAATTGTTTTCGACAATGAGCTAAAGATGAGAAAAATTGCAACAAAATGAGCTAAAATTCATATCGGTCGGTTAATGTATGCGCGCGCAGCGTGTCTTGGAAAAAGGTGCTTGATCTGTAATTTGTCCCCCCCTTTCTCCATTCATTCCTATCTGACTTTTTTGGGGAGTTTTTGGGGAATTGCGTCGCCATGGTAATTCGGAATTCCTAGAAAAATAATAGCGCAGCGAGTCAGATCGAGCCGCATCGTTTGATACCTCATTTGTCCCGGTGCGATCTACGGTACGGGCCGCATTTTTGCGGAAAAATCAGTGGAAGATGATATAAAAAAAACAACAATAAACCCATTTTCCTAGGATAGTAATATGTGCCTGCTTGCTGAGCAAGCAGCAGCGAAGCTGCCCATAATAAACCCATTTTCCTAGGATAGTAATATGTGCCTGCTTGCTGAGCAAGCAGCAGCGAAGCTGCCCATAACTAGTTGACAGTATGAGTCTTGTGGTGACATCATCATATTAGCAAGTACAAAAGAGGTGGGCAATCTCGGTCCTCGAGGGCCGGAGTCCTGCAGGTTTTGGAGGTTTCTCACTTCCAACACAAGCTGATTCCAATCAGCAGGATCGTTATCAGGCTTATGCAGAGCTTGCTGATGATCTGATCATATATCAGCCGTGTTGGAGAAGGGCAACATGCAAAACCTGCAGATCTCCGGGGCCTCGCTGCCCACCTCTGAAGTACAATAAAATCATAGTTAAAGAGGTGCTGATGTGGCTCAGTAAATAAAAAGAAACGGAATTTGCCTCCTAAAGGAAATTCAAATGCCTTTCAAGTAACACTTCTGCATGTATCTTTTACTCTCTACAAATAGCTATTTTAAAATTTAAAGTGTGTTTGTGTGTGTGTACTTGTACATATTCCATTGTGAAGACCAAAATACGTCTTTAACCAACAGATTGAGGACATTTTTGTGACGTGAGGACATTTTGGCCAGTCCTCACAATTCAAGACCTCTTTTTGAGGGTCAAGACTTGGTTTTAGAGTTTAGGTTTCAATTGGCTTATGGTTGAGGTTAGGGTAAGGAATGGGGGTAGGCAATAATTTTTGATGGTTGGGATTAGGTGAAGGGGCTAGGAAATGCATTATGTCTACGGATGTCCTCACAATTATATAAGTACAAGTGGAGTTATCGTGAAGGAGGAGTTGTCAGATAGAGTGATGAGACTGAAGTTATGAATCAAAGGTGTGATGATCAATGTTGTTAGTGGGTTGCGCCACAGGTAGGATGTGAGCTGGAGGAGAAGGAAAACTTTTGGTTGGACCTTGTTGAAATTATGCAGAGCATCACTAGAAGTGAGAGAGTTGTCATTGGTGCAGACTTTAATGGACATGTTGGTGCAGGAAACAGAGGTGATGAGGAGGTGATGGGTAAGTTTGGTATCCAGGAGAGGAACGCAGAAAGACAGATGGTGGTTGACTTTGCAAAAAGAATGGAAATGGCTGTCCTAAATACTTTCTTCCAGAAGAGGCAGGAACATAGGCTGACCTACAAGAGTGGAGGTAGGAGTACACAGGTAGATTACATCTTGTGTAGACGGTGTAATCTGAAGGAGATCAGCAACTGCAAAGTAGTGGTAGGTGAGAGTGTAGCCAGACAGCATAGGATGGTAGTGTGTAGGATGACTCTGGTGGTGAGGAAGACGGTAAAAGGCAGAGCAGAGGACGAAATGGTGGAAGCTGAAAAAGGAAGAGTGTTGTATGACTTTCAAGAAGGAGTTGAGAGGATGATCAGGAGGTGCTTCCAGATGACTGGACAACTACAGCAAATGTGATCAGGGAGAAAGGTCCTTGGTGTGTCATCTAGAAGGAAAGGAGATAAGGAGACTTGGTGGTGGAATGAGGAGGTGCAGAAGCGGATCCAGAGAAAGAGGTTAGCTAAGAAGAAGTGGGACACTGAGAGGACTGAAGAAAGTAGACAGGAGTACAGGGAAATGCAGCGTAGGGTGAAAGTAATAGGGTCAAAGGCCAAACAAGGGGCTTACGATGACTTGTATGCTAGGTTGGATAGTAAGGAGGGCGAGACTGATCTATACAGGTTGGCAAGGCAAAGAGACAGAGATGAGAACAATGTGCAGCAGGTTAGGGTAATAAAGGATAGGGATGGAAGTGTGTTGACAGATGCCAGTAGAGTGATTGGAAGATGGAAAGAGTACTTTGAAGAGTTGATGAATGAGGAAAACGAAGAGTAGAAGAGGTGACTGTTGTGGACCAGGAAGTAGCAAAGATTAATAAGGATGAAGTGAGAAGGGCATTGAAGAGGATGAAGTGTGGAAAGGCACTTGGCCCTGATGATATACCTGTGCAGGTATGGAAGTGTCTAGGAGAGGTAGCAGTAGAATTTCGGACTGGGTTGTTCAACAGAATCCTAGATAGTGAGAAGATGCCTGAGGAATGGAGGAGAAGTGTGCTGGCGCCCATTTTTAAGAACAAGGGAGACGTGCAGAGTTGTGGCAACAACAGAGGAATAAAGCTAATGAGCCACACAATGAAGCTATGGGAAAGAGTAGTTGAAACTAGACTGAGGGTAGAGGTGAACATTTGTGAGCAGCAGTATGGTTTCATGCCAAAAAAGAGTACCACAGATGCAGTATTTGCTTTGAGGATGTTGATAGAGAAGTAAAGAGAAGGTCAGAAGGAGCTGCATTGTGTATTTGTAGATCTGGAGAAAGCTTACGACAGGGTGCCCATAGAGGAACTGTGGTTTTGTATGAGGAAGTCTGGAGTAGCATAGAAGTATGTTCAAGTGGTGCAGGACATGTATGAGGACTGTAAGGCAGTGGTAAGATGTACTGTAGGTGTAACGGAGGAGTTCAAAGTGGAGGTGGGACTACATCAGGGATCAGCTCTGAACCCCTTCTTGTTTGCAATGCTAATGGACATGATGACAGATGAGGTTAGACAGGAATCTCCATGGACTATGATGTTTGCAGATGACATTGTGATCTGTAGTGAGAGCAGGTAACAGGTGGAGGAGAAGCTAAAGGCGTGGAGGTTTGCCCTGGAAAGAAGGGGAATGAAGGTTAGCCGTAGCAAGACGGAGTATCTGTGTGTGAATGGGAGGGACCCAAGTAGAAGAGTGAGGGAGAAGAGACCAAGAAGGTGGAGGAGTTTAAGTATTTAGGGTCAACAGTCCAGAGCAATGGA
>NC_141251.1:22475042-22482542 GCF_054856555.1 Leptonotus elevatus
GGGGTTCCCGATCTTCCCAAGAACCGCACAAATCTCTCCTCAAGGCAAGACACTCCAGGAGGTACCCCACCTCCCATTCCCAACACTCCTCGACCCAACCAGAACTTCAGTCCCCGCGGGGGGCTGCCCCCTCCGGCCCTACCTGCAGGACCCAGACCCAGCCCTTCGTCAGGACCGCCACCCCCAAGTCTTCCCCTTGGGCGGCACGGGCCTCTGCCTCCACCTCCGGGTGGCTCCTCGAGGCAGAGCTTCTCCTCGCCGCCACCCCCGCCGCCTTCAAATAACAGTAGACCTCCCTTACCCCCAGCTCCCGGGGGGCGGCCCCCGCTTCCAGACGACCGGCCTCCACCCCCGCCAGCCCCGATTGGAGGGCACCGGCCATCCATGCCCCGAGACATGCCCCCTCCGCCTCCCGGCGTCAACTCCAAGCCGCCACCATCTGCGTCCTCTCGCTCTGGAGGGGGGGTGCCGCCTCTACCACCGGGGCGACCGGGCCCACCTCCTCTGCCTCCGACGGCTGCTGTGGGGGACGACCACTGCACGCCTCGTCTACCCCAAAGGAACACTTCACTCAGGTACACCCAAAACAAAACATCTGTCCATATAGTGCTTGTCAACATTAGGGTTGCGGCAGACAAACAAGCTTAGACTCACATTCAAACCTATGGTATGGATAATTTAGAGTATCTAATTGGCTGATTTGAACAAGGCTGTCCTGTAGTTCTTACTCGTAACATAATTTATGGTTCTTATCAACATTGTAATGCTGTTGTTATTCATCTCCAGCACTTGTGGCTCTTCACTCCATATCCGGACAGGACCTCTCCCACCCCCACCCAACGAGAGGCCGCCTTCCTTTGGAAGAAACCAATCGTCAGGGCGCACAGGTTGGCAGAATCAATATAACATTTAAAAAATGTATCCTGTGGACTGTCACCTAAACGTTAGCGTCACATTACCTCCAAAGTAAAAAAGAAAAGAAAAAAAAAGTTCTCTCTCAAAAAACAAATCAAAGTAAATTTAGCTTCAAAGTTACCTCTAACATGAGCTTCCAAAGTTAGCTTTAAAAGGAACCCCGACTGTCATGACAAGTTTGCTCTATATTATTTATTTGGTTGTTACTAACATAACTATGAGATACATTTTTCAAAAATAATTTCCAGTTTCATATATTTTGTAGAAACTTTATTTGGACGTACACCGCCATTGTTATTTACGTCGCAACTCATTCAGTGCGTAGTGACATAGAATGCCGGCTGTCTCTCTGCCGAGCAATGTGAAACTCCTATATAGAAAGTAAGGTAAGCCTTCTAAAGGCACGATCAAAACTCTTGAATGGTGAATGACGAGAGCACGTCAGGGGGGATGGGTGACTTACCCAATCGCATGTTGTTTCTTTAGGAACGCTACGGAATCGAAAACCTGCTTCAGTCGGTGATAAATGAGTGAATTTTTATGAGGCTTCACGTCACAAACACTGAAAATGTGGGCATCCGTCAACGACCAATGGAAAGACGGAAGTGCCCACTACTGCCTTTAACGTTTGAGCCGAGGAAGACCAATGATATAGCTTCCAAAATTAGCTTTAAGATTACCTATGTTAGCTTCATTAGCGTCCAACGTTAGCTCTTAGGTTAGCATCCAATGTTAGCTTCCATTGTTACTGCTAACATTAGCTTCCAATGTTAGCTTCAAACGTGTCCGTTATGTTAATGTTAGCTTCCAATATTTACTTTTGAAGTTAGCTTCCAATGTTACCTCCACAGGCCCTCTTCCCCCACCACCTCCCTCAGGTCGTAACATGGGCGATGTCAGCATGAGGTCATCGCCGGCACATTCTCCTATCGGGCGACCGGGATCGGATTCCCCGCGGGGCGGTCCCGGCAGTAGGCCCCCTCTTCCTCCGGACAGACCGGTGGACCGGACAGGTAGTGGGGGCGCGCCACCGCCACCACCCATGGGTAATGGCTTCCAGAACTCTCACCACAACCAGATAAATGGTGAGTGCTCATAACTGCTAATGTTGTTGTTGTGACTTCCGACTAAAATGATTTCCACATTCTTACAGATGATTGGGAGCTTCGGTTCACTTTTCATCCCGTCTCGGACCTGCCTCCACCTGAACCCTACCAGCACTTCCACAAGACGTACCCCAGTAAGATTAGCAAGACCGACGGCAGAGGTCAGCCCACCTGCATGCATTGTGACTTAAACACAATGCAACCTTTTGGCAGGAACAGGATACGACATATAAAAAAAAAAGACGTATTTGTGAAATATTCTTTTACTTTATTATAGCAGCAACTTTAGCTTCCATTGTTAGTGTTTGTCTTAAAATCACAACCTTTTTCTGACCAAAAATCTTCATTCTCTTAAAATTACCACTTTTAGATTACCAACCAACCTTTTTTCAATTTTTTTTCTTGTTTTCAGGTTCAGGTAAAAAGGAAAGAGGGGCTCCTCCTCTTCCTCCTATACCAAGGTGAAGAAGACCTGCAAAGCGAACCTGAAGGACAGTCTTAAAAAAACAACAAATGTTAAAAAACGTTTAATTGGAGAAATTTAAACCACCAATCAGAATGTGTTCCACTATCACAAGATTCCCACTCCCTGCTTTCCCCGTTTTTAATTGATTATCCCTAACAAAATCGACACGTGTGAGTTTCCTAACCTGAGGCCATTAGTGAGCACAAAATGAATGTCACAAGCAGTAAATCAACATCCTCAGGGGATTCTTTTTTTTTTTTTAGGGTTCGAATGTTGAAAGTTTTGTGCCTTAAGGAGAAAGGATTCACTCCTATTAGTGCCTTAGATGAAATAATTTACGTACAGTTTGCTCGAGTATTGAGTTCTGAAAAGTGCGAATGAATCTGAATGGCCCTGTTGCATCGGGGGAAAATGCAATGATCAAAATGTCACCAATAGCCATGCGTGCCTTTTATAGTATGTTTACTTGTTTCTGTACATTTCTGAAGGGTACTATATATGTTTTTTCATTTTCACCAGAGCACACACTCTTTAATTCACGTCCATGACTTGGATGATATTGCACTCAGCTGCAACAACAGCACTGATATATTTTTATTTGTTTAAAAAGCGTCTTGATCTAAAATGAAGGACCTATGTATGTATCTGGATGGTTAACTTAGTGGTAAAGTTGTTCTTACCGAAACTGTGCAGTATTAGGTGTTATTCATTTTTGTGTTTTGCTTTACAACATGAACATATTAATAATACGAGGGGGCGGGGTGGTCAAAGACAATCAGTAAATAAAAGGAGCTGATACGTTTGTGTTCTACTTTGGCTGATGCCTGATTTGTATTGCAACAAATCTATCAATCCATCCATCACTCACAGTCAAACATGAAATTCATGCTGACACTGAAGAGTCTAGTTACACTCACTGTGACCTATCATGCTATCTATAATAACCTGATTGAAACTGAAATGTGATTGTTGGAAAGCAGCATTTATTATCTACTATATTACTCTATAAAACATGATTTGAAGATGAAAAAAAATCCCACTATGTATCAAAGTGCCACTCATTGTAACTTAACCTAGTTTGAAAAAAGAAAAACGATTGAAACTGAAATATATTAGCTTTCAAGCCATACCAAAATGGAACTGAATAATCTGATGCGTGAAAACCCTATTTGTCTATCTTTCCATTCAATTCCTGTCACAAATGCATAAAACCATTGTGGAAATGTCATTTGAAAGTACCATGTGCACATTCACACACCGCTATAAAAGCATTGTTGAATAAATCTGAAAAGTCCGATTATGTTTGAAAGCAGCATTCATTGCTCATCTGCTCAATCACCCCCTCCCGCCACGCCCTTGCGTCGTCTCCATCCAATCAAAGAGATATTTGGAATCGCCCCTCGCGGCCGATTGGTCCACTCGCCTGTCAGTCAGTTCCAGTTGTCAGATTCAGAAATCCACACTGCTGCTCTCCCGAAGGCAATGACCCTTCGCACCGAGCGAAACATTTTACGGATAAAATGGTGATTTAGTTAACAGAGGTAAGCATTGTAACATCTAAACCGCCCTATTTGTGTGTAACATGATGTGCCAACTGCTTGAAATTGAGATAAATCAACGATTTGCACATCGGCGTGGCTGGACGTGCCCTGATGTTTTGAGCATGCAGCAGCTAATGAGGCTAATAACAGCCTAGCCTCTGTTTTGGAGTCTCTTAAACGTATTTATTAAAAGACAATCAGTTAAATTTGACAACAGGCGTTATCAGTCTCCTGACAGTGACTCAGACAACTCAAGTGCATTAACTTAGCTGAAAGCTGCCAGGGGGTAGTGGTGGTTGCGGACCTAAACGCAGGGAAGCAGGGCAAGGAGGCAGAGGTGATGTAAAAAAAATAATAAATAATTTAATTATACAAAACAAAAGCAAACTCCAAATGGCAAGTGAAACAAATCGTGGGGATGACAAGGCAAAACACTGGCAGCATGACGGGAGGAAAACGACCATGAATCGACGCAGAGGGAGACAAGTGACAAAATACACGCACACACACTAACGACACAACAAGACACACCTGGGGCAAGACACAAGTGGCTGAGGACACTGATTGGTTGACACGAGGAAGGGCAGGGTTACACTTAAGACCAAGGGAGACACACAACAACAAAAAAACAGAACCCAAAATGACAGAAGCAAGCTCACCGTTATTTTTGGCTTCTTTCTCTAGGTGTTCAACTCCACAGTAGCCCCGGCTGTCACCATGGAGACAGCCGGCAGATACGCGCTCATTCACGGGAAGAACATCTCCCACAGCTCCCTGAGGAGCCCTGATGGTAGTGCTGGTACTGGGCCTCACATGTCCATCGACAAGCTGTTCCCAGCCCTGCTCGAGTGCTTTGGAATTATCATGTGTGGATACATAGCTGGCAGGTGGGTTTGGATTTTTGCTTTTTTAGATACTGCAATATATTTTTAGTACACTTATATTTGTCATGGTTGATTCTAAGGTCAGGCAATCAGACTTTCAAGCCTATTGTGCAATGAATCAACAGAGTAATAAAATGCATAGACTATATTTTTTAGGAGATTGAGTTTTACTCACACATTGAACCTCCCTTAAATTGCATTATTTTATACCATTTTAATTGTATTTTTCAGAAGCAAAATAAGGTACTGGAGCATTTCAGAGTTAAAAAAAGAAGAAGCTTAATAACACATTTATTTTATGTTTGAGCAGTTTAGTTACTAGTCCATAAAATCTAAGGCAAAACTCAAACCGGGATGTCCAACATTTTTCCACGGTAAGTAAATATTGATTAGTGCTACGGAGGGAACACAAATAACTGAAATAACTAGACAATGTGCAATTTCTGCAGAAATTGCGGAAAGCTGAATGCTTATAAAGGAAATTGAAGGATAATTTACGTGAAAATTACAAAGCAATAGGGGTGCACCGATTTATCGGCCAGCCGATTCGTTAGTTTTGGGGGATCGGTGATCGGCCGATTCCCCCAAATTGGAGATCGGTTATCGGCCAGAAAATTGTAATCGGTGCACCCCTACAAAGTAATTAACTAGTAATTACTAGTAGTAGTAGTCTCTCCTACAAGCTGGGTGCAGTGCTAAACCTTGTGCTACCACGCAGCGTGTGTATGTGGATGTGTTTGTGTCGTCTGGTAAAACAAAACACCAAAGCACAATCAGTGCTTGAATGGCCCCCCGAGCCAGAAAGGTTACAGTGTGGTCGTTTTTCAGAGCTGCTACTTTTATCCCACATTAACTCAACAAACGTTTTAAAAGCTCGACTCAGGATGCCTATTGTCACTTTATTGGACAATACCATAATTTGTTGAATTGCCCGTGATCAACATGTTAATGCCGGGTGCGCTCGGTCCGTTTGCCAGTCCGAACGGCCAACTAGCATCAGCTAGCTTGCTAAGTAATCTCTGCTGGCCGCAAGCAGCAAACGATATCTTTGACCACTCACCAATTGGGTGTGTCGGGGTGTCCCCCAAGGGCACCTGGCCTTCTCTGTCCGCCTGGAGAGGTCCTTTTGGTTGCATCCTGTATATCCTGCTGCTGGCTGTTGGGAGCTTTCATGGCGGCTGCGCCGTGGAGGCGCGGGTGTTCCATCTTTTGACGGGAAATTAAATTTCCTGCCGGGCTACTTCTGTTCTTCTGTGGATTCTCGTGGCCTGCTTTCTCCTTTCTGGGGGCAGCCGGCGGGCGCTTCCTGACGCGGCTCTGGCCCAGAAGCTTCGGTGGCCTGGTGCTGGTGGTGACTCCCAGCTGGCGTTGGCTTCGCGGGGTGGGTTGCTGTAGCGCTCTGCCTCGACCCTCCGCGAGCTGGGCGGCCGCTGCCGCCCGCTCTGCGCTGCCTTCCTCCAGCGACCTGGATCGATCTGTGGACCCCGTCCTCTGTGTCGCCTATTTGGCCGGCGGTTTTTCTACCACATCTCGTCCGCTGGCGCCATCCCATTTCTCTAGTTTCACCGGTCGCACCACAACATGCTCACGTCATCTGAAACTGGCTCTTCTAAACACTCGCTCACTTAATAACAAGGGCCTTGTCCTAAATGAATACATCACTCACAGCAAACTGGATTTTCTTTGTCTGACTGAAACCTGGCAGAAGTCGTTGGACTATTTCTTTATAAATCAGACCACACATCCTGGATTAACATACATTGAAAACCACCGTTCTGAAGGATGGGGTGATGGTAAAGCAGTCATCTACAAAAGGACATTAAAGTAGGTCCCATTTCTCTCCTCAATATTCACACATTTGAATACACCGCCTTCAAATTGTCTGGCCTCTCCCCCATATTCACTGCTGTAATATATCCCCCTCCCAAACCAAATTCCTCCTTCCTCTCAGAATTCATGGATCTTCTCAGTTAAGTGCCATTTCATCGTCTACCCTTCCACTTGGCGATTGTAACTTTCACATTGACAATAATAACTCCAAACCAGCAAGTCAACTTCCCCACTCACACCCTAGGTCACATACTGGATCTGGTCTGCTCCACTGGTCTCACAGTCTACAACCTTGCTTGCCATAACCTACACATCTCGGATCATCTGGCCATCACATTTGTCATAAGCATTCCCATTACTACCGCCAAAACAAAATGGGAAATAACATTCAGAAGTCTTAAATCCATTGACTCTTCAGCTTTTTCCACGCTTCTTACCACCAAACTGGACATATTCCCTCCCCCTCTGTCTGATGACCCCATGAACTGTCTTCTCACTATAACAACATTCTCTCTTCCTGCCTTGATGAGTTAGCCCCCATAAAAACAAAAATGGTCTACTTCACTCACACCGCCCCCTGGTGCACCCCTGAGCTCCATAAAATGAAATCTTGTAAGCGACAACTTGAGAGACTGTACAAGAAATCTGGTTTAACTGTCCATCATCAAGCTTATATTGACTTATATTGACTTCACTTATATTGAATACAAAGATGCCTTTAATTCTGCTCGGTCCAATTTCTACTCCAACCTCATTCA
>NC_141251.1:22492542-22530042 GCF_054856555.1 Leptonotus elevatus
TACGTCACAGATCGTGCAGTGATATATCACGTGCCACCCTTGCCTCCCCTCTGGCTCCGCCAGTGAATGTCAGGTTTAAAATAATGGCATATTGTGTATTCATATTTAAATGTGAAATCTGATGCTGAGAGCAACGCTGAATGGGGACACATGCGTTAAATAATTTCAGTGAAATTATAATGCATTTCCTGATATAGTTATTTGGTTAGCATGTAATCACTTAGCATCATTGCCATGGATACATTTGCAATGTACAGTTTGAGGTGGGATTTGAACCTGCGAAGTCCTGGTGACTGGACAAAGCACTTAACCAAGTGCGTAGTATCAGAGAGCTGGTAATGATGATCAGTTGTATGTATGGAAGTGGGCGTGAAAATTTCAATGTCTGTCCCATTGAAAATGAATGGGAAAAAGTTGCTATTTAACGTTAAACTGTGCCAATACCGTACGTAATGTGGAATCAGACTTATACCCCGAAAGGCGTGAATTTTTGAAGCAAAGTGTAATTTGGACGGTGTAAATTGGAAGTATTGTGTGAGAGTAAAGTGTAGAGAATAAAATGTGCCTGATATAATAATAAAGAATCCAAATAACATACTGTATGTGGGAATGCTTTTCAGCACTCCCACAATTAAAATAAAACATGAACTTGCTTGAGAATGTGTCATTTGAGAGTTTTTTGCCCCCGCACAGGACTGACGTGATCACAGAGAACCAGGCGAAAGGTCTGGGCAACTTCGTGTCTAAATTTGCCCTCCCGGCTCTGCTTTTCAAAAACATGGTGCTGCTGGAGTTCGGCAATGTCATCTGGTCCTTCCTGTGGAGCGTCCTGTTCGCCAAGGTCAGCTTCTACTCGGGAGTACAGTGAATCAGTTAAGGTACTATAATGCCCTCGCATGTGGGCAAGGAAAGCCACAGTTGCCGATGCACTAGCATTAGCCGTTTTTTGAATGGGACAATCTTACACACACAAAATGTAAACACTCACAATGACTCCAACTGACATTCAGAGCACATAACAATACTCACAGAAATATGTTTTTTATTCTCTGTGAAAAACACAGAATATTATTGCATCTTATTTGCGATGGTCTTCTACTATTTTGCATGATCAAATATTTGTGTAGTGTACTGATCATTGACAATTAAAAAAACTTTGTGTAGGTGGCTGTGTTCACGCTGGTGTGTGTTCTCACGCTGATGGTTGCCAGTCCGGAAAACAGGTATGGCAAAGCCGGACTGTACGCCATCTTTGCCACGCAAAGCAACGACTTTGCCTTGGGCTATCCAATAGGTGAGGTCCCACACAAACAAATGTATAGTACTGGAGTTCAGACTTATAACTAGTTGTATTTCCCCAGTGGATGCTTTGTATCGGAGCACGTACCCAGAGTACCTGCAGTACATTTACCTGGTGGCCCCCGTGTCGCTCATGCTGCTCAATCCCATCGGTTTTGCTCTGTGCGAGGTGCACAGGTGGAGAAGGCGGACCGACCACCATGTGGAGCAAAGCACAGCCAGAGTGCTGGCGGTCGTCACCCTACAGGTACTATATCACTATCAGTCTTGATCAAAGCAGAATACTGAAAAGAATCAAAATTTTGATGTCATGCTGCATATTAAATGGATTAGGCAAAAAAGTGCCACATTTTTGCATTGCCAATTTGTCTATAATACACGTTCCAAATTTTGTAGCAAGTTTGTTTTTGAAGGATACTTGGAAATAAGATGAGGAATCTAAAAAAGCTGCTTCAAACCAAAATGGCAGACTTCCTGAGTATTTTTGTGTATGGCTTCTTGAGAGTTTTTTGGTGGGTTTACTCTTAACTCATTTGCTCCCAAAAACGCATAAAAACGTTCTATTTTAAACATTGACATGATCCCCAAAATATATTTATACGTTTTTTATGTTAGAGCATACAGAAGGCTTTGATGCAGCCTCTGAATTGAAGAGAACGCTTCAAGCAATGGTTATTACAAAAACGGCCAACAGATGGCAGCAGAGTATAAGAGATCAACCAGGGCCATGTTGCAACAAGCTAATTTACCTACAGTTCAGATTTGTGAATAATGATGAAACTTAGCTATATTCTAATGCTGATTGCTGCAAAACTGAAACAGATAGAAATACACTTTTTTCCTTATGAAAGAAGAGACTCTAATCTTTCTTTTAGCACGTTCCATGTTTTTATAGCAATAGAACACAATATTCTGTGGGCCTTTCAAAATCAGTCAAATTCCAGTCAACCAGCCGGGAGCGAAGGGGGTTGCTTCAGAGAAAATAGCTGGGAGTGAATGAGTTAACAGACATACCTACCAAATTTCATGGTGCTAGACAAAACTGGCTTCAGGGGCTGAATTTTCAAATTATTTCAGTCGGAAATATTTGTCTTGAAGGGCTGATGGAAATGGTCAAAAGGAACCTAAAATGACCACTTTTTGGCCAAAATGGCTAACTTCCTGTGTAGTGATGTACCAAATATTCGGCCACCAAAATTTTGGGGCCGAAAATGGCTATTTTTGCCATTTTCGGTGGCCGAAATAAAATGAAAGCTGAAAGAATATGGCCAAATTAGGTTGTGTTGACGCAAGCAAAAAAACGCTGCAAGCAAGCGTCTGTTTGAATTAAACAGCGAATGCGGGGGTGAGTGTCTGCCTCGCTTTTCGCTGGCTTTTCACCATGTGAATTTGCACCGGTGCAGCTCCGGGGGGGTTATTTTTTATTTGTATTTTTTTTTCTTTTCTAAAAGAGCTCAGTATTGTTCATTCGGTAATGTCATCATCATTGCTATTTTATTTTAATTTTTTATTATTTTTTTGTATGTGGGTGAGAATGTGTATGTGCGTGCGTGCGTGCGTGCGTATTCGTTAGTTCACCAAAAACCTATAAAAAAAAAATCCCATACCGTTCACCTAAACCAAACACCGCCGTCAGGAGACCCGAGGAAGGACCAAAGAAAACAAAGGAAGGTGAAATCCAGCACCGACCAGACACCACCCACCGGGCCACCAAACAGAGTTCTTCACCAACCCCAGAAACATCTAAATTCCAACAAATCCAAAAAATCAGGGAGACCTCAAGAGACCAAAGGAGAGACTGAGGAAAGGAAGGAGGGACAAACGAAGCAGAGTGAGATCCACAGACACCAGCCTCCACCGATTCAATGACCTGAGGAAGAAGCAGATTGCGTCTGAGTTTCGATAGATGCTGGTGTGGTGGATCTGGCATGCATGAAAATCTCCACCAAAGAGGGGAGCCGTCGACCCCTGCCAGGACAGAGCAAGCGCAACACCTCAGGGCCCCCCCAGGCCGCGGCAGCACCAAAGGACGACCCCCGGCCCCCGCCAGGGCCACCGGCCGGAGAGCAAACCCAAGAGCAGGAGCGCCCCCCACCCCAACACGGCCCGCGCCCCCAACCCAACACAGCAGGACAGGGCACTGCAGGCCCGCCAAGCACCCCACCGGTCCACAGCCCCCGCTCCCCCCACGATCCCCTAGCCCCCCATCCACCCCAACCCAGGCCCAACCGCCCCCAGGCCCCCAAGCCCCCAGACACACCCCCAACTCCAGCGTTCTTAGTGAAAGCTAAACCCTGTTACTGAGTCCGCCAGCTCGCCGACTGGCGAACTCTACCCCTAAACCTTGAATGTGACCCCACCTAGTGTATATACAAGTGTGTGTGTGTGGTGCATTAAAATTGGGAGCAGGTGAACCGGAGCAGAGGGAAATGATATCCCCACGCTCCGATCCACCCGCCTCCCAGGTATGTCAGTGAGTGTATGTGGTGCATTAAAAAAATAAACGAGGGGGGGGGGCGGCGGGGACACGGACAGGGTACTGCAGCACTGCTCTATACTGCGGTCCCCAACCGATGGCACCCCACCCCGACACTCCCCCCCCCCACCACAGTTGTGTGGTGCATTAAAATTGGAGGGGAGTTGTAGGGCGAAGACGGTGTTTCCACCCTACCCCACCCCCCAAAAGTGTGTTATGTGCCCTATATGTCTATAAAAGTGTATTGTGCAAACCTAGTGCAGTGAGTTAAGAGGAGCGACCAGCGGGGCCCCCTCCGGGGGGGTTATTGCGCACATAAGAGGAGAGGGTCGTCGCTTGGTGTACAACATTTTAGAGGGTCGAAAAAAGACAGAACTGCCGTGTACTGCAGTACATGTGAGCCACTCTTTCTCCTGCAGCACCCCCCCCTTTTTTTTTTCATAAGAGCCCCTCGAACGCTTCCACGTTTTCAGCAGCATTCCGGTGGCCGTGCTAAATACTTTAGCTAATGCGAGCACTATTGCTATCAACAGTTTTAAACACAGAAACACTTACCGCTATCTCCGGGTGGCGACAGACCTGTACAGTGCGCTGTGTGTGACTTTGCAGTCCGTTCCCGAAGCCGATTAGCTGGTGCGAACAAATGTATTTATTTATTTTTAACTGTTGGTGAATATGTGAATGTGCGGATTTTAAGTGTGCCGCACCTTGTCCCGCCACACGCATCCGTGTCGGCCTGTGCGAACTACATTGACTATAAAGTGCAATCGCACCGCCAGAAAATGCTCAACCCTCATTTGATGTTTAATGTACCATTAGCCAACATGTCTGCTGTGTGGGCACATCTCAATTTATATTGTGCTTTGTTAAAATGCCGGTGCTAAATAAATATTTTATAACAATATTATAATTTTAATTAATTATAATAAATGCAATGCTAGTAAAAATTGGCATAATTTTTTTTCAGCGTTTCACTTTTCGGCCAAGCATTTTTCGGCTTCGGCCAAACATTTTCATTTTGATGCATCCCTACTTTTCAGGGATGACATCTTGAACTTTATGTTGGTCTACTTATGATTAACAAGCTTACCAAATTTCATTCTGCGAAGTGAAACATCAAGGCCTGAATTTTTTTACTTTTCTAATTGTAGTCTAATTTTATTTTGAAGGACCCACAAAAATGGCCAAAAGTAGCCTGAGATGACCCTTCAAACCAAAATGGTAGACATCCTGTGTCCTTTTAAGCATTGCTTTTTGAGACTTGTTTTGGTGGTCTACTCTTAACTCTTTGACTGCCAGACGTTTTCAGAAAAGGGATGCCGTCAGTGCCAGCCGATTTAAGCATTTTGACTGATCTTTCAAGGTCCACAGAAAATGTTCTGTTTGGACTATGGAAACACACATACTACCAAATGAAAGATTGAACTTTCATCTTTCATCAGAAAAAGGAATTTTGTTTCTACCTTATTCCGTTCTTTAGTAATCAACAATAGAAAATGGTTAGTTTCACCCGATTTAGCTTGTTTTGGACTAAAATACGGAGGATTCAAGCTTTTAGTGAAACGATATTATTTCATGCACTCTAGTGAATTTTACACTTCTTTTTGTCCATGAATGATGCCACAAACACCTAAACCTAAATTTACTTCTATAAAACACTACCACCAAGAATGAAAAAGTGTTTTTTGATAGCAAAATACGTTTATTTACATTCAACAGTGTAACAATTTGACAACAATTTGGCAAACTATTTACAAATGTGTGCAACTGTGGTGCACACAGTTTCAACTACAGTTTTTCTTTTTGTGTAACACTCCCCTGCGTGCAAAGAGACGCAACAGCATTTGCACAACAGATTGCCTCTTCGCGTGCAGAAGCTACACTTTCTTGCAGGCCGTTTTTTCCGGGGAATAGCAAGTATATACTGCAGTCTGTGTTGCCATCAAGTCTAATATCAGGATCATGCTACGGTTACGTTACGGTGGTGTTACGTCTGGCTTCCTCATGTCCTTCAGTTGCTATACCGGGTGGTAAGAGATGTTCTGATCCATCTTATCCACTCCATTCATGGTGGCATCGTAGTCCAGAACCAGTGTCTTCTCCGTGATCAGACTGTACCCGCTCCTCCGATGAATATGCATTGTACTCGGGGTTACTCTTCATTGTCCGACCGAAAGTCCGCATGTGCAGCTCCGGCGTTAGCAGCGCTAGCCGGTGATGCTTTATGACGTGAGAATAAAGGCCGCGTCCAACTGTGGCGTCCAACTGTGGCGTCAACCTCGGGATTCACCATCATCATCGGGATTCACCATCATCATCATCATCAATGTGCATTGGTCGATGCTTTTCGACAAATCTTTCTTCGCCCGATCGAATACCCGGTCGGTTGTGCTGCGCGTTTTCCGGCATTAGCAGCGCTAGCCGCGCTAGCCAGTGAGGCTTACTACGTGATCATAACGGTCGCGTCAAGGCTTCCAACTTTGGCGTCAAGCTCGGAGTCATCATCATCGTCGACATCAATGCGCTTTTTAGTATTGATCGATGCTTTCCGTTTTTGAAAAAAATGCTCAAGCGTGAGCTGCTTGCAACCGGTTGCTTGATCAGCCATTGTTGCATCATCAGCCATTGTCTCCTCAAGACTCTAGCTCTAGCCCACGGTGGGCGGCCCATTCAACCTTGTGCAAAGAGAGTCATCGCTGCCATCTAGGGGCCAAAACGAGTCATTATACTAATTAAATCTGCCTGATACTTTCAGCACAGCTGCCCAAGGCTTTCATCCACCCGTTTCCAAAAAAAAACAAAAAAAACATAGTGAACGTCTTTTCACGTCCTCGGCGCCCTTCCGTAGGTTTATACTAAACGTTTTATAACGTTTATGGCGGTCAAAGAGTTAATAGATTTTCTTCCCCAGGTGTTAAAGAACCCGATCGTCTTCATGGTGGTGGTGGGCATCGCCGCACACTTTGCTATGGGTCAGAGAATCCCTGACATGCTGTCACAATTCATTGATGGCCTGGCTAACTCTTTCGGAGGGGCCGCTTTGTTTTACCTGGGTCTCACCATGGTGGGTTCACACTCAATTTTATATTATGAAGCATTTTGCAGGACGTGACTGAGAGACATATATCTTTCTGTTGCAGGTTGGACAACTGAGGAAACTAACACGAGACACCGGCGTCGCGTTGATTCTCCTTATCACTGCTAAACTGTGAGAGGCAGTAAAAAACACACACAAAAAACTCAAATGTATTACCGGAAAAATGAGAATAGTATCCAGAATTAAATATTGTAATAATAATAATAATAAACCTAATAACTGAAGGTGAGCTTTTATATTTCTGTTTCCAGGTTATTTTATCGAAAAGAACCCTCAAAGTAGTTTGTTGTAATTAAATCTCAAAACCACACAGCTCCAATCCAATTGATTGTCTAAAATGGTGCTTTCGGCTTTTGCGTTTGAACTCTTCAATTTGTCCCCTCAGTCTGGTGATGCCGCTGTTCTGCAAAGACATGATGGACATTTTGGATGTGGGCGTTAACAGTAGCAGCGCCAATCACACCAGCTTGTCCAACTTTGCCTTCCTCTACGGCGTCTTCCCGACTGCACCCAGTGTGGCCATCTACGCTGGACATTACGGCATGGAACTGGAGGTGGTGAGTAGCTGTGAGCAGAGGTGGGGGACACTCGGGTCATGTGACTTGACATAAGTCAGACATCTTTGACATCTCCGAAATAAATAAGCCCCCGCTAAAATAGAAATGTCGGAGAGGATCATAAGAACAAAACAAACAAAACAAAAAAACATCAACCACCATATACTATGTGAGCTACTAGCATTATAAAAGACACCTCTTTGTTTACTACAATTAATTTTGATACATGTTGGCATCTCTTTCACGTTTAAGCATTGACTTTGCTGCAATGTCGTCGTTCAGGTAACGTCAGGGATGGTCATCAGTACATTCCTCTCTGCGCCCATCATGTACGTCTCGGCCTGGCTGCTGACCATCCCGCTGATGGACCCTGCGCCTCTGGTGGCCGAGCTTCAGAACGTCAGCTTCAACATCAGCATCGTATGCCTGCTGGCGCTGGTATGACAACAAGGCCAAAACAGACACACTAAATGACAAAATGATTATCTTTTTTTTTTAAGGTCTCAACCATTATTCAACCCCCATAGGAAACTTTAAACAGAATTATGGTCGCTTTTATTATTATTTGTATGAAATTATGTTTTGTCTTATACAAAGATCACATACTGTTTAGTTTGTAATATTTACAAATTATTTTAATGATCATGTACATTTACTCGCAGGTTTGGACCATCGCTGTGATGCTGCTCAGCGGGAAATTCAAGTGTCTTCCTCATCGCTTTGCCTTAAATCTCTTCTTGGCTCAGGTCTGCCTCAAATATAAATTTGTAAAATATCACTTTTCAACTCTTTGACTGCCAGACGTTTTCAGAAAAGGGATGCTGTGGGTGCCAGCCGATTTAAGCATTTTGACTGATCTTTCAAGGTCCACAGAAAATGTTGTGTTTGGACTATGGACATCTTTCATCAGAAAAAAAAAGTTTGTTTCTACCTTATTCCGTTTTTCAGTAATCAACAATAGAAAATGGTTAGTTTTACCCAAATGCTCTGTTTTGGACCAAAATACGGAGAAATCAAGCTTTTAGTGAAATGATATTATTTCATGCACTCTAGTGAATTTGACACCTTTTTTTTCCATGAATGATGCCACAAACATCTAAACAGTGCTTTACTTATGTAAAACACTACCACCAACAATGAAAAAGTGTTTTTTGATAGCAAAATACGTTTATTTACATTCCACAGTGTAACAATTTGACACAACAATTTGGCAAACTATTTACAAATGTGTGCAACTATGGTACTATTTACAATTATGTGGATGTTTCAACTACAGTTTTTTTTTGTGTGTAACACTCCCCTGCGTGCAAGGAGACGCAACAGGATTTGCACAACAGATTAGTTTCACTGCGATTGCCCCTTCGCGTGCACTTTCTTGCCGGCCGTTTTTTCCAGGGAATAGCAAGTATATACTGCAGTGTGTGTTTGGCCATGTTGCCATCACGTCTACTATCAGGATCATGATACGGTTACGTTACGGTGGTGTTACGTCTGGCTTCCTCATGTCCTTCAGTTCCTATACCGGGTGGTAGATGTTCTGATCCATCTTATCCACTCCATTCATGGTGGCATCGTAGTCCAGAACCAGTGTCTTCTCTGTGATCAGACTGTACCCACTCCTCCGATGAATATGCATTGGACTCGGGGTACTCTTCATCGTCCGATTGAACGTCCGCCTGTGCAGAAGTGCTCGGTTGTGCTCCGCGTTTTCCGGCGTTAGCATCGCTAGCCGGTGAGGCTTTATGACGTGGTCATAGCCGCCGCGTCAACGCTTCCAACTTCGGCGTCAAGCTCGGAGTCACCATCATCATCATCGTCGTCATCAATGTGCTCTTTAGCATTGGTCGATGCTTTTCGACTACTCTTCATCGTCCTATTGAACGTCCGCCTGTGCAGAAGTGCTAGTTTTCTGCCGTTAGCATCGCTAGCCGGTGAGGCTTTACGACGTGATCATAGCCGCCGCGTCAACGCTTCCAACTTCGGCGTCAAGCTCGGAGTCACCATCATCATCATCGTCGTCATCAATGTGCTCTTTAGCATTGGTCGATGCTTTTCGTCTTTGAAAAAAATGCTCAAGCGTGAGCTGCTTGCAACCGGTCGCCATTTTCGCAGCCACTCTCCCCTCAACACTCTAGCTCCACCTCACGTCTTCTACTGACGCCTACCCAATCTTGTCCAAAGAGAGTCATCGCTGCCATCTAGGGGCCAAAAATAGTAATTATACTAACTAGATCTGCTTGATACTTTCAGCACAGCTGGCCAAGGCTTTCCTCCACCCGTTTAAAAACAAAACAAAAAAAACCCCATAGTGAACGTCTTATAACGTCTTTGGCACCCCTCCGTAGGATTTTACTAAACGTTATTTTACGTTTTTGGCGGTAAAAGAGTTAAAGGGGAAGTCAAACTAATTTTTGGGACTATAGTTGTGCTATACAGCACTAGTCTAAATATGGCATTCTGGTTAATATTGCATTAGTGGAATATGAGTTAAGCAGCAAAATCCAGCTGTTTTTTATCCATCTCAGGGGGCGTCATCTTCAGTCGACAGTAAGTGGCAAAGATGGATAAAAACGGCTGGGTTTTGCTTCATAACTCATATTCCACAAATGCAATATTAATCAGAATGTCATGTTTAGACTAGCAGGGTTACATATAACATATTATCATTAGTCAACAAATGCTTAAGGTTGACTTCAACTTTAAGTTTTGTCTTGTAACCTAATCACGTTGGTCTATGTTTCAGTTCCTGGTGTGTGTGAGCATGATCCTGTGGAACTTCTTGGCCAGACGAGAGGATAATCTGACAGGCAAAATGCTGGCCTTTGCGCTGCTCTACGGCTCTCTTTACAGCACGTACATTTGGACAGGCGAGTTTGTATGTCTACACTTTGATGCGATCCTGCTAATCTGCATACTAACCTCTAACCGTGTCTCTCCTCTACTCAATTTTTAGGTTTAATCCCGTTGTGCTTGGCTCTGACCAGCAGAGATGATCTGCTCAGGCTTCGTCCGGCCATTTTCATGATTCTGGGTTGGGGGTGAGTTCCACAGTAAAACTGCACAAGATCAGTTTTTATTATTTTTATTTATTTTTTGTTTTGTTTTAAGAGAGCAGGGATGTGCGATTTAGAAAAATTATCTAATTGCCTACTAAATCCTAATCACTATATTGACGGGGATCACAATCATTTTTTCAAGGGTGTTTTTTCATGTTATTATTATTATTATTATTTTTACTATAATCTGTATTGCAATAAACAATACCAGATTTATTATACATAAATGTTTTTGTCTTATTGGTTAGACGTATTAGACAACTATGCCATGAATTAATAGTTGAGTTTTAACAATTTAAATTTGCGTTTTTCATTAATTATAGTTGCCTTAATACAGTTTTTATGTTACACCACTTTATTATTGTGTACATTCTAGCATGTTCTGGTGTTGATTACAAGTGAATATAAAGCTGTAGCCCAAAGATCCAGAATTATGGTACACATTATACTTTACAAACCATTACATAACTCAACTCAACTTTATTTATATAGCAGCAGCCTCTCAACAAGCTTTTCTCATCATTCCCTTCATTTCTGTTGTGCACATTGGCAGATGTCATGAATAACTGGTTACATATATACTGTAATTATGTAAGACTGGACACTTTGACCAGCAAAAGAATGTGTCCATGTACATTACATATTATTATCATCGTTGTTTATGTTTTCAGGGTCCCTTTCTTCATGGTGGGAGGTCTTTTGTTAGTGGGTCAGAGGACCGACTCCATCGATTCTGCCTTCTTTTATGGAAAAGCTCAGGTTACTAACATTTTTACTGTCGTTGTTCATGTAGTTAATTGATTAAAATACTAGTGATAATACAGTAAATAAAACAATGATGATCAAAATGTGTTATGCAGGCTCCTTCTAGTGGTATGCAAATTATAACTTCATTAAATTATCTTATTTGAACACCCCTCCCCCACCCCCCCATATTACATTGAATCTGTGCATAATGTTCTAAAATGAACCAATTCAGCCCATGACAAAAGTACCAATGTCAATCTTTACCTGCAGATTATCAGCACAGCGGCGGTGCTGTCAGTCAGCCTGGTGCTGGCTGCTGTTTCTCTGATGGGCCTTAGCCAGGGAGACAGAGAGCAAAGAGGCTACCACGTCCTGAGTCGGGCTACACTACCTGCCTCCAGTGAGGAGCAGCTGAGGACCCCTGCTGGTGTGGAAGACCCACTACAACAACAGCAGCAGCAGCAGCAACAAGAGCAGTCAGCAGAACTTTCACCTTCTGGCTACAGTATTTATTCAGGTATTGTGTTTCTGGGGGAGGATCATTTAAATTAGTGTATTTATTGATAATCATTTTGTGTTAGACCTCCATAAGTCTCCTTCACTCCAGTCCATGCCGGATATGATCACCAGCATACAGAGGAACCATGGCAACAGCACAGGCATGAAATATAAGTTATAGTATTCTATACAATATAATTTCCTCATGTTTGGGATTTCATGTAATATCCTCCGCAGGCCACACGGGGACGCTGTGCGACGGGCAGCAGCAGAGTTTGTCCTCTTCAGAACATCTACTGAACTTAACAACACCTGAGCGTCAGCAAGCCACAGATGACAAGCAGACAGTCAGACACATTCTGCTTTGTCTCCTGCTTTTTGTCAGCTTGCTAGCGGTGAGAATTTCAATTTTTCATATTTTAAGTTTGTGATATAGAATGTGTCAATTTCATTTTACTTAATACATTTTAAATTATTTCGTTTTATATATTAGAATATAGGGCTGGGCAATATGGCCCAAAAATAAAATCTAAATTTTTTCCCGCCCCTTTTTTCCCCCTAAACCCCAAAAACCTTTATTTAAAGGTTTCATTAATTCAAAAATAAATTCTGTGCAATATGTTCAAACAACAATAATGTATACTGATTCTCTGATTGAATCAGTTTTAACATAAAATTAACATTAATTGTTTGTGTTTAAATGCCACAAGTAGTTGCATTGGGCAAAATTACAACTCACGAAAACATTTGGATGGAACTGAACATAAGAACAACAGTTTTTAATAATCCAGAAGACAAAACTCGATTTAAAGATTTAGCAAATTTTTAACAATTCGATTTTTAAAATGACGATTAATCAAATTCATTCGATGTATTACCCAGCTCTATTAGACTATAAATGATGAAGTAATTCTTGTATGTTTGTTTTTCTGTTCTATGTTGTGTAGAACCTGTCGAGTTGCCTGTGGTGGTTGCTAAACAAAGACCCCGGCCACCTGTACTTGGAGCTTCAGTTCTTCTGCGCCGTGGCCAACTACGGCCAAGGCTTCCTGTCCTTCGGGATCTTCGGCCTGGACCGGCATCTCATCCTCCTCCCCTTCAAAAAGATGTGAGTTTACCGCCGCTGCCGGGCGTCCATTAGCGCGTCACAATCACATGAACGGTGCTGGCAGGTTGTCTGTGTGGCGAGGACGAGACACGGACCGCAGCAGTCCGGCGGGAGGTGCTCGCGAGGAAGTCCGGCTCACTTGCACGCAGTTTGTGCGCTACCACAAGGAGCATTGTGTGCAAGGGCTGCTGCATGTGCACAGGTATGGACCTGTGTGTGTGTGTTTATCTTTACTTTTCCAGGCATGTCTCGACCATATTTGTTTCTCTTCTTGCCACTAATTCTTTGCCCTTCTCTTTTGTTGTCCTTCCTACATTCTATTTACTCATTCTCTCCTAGTGCCTCAGGGGAGAACTCGAGTGCCCCGACTGGCGAATCCTTGCTCTGATACCGACGGACCATTCAGGGAGAAATGGCGCCGACACCAGCATGACCTCTACCTGACACATAAAGGCAGCGGCCACCATGACGTCTCTCCCCTCACCGCCCAAAAGTGCCTTAAGGTGTTGCTCTTCCATCCCTCGTGATAATCGCTAACTTTACTTCAACTCAATTTCACCCCTCTCCAACTCTAATGACACGCTTTGTTTTTATTCACTGGAAATGCAATGTTGACACATTAGGTACACCTTCAGTGGATATAAAAAATCTACACACCCTTGTTCAAATGACAGAAAAAAATAGATAAATCATTAAAAAAAAAAAATCCACCATCAATGTGACCGTTTAAGTAATTAACTCCAAATGAAGTTCAGCTGTTCTAGTTGGCTTTCCCTGACATTTTTTATCTATCTATTGTGGACCCGCTACAACAATGGAAATTAGCGTATTAATCCAATTTTATTCTGTTATGTTTACAGCATATTTATGATATACGTCGTGCTGAAAAGAGCCACTAGATGTCACCGTGTGTCTTTGAAGTTTCACGCACAAGGTTTAATTAATGAATACAATTAAATCAGTTAATTTAAGATGTCTTAAACAAAAAATCTATTAAATAAAATTAAATTTTAAAAAACTGAATAAGTGAATTATCACCACGCAAGCAAAGCATGTAAAAGTAAGCCTTCTTTTCAATCCAGAATATAAGCATTACTAACTGAACTAAGTCATTAATTTATACAACACAACAAAACATGTTTCAAATATTACATTTATATTAGTAACAGTATCTCATTGTCAATGAAATGGTACAAATGCTTTTAATCAATCATATTTCGGCTTGATATTTCCACTAGTGTTGTTGTGGTAGTCCCCTGTGGTAGTCCCCGTTGTTCAAATATGCAATATGCATTTGATATTTATATGCACCATGGTATCGGATTATGATCTGAAATCAAAGCTTGTGTGACTGGTCCACTTCCACCTTGTTTTCCTTTAAAAAATATTTTGCTGTCTTTAATCTGTAAATTAAATCATCACTGTGTAATAAACTGTGAATAAAGTTAAACTTAACTGAAATTACATTACAAATATTTAAAACAAAGGGTAAATTATAAAATAATAAAAATAAATCCAGAGTTAAATACTATGTGATAGTTAATTGATTCAAGAATATAGTTGTAGTAAAATATAACACGATTCAGTAAAGTGAAATTCAGTCAAATACAGTGAAAATAAATAGTTAAGAAACACCTAAATAAACTAATACACCAATTAATTTAAGATAAATAAATAATGACGTTAAATTACTCACTCTCTACTCAGTTGTTTTGATGGTCACAGAGCTGACATCAACTTTGAACTCCCAAGTTTAAACTTTTTCATTTGATTTGAAAGCACTGTATAAACTGTACTGTTTAAGTTGCTGCTGATTTATTTTTAATTCCTACTGTGAAGTTAACAAGATGATTAATTTGGAAAATGACTTGATTACTATTCAAACTTATTTATTATTTGCAAACTTTTAATCAGAATCTGTGTTTAAAAAATGGCACATATCCTGCTTAAGGATCCCCATTAATATGTGTCTATATAAAAATATGAATATCATCGTGTGCCTTCACATTATGTTGACTAAAGGCACGTGATCTCCGCCAATGTGAAAAGTGTGCGTGTGTGCATGATGTGAGTGCAAAATGTACAAGAGAATAAACAGGTTTTCATAAGTGCGTTTTACTGTGCGTTTTCGTTGGCATGGATAAAAAAATAAAAAATAAAAGACTTACAGTAGCATTGTTTACACATTTACAAAATTTGGTCAAAGAAGAAGAGAACGACAATCTCTCATCCTCAGACACACACGTAAAACAAAAGTACACTGTTTTGTCAAATATTATTAAGACATTTAAGTGCTTTAACAGCGGGGGCAGCGCTGCATTAAATGTCAACCTCCTTGGATGTCTGAAAACAGGTGGCTTAATCCGTTTAATTCTTATTCCAAAATAGAGATATTATGGAAGAGGATTAGGGACAGTGAAACGAGAAAAAAAGGTTTGGCAGGATTCTCACTTTATTCTCAGAATTCTGACTTTAAAGTGAGAATTCTTACTTTAAAGTGACCTGCCGCCATTAGGGGCGCTGTAGATAGGGGACCGAGTCCCCTAATTCGAGAGGTTTGCACCCAAACCTCAAAATGTATGGGGTACAATTATAGGAGCGACCTTTTTCAGACGAGGCACCTCCAGGGCAAAACAAGGGAGGCTCGACCAACCCATATTTAAAGTCAGAATTCTCACTTTAAAGTCAGAATTCTGACTTTATCTGTGCTACTATTATTCTCACTTTAAAGTCAGAATTCTCACTTTAAAGTCAGAATTCTGACTTTATTTGTGCTACTATTATTCTCACTTTAAAGTCAGAATTCTGAGAATAAAGTGAGAATCCTGCTAAACTTTTTTTTCTCTCTCTTCACTGGCCCTAATCCTCTTCCATAGGATATAGAACATAGTATTGCAAAGAACATTTTGGACTTGTCTTCCACTTCAACAATGTTTTTTCACAGTGACGTCAAGGCTTACGGTGTAAGGTTCAGCAATGAAGACCTCCGGTAATCAAAGTCCTCGTCCTAACTCCATCATCGCATCTTCCGATTGCTGTCCCGCGTTCCATCCATATCTTTCACTTTGAGGTGAGCTTGACCGTAGTGTTTTATAAGCGCGCCAGGCACCAGAGTCGCCAACGCAATGGCCAGCAGCTGGGCTAGCATGGCCCACGAGAAGATATCTTCCAGAGAGTGGATCTCTGAGAGGATGGCGCCCGTGCGCACGCAGATGAAGTTGTAAGGTATCAAACCTGAGAATGCAAACCCGCAGGAGCGCTTTTTAGTGAGCCGGGCGTTTGTGGTTTGTGTGGTGTTGAAAGATTGGGGTGCTCACCGATGAAGACGGAGAAAAAGAAGATGGGCAAGGGGATGTTGAGGACAGGACAGGTGATGTTAAGGAACCAGTTTGGAGTCATGGGGAAAAAGCGCAGGAAGAGGAGGAAAAAAAACAAGCTGCTACGGTTTTCCTCTACCTTACACAGAGGAGGAAGAGATAGGAAAGAGAGGAAGGATATGGACGGAAAGACAAGCACGATGGTGATTATATTGAGCAATTTTTAGGATGAGTTCATCCTTGAAGTAGCTGTGGAAAAATGGCCAAAATGACCGTAAAATTGTCATATTAGAATCAAATGGCAGACTTCCTGTGTCTTTTCACAGGCATGACTTCTTAAGACTTTTGGTGCGTTTAGCCTAGGGTACTTATAATAGACATGCCTACCAAATTTCATGTTGCTCAGTAAAACTGGCTTCAGGTCCTGAATTTTCATTTTTATGACACATTTTGGTTGACGTTCTCCACAAATTCTGTCTATCACGGTAAAACCGAACGTTCAAAATGATCAAATAGATTAAATACACAATACTCTATAAACATTTTATAAAAACTACTACTAACTTAACTTTTTTAAGTTGGTTTAACTTTGTATGCTTTTATGAGTAATTTGTACTAAAATCTTTTGATTAAATTGAACTATACTAGTTTTTGCGTATGGATAACTTAACATAAATTAGCTGTAATTTAATAAAATGTAGTTATTTCATGATTTTAAACCTTATTTCTATTGTTTCAAAAAAGGTAATATTTACATATAAAATTATTTATGATTTATTTATTTATTTACATACTAAAAAAAAAAAACTTAATGTATGTAATGTAATATTTTATGTCTTGTTTCATCTTTTGTGTATGTTTCATATATTCAATTTATTTTACTGTTTTGTAATTTTATTTTACTCTGCTGTTGACATTGTAAATGATAATCTGTTCTCAGTTTCCTTACCTGGTTTGAATAAATTAATAATTTCTGTTAGATTATAGAAACTATGCTCATAGCAGGCGGCACAGTGGCCAACTGGTTAGCATGTCTGCCTCCCAGTGCAGAGGTTGGAAGATCGAATCCGGCCTTCCTGGGTGGAGGTTGCATTTTCTCTACGTTACTGCGTGGATTTTCTCTGGGTAATCCAGTTTCCTCCCACATAGCGAAAAATATGCATGGTATGTTAATTGAACTCTCTGAATTGTCCCAAGGTTGTTTGTCTGTGTGTACCCTGTACCCTTGAGGTGTAAAAAAAATAAAAATAGATTCGGTAAATATCGTGATATTACAGCGCACAATTCTCGTATCGATTCAATATGCAGCCGAATAGATTTTTTTAAGATACATTTTTTATGGAAATATTCAACAAAATGTCTTAATTTAAGCATGTAAGAATGTTATATTAATGGAACATTAAGCCTTAAAATTTGATTTGTTTGTTTGTTAAATACGGTGGACCACAGTTTATAAACCTGAAGTACATTTTCATACAAATCTTACAGTGTACATGTACAAGTTTATTGATGAGTATTTTCTCAATTTGAGTAAAAAAAAAAAATCACAATACTTGATTTATAGATTAGTATCGGGATTAATCAGTATCGAATCGCATCGTGATTTATGAATCGTGATACAGATCGAATCGCAAGCTACTAGGCAATTCACACCCCTACAGTGTACCCCCTCGTGAGGACACAGTGTACTTATGGTTTGGACTTGTTAATTGTATCCAGTAATTTTAAAACTAACATTTATAAATTAGTAACTGAGAAAAATTGGGTTGCTGTAGAGAATGTATTTAAAAAATTAAGGGTGTAATCAAACCATTCAAGTTCTGAAAAACTTTAACTTTTGAGTTGATCAACTAAAAAAAAGTGAATCAACAATTTAAAAAAAAACGTGAGCCAACCGATTACAGTGGAACCTCGGAGTTCGAACGTCTCGGAACTCGTACAAATCGGACTTCGACCAAAAAATCTGAGTAAAAAATACCTTGAAGTTTGACCTCATTCTCGGAGTTTGAACACCGAAGCAAACCAAGAAAAGCCGAACGTACCTCGATCGGGTAGCTGAGTGAAGCCGAGTGATGCCGAATGCTCACGTGCGGTAGTTGAGACGAAGCGCTGCTCATTTCCAGTCAAAGTGGGCGAATACTCCCGGAGGTGCTCCGTACATTCACGAGTGCATTTGGATTTTTCCACAACAATTTTCTTTGACATGGGCCCAAAGAAAGACAGCAGTGCCAGTGGCAGAAAAGAAAAACGTACTGTGCTATGAACCATAGTGGATTTAGGAAGGAGATTATCTTGCCGTTGTAACTACTTCCGTAAATAATGGCACAAGGACCCCCCTTAGCTGTTCAACAACGTGCCTGATGCTAAACAGCGCACAAGGACCCCTTGTAAAATACACTAACTCGGCACTAAACTAAACTATGCATTCATTAACATAGCATTTTTTATCCACTGAGGCCATCACACCACAACAACAAAGGTAAGGTATTTTTTAATGTTAAAACACTGTACAGTGTGTACATGTTTTTTTACATAAATATAAATTAAAATGGGAATTTTCTGTTTTTGGAGCTTGAGAACAGATTAATTGCATTTACATTATTTCCTAAAAAATGTTTCGGAGGTTGAACAATTCGGACTTAAAACACTTCACAGGAACGGATTGTGTTCAAACTCCGAGGTACCACTGTACCTCATTTTTTTTTTTTTTGCTTATTCAACAGTGTAGCAACGAGCAAAAAAAATAATCACCATACCTTTCTCTGCAGCAGCGCCACTTTGTCCGGGAAAACGCGAACCACATGCTGCTTCCCAAAGGCGGACGACAGCAGGTAGCAGAATGTTGAGCCCGTGGTGGTGAGCAGGCATGCTAGCGCCAAGCCTTCCCAGGGTCCGAATATGGCACCGGCCAGCATGTTCTGACCCGGGAAACAATAACGAGCAGTGATAGTGAATCAGGTTCTGGATTGTGAAAGGAAACGAGCGTCTCACCAAGAAGGAGGAGCCGGGAATGGCAAAGGACTGCTTGTAAAGGTACGCGCTGCAGAAGAGCAGCAGAACGTAGCCGTGGTGCTTCTGTTTGTAGAACTTGAGCATCTCGGCGAGCTCCCGAAGCTCGTCCAGATCTGACGGGAACTTCAGCCTGGAGAATGGGAAAAACACAAACTCCAGAACTTGGTTCAGTAAACCTCAAAAGATTGAAAAGAGAAATCACTAGACAGTGGATGCCCCAACACTTGCAGATGAATCTGTTTGTGGATATTTATTATTTTATTTACATATTTTTGCGTGGGCACCTTAGTTGTAACATTTTGCATGCTTCCTACTTGATGTTTCAGTACTTTTATCCGTCACAGCTTCCAGGACTAAAATACTATGATTGACAGTCTAAAGATAGTCTATATGAATGGCCTTTAAGGGAAATGTCAAAGTTGGATTATTTCTTTTTGATGCACCTAAATTGCTCTTGTCTGTTTCGTCCAAGTAGTGTGATTTATTGTTGGTTGGCCGCCCCTGAGGAACACAAGCTGTGTGTGTGTTGCATTCTGGGAAATTTAGCTATTTTTGACTCTTTACAGCAAAGGGAATGAAGGATGTTGGAGTAGTTGACACGCATTTGTGAAGCGGCGACTACAGACAGTCCGCTTTTGCTAACGAGGAGACAAGACGAGTGTTTACGCCAGAGCCATTACGCAATGGGTGAAAATAAAAGTGCCCACCATGACACATTTCCCTCCCGAAATACTTAACACGTTCAAGAGTCGCGTGTGCTCATGATGGCCAATGGCGAGGCCACATGTTGGGCTCTGCGACCAATAGGAAGTGGCGCTGATGAGAGGCTCAGCAGGTGCTGGACGAGAGCCACGGGCTTATGTTACATACAAGTACAAGGGGGATTATTTAATTTTTTTCTGGAGAGGGGATTATATTGTGTGTGTTTCTGCCCTCTTCAGCTACGCAGCCGCTTGAATATAATGAAAGAAAACGTAGCAATTAAGATACTATAATGCCCCTGCATCTGGGCAAGGAGAGTCAAAGTTGTGTGAGAAGTGCCTTGCCCGAGGACACAACGACACATGACTGAACAACCGTCTCTACACCCTGAGCCACGGCTGCCACACAGAAAGGGGCGTCTCAGGCAGAAGGGCATAAAAAAGGCGGAAGTACTGTATATTGGCAGCAAATGGAAAAATAGTAATGCCAAATCCCCTGTTCCGAATTCCACCACCCCCACCCTATGTTGCTGAAAAATTATATGGGGCATCCGTATTAAATAAGGGGGCACAAAGCTGGAAAAAAAAGAGCGGCTCTACTATATATCAAAAGGAAGTTATAATAAATTCCATCTGTACGCTTTTCCTTGTTCCCCCTTATTGTTTTTTGTTTTATTTATTTATTTTAGCTGGAGGAGGCAATGAAAATCCTGTGCTGCTCTGCCACTGCCCATTGTACAATAAACTGTAAAACCCTGTCATTTCTTTACTTTCAAGTTTAATTTGTCCTGTTGAAAAATAGCACTGTAATGTGTAATATACAATTATTACAAAATTAAAGGATAAGTGTGACTCATTAATTGTTGACCTACTTGTAGTAGTGGGGCTTTGGCTGGGGGGCCCCAGGCATGGCCGGCGTCACGTACTCATCCGCCGGCAGGAGGTGAGTGGAGAGCACGTAGAGGTAGACGCTGGCCGCCGCCACGGTGGCCGCTAACCCGGCAAGGGAGCGCATGTTTTAGCGGCTCCGCTCAGTGACTTGTGCATTTAAGAAGGGAAATACGAGGCAGGCGGCTACGTGGTGCGGTCCAGTTGGACGACGCACCGACCCCGGGAAGGCTCGGTGTCTATTACCCGCCGACACGCGACTCATGACAGCATCGGATCAGGTGACACCCGGCGAGTGGCAACTTTCTCTGGTAAGACTCGTTTACGTTTTTGTTTGGTTGTTTGTTTGTTTGTTTTAAACAAGCGATGCTCTCTTTTTCTTCTAAGCCAAATTAAACGTGTCGGTGTTCATGACGTGAACTTGTTTTTAAGGAATGTATGCCCGTTTAAACTGGTCAATTGAAGGACCGTTGATTAGCTGCCGTGCACACTAGGTTGTAGTGAGAGGGTCTGGCTACAAGATGGTGGCATGGTAACAAGTTACAAATGGGTCTGTGTACTGCACTGCGGTTGGAATAGTTTTGGATTTTAGTGGTGTCAACAGTGCTCACGTTCGTTACTCTATTAGGATTTAAAAATACTTTTGTCAAAGTTGAAGTATCAATTTAAGCATTTTAGTTATAAATTAAAAGTGTACAGTAACGGTAAAACAGAAATTTTTACAGGTTATCTTAATTTGACTTTTAACATTTTAAATGAACTTGTCCAACTGTTCAGTGTTATGGGGGGGGGGGGGGGGGGCGCACAACTTGCTGTTTTTTGGGGACCTTCATGGCAACATTCATGAAAGGCTTCTAATCAATGTGATGATTGCACACTTTGATGCTGACAGCTGGACACAGTTGTCGTTACTAGAGATGAGTTTAATAAACTGAGCTCACTCAATTGTGCAGTTGACGGTCGACAAAATCACAACTGTGGTTTTGACACTTTGTCTCACAGACCAAAAACTACTCAACTCGGAATTTCATTTCATACAAAGTGCTGTACATGGAGTAAAAATCAGTCATGGAATAAAGTAGGTAAAACAAGGTAAAGTAGGTAAAACAAAAATAACACCAAATAAATTAATAATTATTTTAAGTGGGTAAATTAATAAGTCAATAAAATAACACAAGTAGATAAGTAAATAAAATAAATAAATTAATAACAAAATACAGCAAGCACTATAAAACATTGAAACAATGATGAGTTTCATGCTGAGTCAAACGCCAAAAAAAAACAAAGATGTGTTTTAAAAGTGCGTAGAGAGGGAGGTTTCCTAATATTTAACAGAAGGTCATTCCAAAATCCATGGGGAGAGATTTGTCTAAAATCTCCCTAACATTTTAGAGGAAAATAATGTGGTTAAGCAGAATTTAAATTTAAGTTAAAAAATATATTAAAAAATAGGAGTTTATTATCTAGAAATGAAAGTTGGTTGATCATTAATAAGTGGAAATATATGTTTAATGTCTTCTGTATTCATAATTGTTCTTTCACCATGCAAAAATATTTTTATCCAAATACCTGATTATTCAATAGAATTTTCCGTAGGATATTTGAATACCAAAATATTCTATAGCTGCAGCACAAGAGGGGTCTGCAACCCACAGTGCTATACTGTATTATACCTAATATAAATGGATAATGAAAGAAATGACCTGACATTTGGGGAGGACTGACCATCGGGAATTTCATGAATTTGTCAAATGCCCAGTCCATCCACAGCGACGAATCAAATCGGGACGTTGGACACTGCAACACCGCTCCCCGGAAAAAGTTCAGGCTCAGGATTTGTTTTTACTTTAAGCCCTGTTGTTAGTAGCTCTTCTGGTTTACCACCAAGTGGCATGCCTGGTTTAAATGTGCACACACTGCAGAGCAAGGAGTAGCGTTCACAGACACACTTGATGAATAGGCATGAGCCGATATGAGCAAAAATATCAAAGTATTAAAATTACAGCTCTAAAATGTGCTTATTTGAAATATTTGGGAAAATAAAAACAGAATTTTTTTTCATGTAATACATTGTATTTCGTTTTGAAACAAACAAAAAAAAAGTAAAAAACATTACATTACACAGTACATTAAGAAACATGTACCATGTTAAGTTCATAAGTAAATAAATGTTGATATTCTTCCTCTGTTTTAAGTTCTTGGCAAGACACAGTGTCTAATCACTGGTGAGCTATTTTTAAAACGCACTTCACATGTACACTTTTTTTTTTTAAACTAAGTATAATGCAAACTAAGGCACATCTCTCTTTCCTCGCTCAAGGACTCCCTCACGCTCCTCCTGCACGTACACTAATTGAAGGAAATTAACTTCAAAGATGCTCTAAAAGCTAGAAGTTTAGGAGCAGGGTTCAAGTTGTTCTATCATGGTGTAGATAGGAAGAGAAATGGAGTCGGAGTTATCGTGAAGGAGGAGTTAATTATAAATGTCCTGGAGGTAAAAGAGAGTCAGATAGAGTGATGAGGAATCGAATGTGTGATGATCAATGTTGTTAGTGGGTATACGCCACAGGTAGGATGTGAGCTGGAGGAGAAGGATAACTTTTAGTTGGACCTTGATGAAATGATGCAGAGCATCCCTAGAAATGAGAGAGTTGTCTTTGGTGCAGACTTCAATGGACATGTTGGTGCAGGAAACAGAGGTGCTGAGGAGGTGATGGGCAGGTTTGGTATTGAAGAGGGTCTTCTGCCCAGATTTAGTCATAACTGTTTTAATTTCCTTATTTCCTCAGTAGAGCTTTGTGAGTGTTATCGCAATTTCTGCCAGGTGCCGTCATGACTGGGACCTCCTCTATTTCCACAACAATGGGCCATTGTCAATGTGTTTGAATGATGTCTCCAGGTGCCGTCATGACTGGGACCTCCTCTATTTCCACAACAATTGGCCATTGTCTGTGGTTGAAGTCAATATGTAATGAATGATGTCTTTAAAAGTCTTATCTCATGTCTGGTGAACTCCGGGTGGGCTGTTTGCGGGGGGCTTTGTGGTACCGCCCTTCAAGATAGTATAAGAATGTTGTAAGTCCTCTGAAATCTTCGCACTTGTGAGAGACTGCAGCCATTGTCTGGAACTCATTTGTGCCCGGAATATTCTGTAGAAATAAAAGCTTCGAAGCAACTGTTCATCGATCTCCAGACTGCATTCGGATAACCAACATTCTCACTACCCGAAAGAAAACGAACACCTGGAGGAAAGATCTGCCTCCTAACAGTATCCAGTAGAGGAACGCAGAAGGACAGATGGTGGTTGACTTTGCAAAAACAATGGAAATGGCTGTTGTGAATAGTTTCTTCCAGAAGAGGCAGTAACATAGGGTGACCTAAAAGAGTGGAGGTAGGAGTTCACGGGTAGACTACATCTTGTGTAGACGGTGTAATCTGAAGGAGATCAGCGACTGCAAAGTAGTGGTAGGTGAGAGTGTAGCCATACAGCATAGGATGTTAGTGTGTAAAATGACTCTGGTGATGAGGAAGACAAAGACGGCAAAGGCAGAGCAGAGGACGAAAAAGTGGAAGCTGAAAAAAGATAGTGTTGTATGACTTTCAGGACGGAGTTGAGACAGGAGGTACTTCCAGATGACTGGACAATTACAGCAAATGTGATCAGGGAGACAGGTAGGACCAGAGACTTACCATTAGGTAAACCTAAGCAGTTGCCTAGGGCCTCACGTTCTAGATGACTCCATAAAATTCCTCATACACTAATGGCCAATATAGTTGTTGGAGAGGCTAGGTTTGGACTGTATAGGTGCGATTCAAATAGAGTATCTCTTTTCGCCCTCGGGGTGTCAGTCAGAACACAAAGCAACAGTGGAGCGAAGATGTGGATTGGCAGCTTTAATCCAGGAACATCAGCAAGAGGCGGTTACAGTAGTTGCACTTTAGTGTACAGGCATACAGGCATGGGCTGCTATGATGCAGGCACTGTGGCTAACTATGGATGCTTGCAATCCTGAAGTCCGGTGTATGCATGGTCTGATCATTTATGTGTGTATGGTTCAATGTGCGTATGGTTTGTTGACATTCTGCTGTTTCAATTTAATTATAACTGTTTTGATTTTAGTTATAACAGTTTAGATGTAGTCATAACTGCTTTAATTTCCTCAGCAAAGCTTGATGAGTGTAATAATGTGACGGAACGTTTGAAGATTCTTCCTTCCTTTTCCCACGTAATTAGCCATCTGTTTTGGGGGAGAAAATGTGTTAAAAAGGATTCCTTTGTAAAGTTGTGTTTGCTTTGGGGGGGGGGGGGGCAGGTTGTCTGCGGCCTACTGTGTTTTCGCCCGGTTGGCTATCTGTCGGGGTGCCAGGTTGTCTGACCTACTATATTTCCACATCAATCGGCCATCTGTCCATGTGTATTGAGTACTGTGTCTTGGGACTTAGGGGCGGCACTGGAGAGGGACGGGGCTTAAGGGCAGCAAAGGAGGAAGAGGAAGGGAAGGTTTTTTTTGGGGCTGCTATGCTGAAACTATAAGAACGACTACAAGTGGGAGGGGACACACACACACAAGGGGAACCACAGCGATTTTGTCTGTATCTTGTCTGTGTCCAGAAATTTCTGTAAAATAAATCCTTCGAAGGACCTGTTCACCGATCTCCAGTCTGATTTTACGAACACGCGGAGAACATAAGGATCATTTTCTAAGAGGTTCAATGTGTGTATGTTTAGTAACAAACCACTAAACATTATTGTGGCCGACTACGGCCGTGGACGTCGCGTAATGGCGGCGCGCAGTGAGAGCATAATGTCCCAAACTGACGGCAGACATTATGTGCAAAGTGGGGCAAAACATGCAAATAAGCACACAAAACTTTAGTGAACTTCTCTACTAATGTCTAACACGCAGAAGAGAACACATTTATGTAGCTAAATGGTGTTTAAGACACTTAATTAGTTACATAGCGAACTTCAAAGAGGTACTCAACGAGCTGTCAATCAAATCGGAGTCTGAGCTTAATAAGGCACACAAGACACACGGTAGTGCGACAAATAAACACGGTACACATAAACTAAAACACTACTTAGTGTACTGACTTTTGGTCAAAGACGCACACGATCACCACAGCTCGCAACACAGTCTGTCATGGTGGCGTCCAACTGCACAATAACCGCTGCGCAACAAGTGATGGACCCAGAATGCAATGCGCGAATAACAGAAGTAACGTCACTCTATTCTTAACGTGGAATATGGAAAATATACAAATATAATAATGATGACTATTAATATTTGGAACCTTTTTAACAATAGTTTTTACTTATTTACGCAAATTAGTTATATTTTTGATCCAAATCATGTCGCTAAAATGCAAGCAGAAGGCTTTTTGTAACGTATGTCATTTGGGGCCCTCCCCTCAGTTTCCACTAATGGATCAGTCCATCTTATTGCGCATGTGCATGCACAAAAACAGAGCGGAAGGGCGAGAAGTAACGGCAACGAGCGAAACTGAGAAGAAAGGAGAACGTAAAAAATTTAACAAAGTTATCCCAGTGGGGCTGAAAAGAATGAGGAGGAAAGCAAAAAGTTGATTGCCAAGTTACCAAAAACGGCAAATATTTTCACTGCGTCTATGGAAATTTACAGCCTGCAGCAGCAACAACAAGATCGACACCTGTTGGGGACGCAAAAGTAGTGAGTAACTGTTTAGCTGGTGACATTTCCCCTGTATTGATAAGTATTTCTTCATCTCCTTGAACTTGGGAGGGCCCGTTATCATTGCAGCTTACCTCCCGCATGACGGTTGCTATTTTTAGAACAAGTCGGGACATGTACGTCACTACCCTGGCTACGTGACATATTTAAGCTCATTTTAAATGAATTAATGTGCTGTTGGACAGTTTAAACAATGTTCATATATTTGTAGCATCACTTGTTTCTCCTGTGAGTTGCAGCCAGCCTGTTTTTAGGCTTGTCATGATGCATTTTCCAATCTGGCCTAAAGTGAGTTCTTTTTTAAAGTTTTGTCTTAAGAAGTCACCCCGCAAGGAATATTCTTTCACTTTAAAGCTACTGAACGTAGAATATTCCATTTCGAATTGCTACTGCCACCTGCTGACGAAAAATGAAACTGCACATACCGTTAGCTGAGAGATGTAACGTCGCTGCGGTCTGTTAAAGCTACATTACTTCACATCCGCAGACAGGGCACGGGAAATTCTAACCCGAATCAAATCTGAAAACTATTGGCCAGAGTCTTGCAGGAGTACCCATTGTGAACAGCTAAGGTGTTAATCTACTAATTAGAAGGCATTTCAGTCATAAATGGTCAAATAAAAAGCTTATTGTAAAGTTATTTTTTGGAAAAAAGTTGCATATTGCAGCTTTAAGCATTAAATAATCGTTTGGGGTTTTTCACTGAGCAGGAAGGGTTTGAAATATATAACCAGCAACATAATGTATAGTGCTCAGCGCAAAAGGGTACCCCCCCTTTGAAAAGTAACATTTTAAACAATATCTCAATGAATACAAAAACAAGTGGGAAAGTTTTTTTTTAAGTAACACCTATTTATAATCAACTGTCTGCTTGACACCTGTGTAATGGATAATGAGACTCACCTGTAGACGTTTGTAGTCTAAAATTTGGGCAAGTTGAGCTTTGCTCCAGAGACGTTCTGTGGGGTGTACCCATTTTTGCAATTTAAATTTAGTCTTCGTCATCATTTTGGAAATTGTTTTTGTGTTCATTGACATTAGTGTTGTTCCGATACCATTTTTTGGCCCCCAATACCGATTCCGATACCCAGCTTTGCAGTATCGGCCGATGCCGATACCATAACAATACCTACGTTTTTTTGTTCTCATTTTGTCCCGTTATTTCATTTTCCACACACCCTATTAAAAAAATAATGTGTTCCTCGTGCACTTTATTTACTGCCACATAATGTTATTAATGTTATTAAATCCCCCAATTCTAGATTAAAAACATAAGGCATATATATATATATATATATATATATATATATATTAAGTGTTAAGAATTCTTCAAGCTGTTTTGTGTGTGATGTTTAAATATCTTATTTTGAAATCTATGCTTTTATTTGGAAGGCTGCTCCGTAGTTCTGTTTCCTGTTTCACATCTCTGTTCATCATTCACCTCATGCATTTATATTTAGCTTGTGCAAAACGTTAACTTATTGATGTTCGTCCAAAACAATCTATCTGGACATACTGTAAAACTTATTTTAAACAGTCACTCACGTCTCACAGGGAAACCAAAATGACATTGCCAAAAATCGGGAGATTCTTCTTCTCCAGACACTTAGTGAGGTGGATTTCAACATTTTGTGGTAACTAGCGCTAAATTTAGTTCAGTCTCAATTGTGTTTGTGTCCGAGTGGATTAGTAATTATTTTAGTAATACAAAGAACCACGAACATTGAATGTGGCGACATCAGATTATGAATAAATAAATGAGGATTTTGATTGTATTCGTGTTTCTCCAAAAGTGAAAGTAAACAGAACGTGGTGCCCTTATAGGCTTTTGAGGGAATTACGACCTCCTCAAGCGCCAATCAAATTACTAAGTCGTCCAAAAAGAAAACATCAATTATTGCTACAGTGCATTGCAGAGTTTGTCACATTTTTACACTCGACTGCTAACTGTGGCCTATATGGAGGTCAATTGGGTGCAAAAGTGACACATACCCGTAACATGAGGCATGTGCCTATACATTAACTACACGTATCTTCATATATGTACCCGTAAACCAAATGCACATATACGTAACTGCATATTCGCATCCGTAAACCACGAGGTACATATGCGTAATTGAAGATCCATAGCCGTAAAAAAACACAACCATGTCGTGGGAATATTTTCTAAGTGCACAGATACAAATCACCAAACACGGGCTCTCGAATCTGCAGTTGCGACACTGTGCTTTGATCGGCACATTAATCACCGCCAAAACGGGTGCAAAAGTGACAAATACCGTAACATGAGGAATGTGCACATACAAAAAAAATGCACACAAACGTATCTGCATATTTGTACCCGTACACCTGGAGGCGCATATGTGTAATTGAAGATTCATAGTCTTAAAAAAACACACACAACAATATCGTGGAAATATTTTCTAAGTGCACAGATAGAAATCAACAAACACGAGGTCTCGAATCTGCAGTTGCGACACACTGCTTTGATTGGCACCTAATCACCGCCTAAACTGGTGCATAAGTGCCACACACTTGTAGAGCATGAGCCACCCACTTGTAGAGCATGAGCCACACACATGTAGAGCATGAGCCACACACATGTAGAACATGATCTGTATGCGTAAGTGTTGTAAAATACTCTGACAGCAAATCTGTATCGGGGATTAAACTTTATCAAACATTCATTCTCAACCACATGGACACGAATCATCAGTTACAAGTGCACGAATCTGCTCTTCTCACTCACTGCTTGAAAAAAAAAAAGCGAGCCCCATGTGTGCAAACTTTTGCACCTCTTTTCGCACCTAAAGAACCGAGGCGTATTCTCGTAGAGCCAATCGCGCTGATCTGTATGTGTAGCTTCATGCGCGTTCCCGACAGACACGTGACGCCTTTTGTCCTATCAGTTTCTTGACTTTGAATTGCAATGTTGTTTTGTGGAAAACACTACTTCACCTTTCTATTTTTATGCAGGATCGTGAGTGGTCGGCGGCAACAATGAATACACAGAGACTTGATATACTTTTGCAAGAATAACTGTGTCTTTTATTCCCCGCATATAGCAATCAACATTTATACTGTGCTAGGATAATCGTACGTTTTATCCCCCGCAAACAGTAATCAACACCTGCGCTTTGCTAGAATGATTATACCTTTCATTCCCCGCAAACGGTCGATTTGCTAGAATGATTATACCTTTCATTCCCCGCAAACAGCAATAATCACGACTCGATTTGCTAGAATTATTGTACATTTTATTCCCCGCAAACAGCAATCAATACACTACAACGTTAAGCAGCATAATATGATAATCATCAGCGCTTACCTTGCCACTAGACCGAGGAGCCCACGGTCCGGGTGAAGCAAGCTGCAACAACGGCTGGGCAATCATACGTGTTCCACAGCTGACTCCGTCCGGACCGTGTGCCGCTCCGTTTTTTATTCGTCAGCAAAAAGTTGTGAGCGTGAGAAACCGGGCTGTCCAAGCCTTCTCCCAGACACTCTCGAAAACATGTTTGCGAAGCAGGGAAGGCTGTAGTATAAACAAGGAAGAGTTCCCAGGCTGATCCCGCCCTTTATTTACAAATTGTTGGGCACCTGAAATCGTACAACAGTTCAGGACAACAACATATCCTTATATAAGAGGTTTCATGAGGACATATCAAACCATGGTTATTTTTCCCTTCAAATGTCTATACCAATTTTAACTGAACTCTTCTTGTGTCTTGAATTGTGCGTTGCATGTGTACCTTATCTTATTTTTGTCAAAATTTACGGCCTCTCTTTTGTAGCTGTTAGAAAACGATCTATGTTTTCCGCGTGTTAATTGTTTTCAGAATCAGAGTTGAGATCTGTGAAGTTTTTCCTTCAAAGGTTTTATTATCAGAAATTTCTGAGACACAGCCGAGCTCACTGAATCAGTGATTTCCCTCAGTGTGTGTGTTTACAGCGGACTCACAGCATTCTTATACAATATTGAAAAAGTAGTACAAGCCTCCTACAGGATACAGCTCCCCCCCTCCCTTAATCCCCCAGTCCTGTGAATCATGGAAGGGAGACAGGAGAAAGCAAATAAGACTTTGACAGCATCATATTTTAGTTCAACCCCAGAAGGGAGACAGGAGAAAGCAAATAAGACTTTGACAGCACCATACCCAGATCTGTCCTTTAGACCTTAGACCTGATGACCTGATGAGCAGAAACTCTGACAGCACTTAAACATACACATCCTCAGATAAAACACAGGAAACCTCCCAACACAACACTTTCCCAGATAAGTGGAAGGAAGAATCTTCACTCATCAAACTTTACTGAGTTAACACAGTTATGACTAAATCTAAACAGTTATAATTAAATTGAAACAGAAGATTGTCTTCATAGCACAGTCCAATTATGGCTGATCAGAGTGGAGATCTATCACAGGTCAGTTTCACCGCTAAAAGCGAATCTTGCATAAATCGCTAATGGCACTGATAGTTGCATGATTGTCAGCGTGTTAACTTGAAAAAATCAGAATATATTGTTAATTTTTTTTAACATTTCAGTAAATGCTAAGAATACAACATTGAACAGATGATGCTTGAGGGTGATAGTTAGGTTATCTTTCATTAGACATTTATCTCAAATATGTTTTCTGTCCTGTAAACAATCCTGGCATATTCATCAAGTCCGTCCTTCTACCTCTGGGGTATCTCCACATCAAGCCCGTTCTTTTCATTCTGTTTGTCCTGCCATGCCACATCTGGGGTTTCTGCAAAACCATCCACTGTACAACAAGAATTGCAAAGGTTGGGTTTCAAATGTGTGTTTCTGTTTAAAAATGATATTGTTGAGGAAATAACATCTTGTCTTGAAAATAATGTTTGTTCCTTTCTTATATTCTTTGTTATTATTATTGACTTATTATTAAAATATTTAAGTTAATCAAATGTCAGGTTTACCTGCAGACATTTGTAGAAATCATCACTCAACAAAAGGAGGCAAAGACACCGAAACTTTTGTTGCTAGCCAGAGAACAAGGTACGGAGGCATGGCAACCAGATGCTCTCCCTTCCTCTCGTTCAGCTTGGTCTTTATTGAACACAGCAAAAGCCCATCCCAGCCCATACAGGGTGTGGCTAATCATTATCAGAGGTGTTTACACCAGTCATATGTTATTCTAAGGCAAGGTATTTTTGCTTAGTCATTTGTTTACACCAGTCATCAACCCTTGGCAGCCGTCGTCATGCGTCAGTCGTGGATCTGATAAGCGTCTCCTGGGCCTTAATGCGTCTGTTCAAAGCGATCTTCATCCAACACTTCTTCACTGCAGACATTCTGAATATGTTTGACAAAAGGCATAATGCACAAATTCCCACAACAACCAGCTTAAATACGTTTTAGTGAATGTATAATGAATATATATATAATTTTCCTAACATTACCCCGTTTATTCTGCATTTGCACTAGAACTTATCATCAAAAGAAACTCATAGAAAACTTTATTCAATTGAATCATTAACCAGTTGCTAAATGTAATCAGACAGCAAAACGTCATGAACAACAGGAGGTTAGTAGAAAGGATCTGAAGGAAGAAAAATGTTTTCCTCCAAATCAAGTAAGTCACTAATGTCACTCAAGTCACCATTGAGATTACCGAGCAAAAGATACATTTCTGCCAATTTTGAATTTGTGGGGGCTAGAGCAGTTGAGATAAGCCGGTTGAGCAATGCGCGAATGCAGGGAATACAACAACATCCACACAAAGTAAGAATAGCTGTAAACATGGCTGTAGAAATCAGGACAGAAAAAACTAAGTGTTTATACTTTCCAAATGTTTTATCCCACCACTTAAACCAGATAGAGGCGTCCACCCCCGAATACTCCTTCATTCTGTGGTTTAGAATGCGCAGGCCCTCGATAGCCCTCGTGAGTGACCCATCCGGAGCTGTGTTATTCGGAATGAATGTACAGCACTGGTCACCGAACATTGTGCACACTCCTCCTTGTTCCGCCAGAAGCATGTCGACCGCGATGCGGTTCTGGAAGGCCATGAGTGATGTAGCAGCCAATTGTTCTCTTACGGCATTTGTTTTGTGGAAAACACTACTTCACTTTTATATTTTTATGCAGGATCGTGAGTGGTTGGCGGCAACAATGAATACACAGAGACTGATATACTGTGCTAGATTAATTGTGCCTTTTATTCCCCGCAAACAGCAATCAACACCTGTACTGTGCTAGAATAATTGTACCTTACATTCCCCGCAAACAGTAATCAACACCTGTATTGTGCTAGAATAATTGTACCTTTTATTCCCCGCAAACAGCAATCAACACACTTCAACGCTAAGCAGCAGAATATAATCATCATCAGAGCTTACCTTGACACTAGACCGGAGAGCCGACGGTCCGGGTAAAACGAGCTGCAAAACGGCTGGGCAATCTTATGTATTCCACAGCTGACTCTACCCGAACCGTGTGCCGCTCCGTCTTTTATTCGTTAGCAAAAAGGGGTGAGCGTGAGAAACAAGGCATACAACCCGAGAATTCCCAGGCACCCTCGAAAGCATGTTTAGGTCTACAGTATAAACAAGGCATACAACCTGGGAATTCCCAGGCACCCTCGAAAACATGTTTAGGACTATAGTATAAACAAGGAAGAGTTCCCAGGCTGATTCCGCCCTTTATTCACAAATTGTTGGGCACCTGGATTCGTACAACAGTTCAGGACAACAACATATCCTTATATAAGATGTTACATGAGGACATATCAAACCATGGTTATTTTCCCTTCATTCCACCCCCTGGACTCATGAAACCTCATAATATTTTCAGATAACGCATTGGTCCTGGCACATTTGTCCAAATCAAAAATGGGTTCATTATAGACCCATACCCCTGTTATAGTTTTGTCGTTTGATGATCCTCCCATAATTGACCAGTATGGAAAGTGATTGTTTCCCATAGATATTATCCATACATGTTATTTCAAAATATCGTCCCCTTATTCCAAAAGTGTTCTAGTTAATTTGTCATCCATGGCGCGTTTTACCCGTTTCACATAGAAGCAAGTACATACATTGAGTAAAGATATCGCACATCATACCACAATAAGTACAATCAATGGAGGAGTCAGTATTTTTCGTGCAAAGGGTGATAATCCTCTAAATATATCATACCAGTGCGACGCTGATGATTGTTCCAGTACCTGTTCCCTGGCTACCACTGTCATTATCCGTAATTTTGTAATGTTATGACGGTGTTCTTTCACCATCTGTTTTAGCACCTCAGAGTCGCTCAGTGTGCAACTGTACTTCTCCAAGGAGATACCCAAACGGTTGTCATGCAACACCTCCCACTGGATCAAGGTGAGAGCTGTGGCATCAGTGAAATTGGTTAACCGATAAGTATGATTGTTCCATGTCCACAGATAGACATCCTTGAGGCAGCCAGAGAATGGTACTTTCGGCAACTGGGGATGCAACCGGGTTGTAGCTACACATAAGGTGTGTGGCCCTACCTGATATAGCACATCTCGGGGCACCTCAAAATCACAGTCACACATTGCATTTTCCTCTTTCAGGCATGGATTGGTGTAACCTTGATTTAGCATACAGACTTTTCCTCATAGTCATATTTGTTTTGGGTGCTAACCACTCTCCTTTAATGTGTAAAATCCAGTATGCATTTAAAGCTATGACGGGTAATACATAATACCTGCATACTGTCTGAGAGTTGGTTACATTATATTGCACCCATGTGCCGGTGCACACAGTGTCATTGCAAACAGTTTTTTCCGCCTGTAAGCATAACCAAACATTAGTAGTAATATTCCATATCCTTCGCCATTCGTAATAATTATTTGTTATTACAATTGCTTTCAATCGATTTACTTTGGCATGTATGTATTGCAATGACCACGCAGTCCAATTCATCCAATCACTCATATTTTGCAATACCTCATTAGTGGAGTTGTTTACTTTTTCTCGAAACTGCACTTGTTTTTCCCAAATTAATACATTCTGTGCTTGACCTTGCACCGCAGTTGGCATCCACTGTGCCACTTTTACTGCATCATGTGTGTATTGACCAGTGTAGTGCAGCTTGCTTGTAGTAATCTGGTTGTCAATCAGGTTGGCGGATCCCAGCAACGTTCCTGTCCCCCCCCAGAAGAGTGTCATACCACGCCCGTCGAGCACGATGACACTCTGGTAAGATAGGGAACTTGATTGTCCAACGTACCTCAGTTCGAATCAGTCCATGTGCCATCTTCATACAGGTTGGCACGATAGGAACAACGTGGGTTGTGACATCGGTGGTAGTATTAGGGGACACCCATATGGCATACCGGGACGTGGATCGTCCCGTGATTTCGGAACCATTGGCTATCCACGTGTCTTGGCTCACTGTGATTGTCCAGTCAGTGCCATTGTTGTTCCCGGTGCAATTCCTTTTTTCCGTATCATACTCGCATAAAGAACACGTGGCATTCACCGTCAGTTGGCACCTTCTGGCCATCACAGGAACATCCTGTCCACGGAAGCACTTCCGACACACCTGGAGCGGACAATCACTGCTTACGTTGGCAATCAGGCAGGCTTGCCTGCCTGGACAAGTAAAGTCGTCCTGGGTGTGGCGTTTCTCCACCACAACCGAAACCACCCCACATGCCCCATCGTCCGGCACCACCATGTCTTTGGCCAGCATACATCCTCTCGTTGTACTTGGATCCCCAATCGAGGTGAATTCATACCTGTACACATACACACAGACAATTAGTTTTCTCGTAAATAACATTTGTTAACGGGAACATACACCCACTTTTCGTCTCCAGGATACATTACGGCCACAGAGCTATCTTTCCCCTGCGCTATAATTGCTCCAGCTTTGTCGGTCAAATTTTCCCCTTTTGTTATCACCTGTTTTGGCATTTTTTCACAATTTTCGACCGCTGTTTTTACATCATCTATTTTTAGATCAATGCCTCGATCCAGGGCCCACTGTCGGGTCCCCTGGATACCCCAATGTCCACTTTTCTGATGTACCCATCTTGCTAGGCCCACGTGGATTCCCTCTGCACTATCATCACTTTTACTAACTGGTCTACCTCTTGATTGTGTAGTGCTTCAGAATCTGTATTTTTAGTGTGTGCATCTACATGTGACACCGTAATTTTAACACCCTGTACTTTGTCCCAAATGTCTCTCCATAGTTCTGCACCCCATACCTCCTTCCTGTATATTTTCCACCCATGTGCATGCCATGGGCCGCCAAAAAATGGATGGTGGGTGGCAAATGGCCCCCGGGCCGTAGTTTGGACACCTTTGTCCAATGTTTTGACTGCTGGGAAATGAAAAAGATCAAATTAGACTTTTTTGTCTAAATATCAAATTTACACAGAACTAGTTATAAATTGTGTTACATAATATGCATTTTATCACACATTGGTTTATTTCCCCTTTAAATCCACAAGATTACATTGTCATTTTTCTTAAATTACATTACAATTGTAAAAATGTTGAACACAAGGAACTGTCAGTTTCCTGAAGCTCATGAACAGCGTGTGATATTGTTTTGTTTTAGCCGGCCAGTCACTCACGTAAGGCCGCTGTTCCAACTTAGCCATAGCATACGCTTCCAATAAATCACTTTCTTCACCCTCAGTAACACCAACGCGTACCACAGCATTGACAGACGGCCACCATTGGTCGAACGCTGGAGCACGTGTGGTGGTTTCGGTTGCGGTGGAGAAACGCCGCTGACAACCGCACCAAGGACTACTTTACTTGTCCAGGCGGGCAAGCCTGCCTGATTGCCAACGTAAGCAGTGATTGTCCGCTCCAGGTGTGTCGGAGGTGGTTCCGTGGCCAGGACATTCCTGTGATAGCCAGAGGGTACCCAACTGACGGTGGATGCCACGTGTTCTTTATGTGAGTATGATACGGAAAAAAGGAATTGCACCGGGAAGAGCAATGGCACTGACTGGACAATCACCTATGTCACAACCCACGTTACTCCTATCATGCCATCCTGTATGAAGATGGTGGCACATGGATTGATTCGAACTGAGGTACGTTGGACAATCAAGTTCCCTATCTTACCAGAGTGTCATCGTGCTCGACGGGCGTGGTATGACACTCTTTTGGGGGGGACGGGAACGTTGCTGGGATTCGCCAACCTGATTGACAACCAGATTACTACAAGCAAGCTGCACTACACTGGACAATACACACATGATGCATTAGTAAAAGTGGCACGGTGGATGCCAACTGCGGTGCAAGGTCAAGCACAGAATGTATTAATTTGGGAAAAACAAGTGCAGTTTCGAGAAAGAGTTAACAACTCCACTGATGAGGTATTGCAAAATATGACTGATTGAATGAATTGGACTGCGTGTTCATTGCAATACATACATGCCAAAGTACAAAGAAATCGATTTAAAGCAATTATAATGACAAATAATTCCGAAAGTACCATTCTCTGGCTGCCTCAAGGATGTCTAGCTGTGGACATGGAACAATCATACTTATCGGTTAACCAATTTCACTGATGCCACAGCTCTCACCTTGATCCAGTGGGAGGTGTTGCATGACAACCGTTTGGGTATCTCTTTGGAGAAGTATAGTTGCGTACTGAGCGACTCGAAGGTGCTAAAACAGATGGTGAAAGACCACCGTCATAACATTACTAAATTACAGATGACAGTGGTAGCCAGGGAACAGGTACTTGCAGTGGCAAAGACGGTGGAACAATCATCAGCGCCGCACTGGTATGATATATTTAGAGGATTATCACCCTTTGCACGAAAAGTAACGACTCCTCCATTGATTGTACTTGTTGTGGTATTATGTGCGATATCTTTACTCAATGTATGTACTTGCTTCTATGTGAAACGGGTAAAACGCGCCATGGATGACAAATTAACTAGAACACTTTTGGAATAAGGGGATGATATTTTTAAATAACATGTATGGATAATATCTATGGGAAACAATCACTTTCCATACTGGTCAATTATGGGAGGATCATCAAATGACAAAACTATAACA